>NW_022280040.1:10651909-10671801 GCF_004355925.1 Anarrhichthys ocellatus | reverse complement strand
GCTGTGACGTTAGCGGGAGCAGCTAGCAAGCGTTTAAGCATACCAGCAAGCTAACTTTAGCCAACGATGAATGAGAACGTCGACATACGCCGGGCGTCACGTTATATACTGAGATGTTTGTCTGTTATTAGGCCGTCTAGTCTCCAGAGGTGGAAGAAGTATTTAGATCCTTTTCTTCAGTAAAAGTACAAATACAACACTGTGGAAATACTGATTGTGAAGTAAAATGTTCCCTGTCAGTGTTGTAGTATTATGTATGATGTTTCTGGATTAATATTACTGCTGCATTAATGTGTATGTTGCATTTTAACGCTAATTTAATCTCCATCAATGCATCATATTCTATAAGATCATCGTGTTTGTAGCATTGTTGCCCTGTGAGAACCACATATCTCTTAAAAGAAAAAACAGTCATTGTGATTATGCATTTATCCAGCTGATCCAAGAGGCTTTTAAAATATCATATTTATCTAAAGAAGTCAGGAGATTCTCTCCACCCATAAAGAAACACTTCATCCTTTAGTTTATCCTAAACATTCAACATCTAAAATAAAAATTAAAAAAATAAATTAACACATCTGGAGACACAGGAAGGATCTGAAAAGATACTAAAGCTGTCAAATAAATGTAGTTGAGTAAAAGTACAGTATGACAGTAATGAAGTAGAAGTAATAAGTAGCAGAACATGGAAATACTCAAGTAAAGTACTTAGAATTTGTACTTGTGTAAATGTACATTTCAACACTGGTTAGGTATCCATCCATCCATCCATCCATCCATCAACCTACCTACCCATCCATCTACCAACTAACCTCCCTACCTACCCATCCATCCATCAACCTACCTACCTACCTACCCATCCATCCACCTACCTACCTACCTACCTACCATCTACCAACCCATCCATCCATCAACCTACCTACCCATCCATCCATCCATCAACCTACCTACCTACCTACCCATCCATCTACCTACCTACCTACCCATCCATCTACCTACCTACCTACCTACCATCTACCAACCCATCCATCCATCAACCTACCTACCCATCTATCTACCAACTAACCTCCCTACCTACCCATCGATCCATCAACCTATCCATCCATCAACCTACCTACTCATCCATCCATCAACCTACCCATCCATCTATCTATCTATCCTTCGCTTAAGGCCATTTGCATACATCAACTTCGAAAGCACTAGCTTATAAATGGCCTGCTAGCTATACTAGCGAGCTAACGACAGCCACTTAACCACTTAATTACCCTTAACATCCCTTTAACTAACGTCAACTGGTCTTAATTAAAAGGCTAATACGTGAAGCCTGTTTATCGTTGACATTTCTCTGGACTAGCTAGCTGATGCTAGCTACGTTAGCACGTTAACCAAAACAAACCCTGCCCGTTAATCCAAAAACAAGTAGCATGTTAGCTTACCAGACATGACGCAATCATATATGCCACTTAATTTATAATAAATACACGTTAATCCAATCAACTGACCAGATACACCTTTTTTCCCCCCGAGCTAGCTTCGATGCTAGCTCAAGTAACGTTAGCGACAGTTGCTTGATTGCCACTCGCGGCATAAGCTAGCATCGTTAGCTTCCTTTTAGCTACACAGGTTTTACGTAGATGCACGCTAGCTGACTGTTAGAAAGGCATGTGTCCAACATCATCACCTGCAACTGTGAAATAGTTCCAGAAAAAGGTCACACGATAGTTACAAAAAACAAAAACATATTCAGAGAGCAGTCATGCTTGCTAGCAGACACAATGCTAGCCAGCAAGCTAAGCGCTAAACGGGGTAAACAAACTGCAAAACAATCAAAATAGACGCTTCCTTACTGTAACTGTAGGCGAACTGACTGACTCCTCGTCAGCAGAAAGCACCAAGTGAGCTCCTCGAGTTTAGAATGTAGACATTTAAATAGTTAGTTGTGTTGAAGGAAGCGCCGAGCAGAGGACAACCTTTCAGCCGCATCATAAGCGCCTGAAAGACCACAGAGGCCATATAAGGATACTGCGCATGCGCTCGTACTAAGCGGTCTGGCCCGTGTTAAGAGGAACAGCGACCTCTGGTGGAGTGATGGAGGCACAACTGGACGAGAGAGAGAACGGTGCTTTAAATAAAATATTTAAATTGATAAATTTAGGCACATTTTTGGGGTCATTATATACATATATATATATGTATGTATATCTATACATATATAAAAAATATAAAATATATACTGTATATCTACACAAAAATAATTCCTCTGCACCATACTATATTAATCATGCACACCTGGATGTATCTACTTCTTACTCAGTTCTCTCTGTCAGATATTGTACATACTTATCTTTTTGAAACCCAGCAAGATCCTCACTGTTAACCTGTTTATATTTATGATCCATACTGCCAACCTGTTTTTTTTTGGCATTGCGTATATTGTAAATACTTTGGATTTGCACTTTTTATATTTACACTCTTTTCTGATGTCTCTGGAAACTAAAATTAATATTTCTGAACAATCCTGGCCCAGTGTCTGCACATTTGTATTTTTCATTGATTAAGTTTGTAAGAAAAAAATGTTTAAACACAAAGAATTTGAGTTGTTTCTTTATTGAAAATATTAACTTGTGATATTAATGTAATTTTAAAGTATGGATTTGGGATTTTTCGTGATAAAAATGGCTGCCAAAGTATTTTCCTATATTAAACATATAAAAAAGTCCCATTCAGTTGTGTGTTATTTAGTGACTTGATGCATAATATTATTAAAGTACGTTTTTTAAAGATTTTATGATGCACTAAAAGTTTTTCTCTTTCTTCCATGCAGTCAACATTTTTTAAATAAATAAGATTAATTGTTCTTCTTCCTACCGATTCCAGACTTTAGTCCCTTTTTATATTGAGGGAGCTGCAGGGACGTTTATTGCAACTCAAAGCTAATTTGTCCGCTTGCAGCAGGTGTTTCCTATATGACTGATCAGCGGAGACGCTTCGGCTTTTGTGAGCAGAATGTGGAGCTGAGAGAGAAAGCGTCTCTACTTCTGTTTGTTTATCGACGCAAATACGTTGACTGTAAAACTCGCCTTTAATTTTACGAACCGGGGCATGTTGATTCGGTTGTTTTCATCCCGCTGCAGTATTTTTTTATTCCCGACAGGTTGAGCAAGCACGTGAGAAAAAAAATGGACGGTAAAGAACACTTAATTAAAATGCAAACTTGTAATTTGTATCGTCCTTAAATGAGTAGAGAGTTGTGTATTTGCTTTAAAAGTAATATTGAATAACTGCTGCTTTCTGTAGATGGAAGCAAACAACCACAGACATTTGGGAACGGACAACAAAGACCTCAACACTCCAGACCTTTCTTTTATGTCCAGCCACAGTCTCAACCATACTACCTCTACCAGCAATGGCAGATGAACAACCCCTACAGTCAATACGGTGCGCCTGGAGGTATCGAGCTGCTTTAAACGTTCCTTCTGTGGTGGTGGTGGTGGTGGTGGTAATGACCCAGCAGTGGTGGGAGAGGTATGGAAGCCCAATCATGACACTGTGGTGAAAGAAAACTTTAAAAAACACTGTCCTCATGATGAGAAACCATCTCAAAATGAGTTGGCATCTTCAAATAATAAGTAAGCATCTCAAAAATGTGTTGCTGTCTCAAAATATTGAGTTAGCGTCTCGTAATATTGAGTGAATGTACTACTACCACCAGTATTGATTCCCTGGAATCTCACTATGTGCATTTGTGTGTTGTATATTTCCCAGGTCTCAACTTTGGCCGTCCCTGCATGCAGCCGTACCAGTACATGCAGTATCCTGGGTATGTTATCCCACATGCCCCGATATATCCGATGGATTACAGGCGGATGTTTGAGCCCCGCTTCCACGCTCCTAACTGGAATGAAATGCCTCGCCAGCAGCAGTATCATCAGCAGTATCAGCATCATCATCAGCAGCAGCAGCAGCAGTACCATCATCATCATCAGCAGCAGCAGCAGCAGCAGCAGTATCAATACCAACCACAGCCACACGGGCGTCGGGAGACGGCCTGCTCGGAGGCTCAAACCGACCCCAGCGACGCCATAACCAAACTCCTCGAATGCCTGGATAAAATCCGAGCCACCGAGCTGCAAGGCGCCGAGAGAGAACTTGACTCGGGCGTCGCCTCGCAGTCCTCCGGGATGTTTTCTCCGGTTGAAGAGAAGAAAAGCGAAGAGCGGGGTCACGTCCTGCCTCCGGCGCCCAACGACGGCGGCCACCCGCAGTCCCCAGCTGTGACTTTCAGCGACTCCAGGACAGCGGGTTACGACCGCGAATCCAGCCGAAGGAGCTTTGATGGCCTGAGCCCTCAAGGTTGCTGGTCGACGGTTCTGGAAGAGGAGGAGTTGCCTCTCGATAGCTCTTCTGTTCACGAAGAGTGTCTCGAGCTGGAGCGGCTCCCCGAGGACGAACACTTCCCTCTCGAGGAAGCAGAGGTCGCGGATATCCAGTCAGATATCCCGGCGGACAATGTGAGTGTTCCCAAATGTGACGCTGAGGAGCTCCTGAAGCAGAGGGTGGATCCAATCTTGCCTTCTTCTTCTTCCTCTTCTTCTTCTTCCTCCTCTTCTTCTTCTTTCTCTTCTTTTACCTCCAATCAGCCGGCGCTTAAAGATACTAAAAGTGGCGACAAAGCTTCAAAGACTGCTCCGAGTTATCAGATCCTCAAGCTGCCTTTTGAGAGCGTTTTGGCACCAGTAAACGCCGGAGCCGGTCGCCTCTCCTCCCCAACTGCTCCCTACTACTACAACTACCTATCCATGCAGACCACTCACGAGCGGATGAGTGTTCTCAGTCCGTCCCTGGACGAGCTGTCCTCCAGAGATGAGATGTTCTCCACCGATCTGGACGACGCAGATCTTTTCCCCAAGCACGTGTATGCGGGCCGGAGGCTCTCAGAGGTCGTGAGCGGGACTCCACAAGCCGTGGAAGAAGTGTGGCTGCCCGGCTCAAAGAGGTTCATGTGCGCCTGCTGCGGGAAAAGCCTCGCAAAAGGCACCGGAAGGAGCAAAGCCCACGGCTCAAAGATGTACCGGGACGATGCCGGTGACTCTGAGGAGGAGGGCAGGTACGGAAGAGGGTGTGAGCAGCCGGTCAGAGTGGTTGTGAGGAAGCATTCTGCACCCAGGAAGCCCCACGCCGTCCCGCTGAGACATGCGGCGAAACCGTGGTACAAAAGAGGCCAATACAAAGATCAATCCGATCCGGCGACCCAGGAGGAAAGTCGTGAGGTTTGTAAGCAGGAAGCAGCTGATGGTGAGGCTGGAGAGACGACTGGTAGCGAGCTGCAGTGCGGAACATGTACGGGTAAGTCTCTCTCGTGGACTTTTGACGGGCATTTGTAGACTGCACATGTATGAAGATGTGTGTTGCGGGAACTCTTTCATAGACAGACTCTGCAGAGAAGATACGACCACGTCGGAACAAGGCAGGTGGGGAGACGGTGACGTGATTCCTAGGAGGAGACAAGCAAACCTTCCGCAACGACAAGGTGGAATTCCTGCACCGACATCGTTTCCATCGTCATCATTGTGCAGCTCTAAATGTACCCCAAAAAACAAATCTGCCCATGCAGCTTAATTAGAATCTTGCGGCCAAGTTGGAGCAGCTTTGGGTCCCAAATTTTATTCATTTACCCTTTTTTATGTTTGTGAAAATAATGTATTTGTGAACAAGGCTGTGTCTCAAATATTTGGGATCAAGCCTCAGACCTGTTCATCTACCATTGCCTACAAATCCAAATTACAGGTGAGCCGGCAACTCGCAGCTAACGATGCTAACATCGCTAACAGTGCCAACAACTGTAACAGTGCTGATGGCGCTAACGGTGTCCGGCTCACCCTGACCGGGTTCATTTCACAATAATGACTCGCTCGCTGTACATTATCTTGCGTATTACGAGGCTACTTGCTGAAGAGATCAAATATGACACAAAATATTCATAACATTTTTTTATTTTCTTTATTGCCTCTGCTAAGAATAACATGGCCCTCTAATCATTACTCCATATACATAACAAATAGTTGTTGTTTTGCTATATTAATACTCTGAACAGAGAACATTCAAGTGTCTGCTTTAAACTTTGAAAGTCTTCCTGGCTTAACTCATATGGATGCATGCGTTGATGATTTGTTGTGTGGTGATGTTTCCATTTTCACTTCTCATTCTTCTGATTATTTCTTCCTCGTCGTGGCCCCCGGTGTTTCATTCCCCTTCGCATCCGCCGTGTAGAGACGAGTACTCAGAGGAAAGTGATGTACCACAGGTCGAGAGACGAGGATGACGATGAGCCGCCACCACTGCACTGGGAGAGAGGTCAATACTACGCTTAATGCAACACTGACCCGCTTATCACGTTTCTTTTGTAAAAATTATTTATTTTTTTGTTTTCTCTTCCGTCAGGCTCTACGATGAGAGAACCAAGATGTTAATACCCCCAAAATGTGTTGAACTGTAGGTGAAATGCACACAACTCTGCAAAAGATCACACATTTTTTATTACATATATTCTTATTCTTAATGAAAATGTCTTTGTCTCTCCTCAGGTCCCCCCCAAAAGGTGTAATTGTTCCAGGATAATGTGTTATAAATATTTAGAGCACCAGGTGAAGTGCACAGCACAAGGAACCCTCTTTTTGTTAAGATAAAGAAGAGATATGTATAAAGTTTTCTGCAGTGACACTGCCTCGCACTATTCATACGATTTATGAATTTCACACACGGGCAAATGGGCTGAAAGGTTGCGTTGCAGATGATGGTGTGCCACCGTTTGGGGCCAGTCCAATAAAATTATTCATTATTTAAAGCTGTGTGTCGAATCATTTTACATCTTGTAACTTTTCACTTTATGCTCAGAGGTTTATAATTATTTGATAACGAGGAAAAACTGGGATTATTTGACTTGTATTTCAATAAGCAGGATTTCTGATTCTCTCACTTTATCTGGAAAACACAGAATAATATCCGGTACGAATTCAAACGGTTGAGTTTTACTCGACTTTTTCAGATTTTACGCTTCGAGCATCAGATATTCTGCTATTTTATTTTGATAAGATATTGCAGCGGTAAGTGACTGTAGATTTGCAGAACCGGATATCACACATGAACTATTTCTCAGATGGTTGAAATCATTTAAATCACCATAATTGCTTTTTTGTTATTCCTGCCATTCAAATAGTTTTCTGTTTAAAGTCTTTGTAAATTTTATATATCCGGTTAATGTGACTAAACGTCACATTTGAAGACTTGGGAAACTTTTTGATTAAACGGTTAATTGAGAAAATTGCGACCAATTCAGCAACAAATGTTAAGAGGGCTGCAACATTTGTTCGACGAAGCCTTGGGCATCAATGGATCAAACAAAACACAACAGAAAAGCTGAATCAAATAGAAAGTTGTGTTCTTGTAAACCGCAAAAGTAGATATTATAAATTTTAATTAACTGCAAAAACCTTTTTGTTTTGACCTGAAAGCGCACAGACCAGAGTCCGTGCACAGAAAACATCTTTTTAAACATCAGTACTGATTTAAAATCACTGGACAACCAACCGGTCTCACAGAGCATGTTTATTCTTCACGCATAGCACCATCTGTAAATCCTGCTCCAGTCTACCAAACAAGCTCATAATTGGCTCTTCAGGTGTCAAACCTGCTTCTCAACACAGGTTGAGTGAACTATGTGCTTTGCATTTTAGAGATCTTTAGCCCCGCTCGCCTGCAAATGAGCCACTACAAAGATGCTACGAGTGCCTGTCACCTGTGTGTGTGTAACACTCGCAGGCTGCAGGTCTGTTTCCTTAGCCAATCAGCTTCTCCTCTACCTCACCTATCCTGGATCTATTGTCTGCTCTTCCTCAGGTGAGCTGATGCACCACAGTGGGCGGGAATCAGAGGGAAACAGACATTTTTCATTGGCTTTTACAAAGAAGGTCGTCAAACTCAAATTTTCACCTGGACAGAAAATCGAGCCAATCAGTGCAGCGTTTGACAACCTCCAGTGCGTCGTTGATTCCTAATTTAAAACACACTTTGAAAGCTCTGCTGGTTAGTCAGTAGTTATCTTCTTTTTGCATTTGTTCAGTGAGTGTTTTGTGATCAGAAGAACACACTGCTATCCTGCAGTAACTTGGCCAACGAAGAAGGAAAAGATTCAAACAATCATTCGAACTTGCTTCTCGTGTCCTTTGTGCGATATGGAGGCAGCCACGTCCACCTACCAGCACTCTTACGGTCTGGGCCCTCGGGGTCCAGACCCACATTACGGTGCTCAGCAGGGCCAGGGACCCCACCCGCCGTCAGCTCCGGGAGCTCCACGTCCTCAGGAGCAGCACCACCACAAGCCTTATTTCTACATGCAGCCCTCGCAGCCGTACATGAGCATGCAGTGGCCTGTGCCGGTGCCCATGCCTGTGTCCTACAACCCATACTACCCTGGTTTAGGTGAGTGTGCAAAGCTACCTGAAAATACTAAACTTATGCTGCGTGTTCTGTATTAAAAACGTCTCTATCGGGCCCTTTGTGTTGCATGGGCAGAGCAATTAATACAGTGAAGTGCTTTCAAATAAAGTCCTCCTGGAGAACTTTTATCATGGATCCTACATTTTTAGTACAGGTTTCCTCTGCATTACTTTTCTTTGTTTACGTTAGTGCATATCTCTGTACACATTACATGTGTTTTTAATCTGCATGGAGAGCTTCTGGTGAGGTGAATCATGTAACTTATAGATTCCTGCAGCCAGTGCTAATGTGGATACCAGGGTTTATATCACAATGTTTGTTGAAGATTTCAGAAATGGGCGAGGTTGTGGAAGTTGAACTTTATTGGATGGTTAGTTAATACATTGACATTTTAGTTTTGTATTTGTAATTTGTCTCTGCTTGCTAGCTGAGGCTAAAAAAAAGTAGAGTTGTCTTTGGAAATTCTTAGTTGACTGACACCCACTTGAATGTCAAGCATATACATGACTTCATGTGTTGCAACCAGGAGCTCACAAGTTTCATTTGAAGCCAGCAAAAGTACTGAGCTGCTAGACTACTCTGTAAAAGCACTTAACACTCTCTTAAAACTGCCTTTTCCTCTGCTATTAAAGGCTACGGCCTGCCCATGATGCCCCACTATCAGCCTAATCCCTACATGGAGCCACCTGGGTTTGTCGTACCCACCACCCACCTCCATTTGATGGACTACCGCCGCATGCTCAACCCTCAGTATTACCAGACCATGGCCTACCACTCCCGCAGGTTCCGCTACCAGCAGAACAGCCAGACCAGAGAAATGACGAGCTCCGAGGTTCAAACCGAGCCCCTGTCAGCCGCCCAGAGGACCAGCACCAGCCAGGTCGAGGCCCCTGTTGGCCTCTCAGTCCGCAGCGGCGACGGCAACCCTGTTGTCTCCATCAAGCAGCCGCTCTCACCAGCTCTGCCTGTGCAGAAGTCAGATCATTCTGTGGAGCTAAAGGACATGGCGCCCTCTTCCACCACCAGGATGCCACCAAGCAGCAGCAGCAGCAGCAGCAGCTTTGTGATCCAGACGGAGGAGGTGAGGATTGAATGCTGCACCACGCCGGTGGGACTGCAACTCCTGCATGCTCATGAGACTGCAGAGGTGTCCCACAGCTTTTCCCAAGATGTGGTCCAGTGCAGCAGCTCCTCCGTCCTCCAGGGTCACGTCGTACGGCAGGACGAGGAACGGTGCCTCCCCGCAGAACAGTCGGAGCAGGTGCTCCAAGCTTGTCCTGACACCCTGTTGGTTGGGACGCACAGCGGCGGTGAGAAGCTCCCGCCTTTGGAGGCACCAAGAAACCAGATGGATCTTGCGGTCGTCCTCTCTGACGTCGGTTCCCGAGTACCAGCTCGCAACGACGTTCAAGAGACGAGCGGTGAGAAAGGCCCGTCTGAGGATTTCCCCTTCAAAGTTGTCCACCTGCCGTTCGACCCTAAATACCTGGACGAGCTGTGGAAGATGGAGTCCACTGTCTGGTCAATGAACGAAACTGCGATACCCTCCCCTGAATCGCTGATCCCAAATGGCCGCCCAGAGTCTCACGATGCAACAGAAGAAGTCGCGTCCGTGAATCAGATGTCTCCTCTGGCAGAGGATGAACAGGACATGGTCCCCGCTGTGGAGGAGCATCCTGAGGATGAGATGGCGCCTGAAGCTGATGCATGCCAATTTATGGAGGTTCCTGTTGCAGAGGAAGCTCCTACAACGGAGCTGACGCACACAGCAGAAGATAATTCCCCTCTTAAGGCAGATGGAAATGTCCAGGATCACCAGGACACTTCCTTCGAATCGTTGCCTGCCTACCTCCCTTCAACCAGCTGGCTTGCTGACTTTGATAGTCTCCACTATTGTAGCAAGATGCCGCCAACTCCCAAGAAGCAGAACAGACCTCCGAGCAGCTGTGGATTAGACGTACCAACCAGAAGAAGAAAACTAGACCATATCTATAAAGGCCAACCTACCGTTCGGAAGCCAAAAGAGAGGTACAAACCCAAAGGGAAGGCAGATCGGCGAAGCTTCTCCGACCACGAATGCTGCCTCAACAGAGGCTTCAATGAGAACGAGTTTACTCCTTACGAGTCAAAGAGGGAGCGACTTTGCTCCAGATGTGTGGCGAAGACCACGATCTGTGTGGCCGACAGTCGAGATCTCGACGGTCGCACCTTAAAGAGAAAAGCGTCTCTTTTCGAACAATGGAACGACGCTCTCTTACCGACATGCGAAGCCTGTGCGTCCCACTCCAAGAAACGGCTGGTGAGCAAAGGTTCCAGTCCGGATGTCCGCGGCTCTCTCCATGGACACGACACCGAGGGAGAGTCCTCCGAGAACGGCTCGTGTCGCTTCGGCTCAAAGTGGAGGGCGGTCGATGGTCCCAGGAAGCCGAACAACCTCAAGATGCCGCTGGCCTCCAAGCAAAACGTGGAGAGGTGTCCCGCGACAACTCACCTGAAGCGGAGGGAGAAGAACTGCGTTTGCAACGAGCCGCAGCGTGAGGCCGTCCCGTGGGAGAGGCTGCGCCACTGCCCCCACGGCAATGCCATCCAAGAAATGGACGAGAACCGCGCGTCGCCGGTTTCCCTGCTGGACAAACGCAGGATAATGGATCAGATTTATCTGACACACAGGTGGCAAACGGGTAAGCAAATGTTTCAGGAGGATTAACCTCTAACATTGAGCCCCTGTGTCAACTGTACAACTTCTCATCCGACAGAGAACGCGTGGAAAGCAGTGATGCCTAACCCAGACAGTGACGGCTCCAAGAACGAAGCCAGAACACCACATTTTAATAAGCACAAGAAATCACAACCACAATCACAAGGTTTGCTTTTGGCATTTTAACTTTTAAACTGAAAAAGGGGAAGGTAGAGCCTTCGAATGCAGATCATTTTGAATTTAGTTTGTGCACAAATACAGGCGCTAAATGGCATGAAGAATGTAGAAACGGCTTGGATCTGCAGCTTCTCTGGAGCAACAAGTTTATGCTGAATAGTCTCTAGAAATTAAGCCTTTTCTGAATTTTGAGAGGCGAGTCAGCATAAACTTGATTTTTAAGTCATTTAGCGCATGTATACGTACAATTTATTAAATAGATTTTTCTCACTTTTCTATATTCTAAAGATCCCTTTTTTCAGTTGGGGAAGCCTTCCTCTGTTTACTGAAACATTTTAATCCACAACCTTTTCTCTTTGCATTTATTTTAAATTAAATACTTGACATTTTTGTGTTTTTTCTCTTTGCAGGAAATTCTAGAAAAGACACAAGATGCTGATTTTCACAAGAGCACAATCGACCAAGTGAAAAATGACACTTTTTAAGAAATGTTTATATATATATATATATATGATGTACACTTAATTTAAATGATTTTCACCTAAATGAACTGTATAATCACTGTTTCACTATTTATTAACAATAAAATAAACACAACTTTATGATACTATTTGTCCTCTTTATTTATTTGCACAGAAAGTTTAGGGAGTAAAATGTGGTTTTGTCCACTAGATGGAACTATTTATACACTAAATATAAAATCCAGCAGGTGATGTATTGAACTATGCTTTAACTTTATTGACAAAAGCACACATGTAATGCTTGACATACAGGAAATCCTACCGTCTCAAACAGAATTTAAATGAATATCTGTAAGTCAGTGGTATTGAAAATTTTGGAGGGATGGAAAAGAAACCACCTGCAGTCTGACCACCTATTTCCTCAGGTGGACAAAACGCATCCTGTTCTTAACCATTGTATCAAACCAGTTTCATCTTTGGTTTGCGCACGATTCATTAAACACGGCTACTTTATTCATACGTTTGCAGAAGACCTTTTTCACTGCGTCTCATCTAGAAGGACTTTCAGGTGTATCGACATGTTCAGGTGAGTCAGCAGTGGATCAAAGATGAGACCTGTTAACAGTGTCTGTAGTCTCTGATCTGCAGCTTCTGTGAATGACAACGGTGTCGTTACTGATGACGCACGGGAACATGAATATAGAAAAGATTAAAATGCATCTGGGAAAATATCAATTTAATTTATCAACTTCAATGCATTTTTTTCCTTTTTTCTTAAACTGAGGCAGATCAGTATTTTTTTTTTTTTTTTTTTTTAACCCTAATTTACTAAAATATCTCAACTTCTGGACGGATTGCAATGAAATTTAGTCCCCAGAGGATGAACCATACGGACATGAGGCAGATTTGAGGTTGTGGAGTGAAAATGTTTCCAGAACTATTTGATGGATTGACAAGTGTGTGTGTGTGTGTGTGTGTGTACACACTAAACTGGGCTTGAATAAAAAGATTATATTCTTGTATTTGCTTTCCTGGGTGGATCTGATGAATTTGATCATTTTAATTGAATACATTTGTTGGTATCGGTCTTTATTTTTTGTTTCCTCGTTTGAGTTGTGTTTAGAAGCTGATTTGACTTTCAAACTGACTTCAGATCAGAGAACCAACCGAACCAACCTGCAGCAGCTCAGCTGACCTGAGGTCTGAACACGTCACTACGACCCCTAAGGCTGGCTCCTCCTCCTCTTCCCCCTCTTCCTCCTCCTCCCTCCTCTTCCTCCTGCTCCTCCTCCATGAACACTAATATACATCTTATGCAAAAATCTTCCAAATGAGTGTTTGACTGACAAATGAAGAGAAATTGAGATTGAAGAGAAGCTCAGTCGACTGTTGATGAGTGAGGATCAGAAGAAACCAACATTTTAAAGGTAAACTTTAACATTTTAAAAGGTGAGACTTTAACATTTTAAAGAAGAAACTTTAACATTTTAAAAGGTGAGACTTTAACATTTTAAAGAAGAAACTTTAACATTTTAAAAGGTGAGACTTTAACATTTTAAAGGTGAGACTTTAACATTTTAAAGGTAAACTTTAACATTTTAAAAGGTGAGACTTTAACATTTTAAAGGTGAGACTTTAACATTTTAAAGAAGATACTTTAACATTTTAAAGAAGAAACTTTAACATTTTAAAAGGTGAGACTTTAACATTTTAAAGGTGAGATGTTAACATTTTAAGGTACATTTTAACATTTTAAAGGTGTGAATATTTTTTATTAATTATCTTATTGTTAATAAATGTATTGTATACATGTATACTGAAGCTCTAACTTCAGTTGTCGCTGGTTTCCCTTTAAAGTCAGACTTAATGTCAGAGCCTGCGGATAAACTTCAACGTTCTCTTTCCGAAACATGAGCGCCTGAGAGAACTTGTTTTTACACCAGTCGGTTCTCTCCAGGTTCTGGTCTGTTCTTCCAAAGACCCACCATGTGTCCTGTGCTGCTCCTCCTCCTGCTGCTGCTGGCTGCAGCCAACTCTGGTAAGAAACAGTAACTAAGTACATTTACTCAAGTACTGTACTTGGGTACAATTCTGAAGTACTTTAGGTCTCATCAAATGTGATGGATATAAATGAAACTACTCAAACATCGGAATAAATAATAATAATAATAATAATTTTTTTTTTCTCTGTCACTTTGATTGCTTAGTATATTTTTTGCTGCTGTAGCGAACAAATTTCCCCTTGCGGGATGAATAAATTATATATCTATCTATTTTAGTACTTTCACTGTAACAGAGATTTATACTGTGTCGTATTAGTACTTTTACTAACAGAGTACTCATACAGTGTGCTATTAGTACTATTAATGTAACAGAGTACTCGTACAGTGTGGTATTAGTACTTTTACTGTGACAGAATATTTTTACTGTGTGGTATTTGTCACTTCTGAATACATAGGACACAAACGGCTACAAAAGTCTGGTGTTTTGGGCGTTTGTCACTCTGTTCGAGATCATGTGGAATAAATATGATGTGATTTGGTGGGATTAATACGAATTACAGAGTATTATTTTTTTATTGGTTTGACAATGAACAGTGTATGAGAACACAATGACCCTGTAGGTAACCAGTATTTACACAAAT
This sequence comes from Anarrhichthys ocellatus, assembly GCF_004355925.1. NCBI lineage: Eukaryota > Metazoa > Chordata > Actinopteri > Perciformes > Anarhichadidae > Anarrhichthys > Anarrhichthys ocellatus. Next base: position 10,657,325 of record NW_022280040.1, on the reverse strand, counting down.
ACTTCAGTGTATAATTTATTTCTTCCTTTTCCTATAAAATTGTTGTTCCCTTGTTCCTTGGCTGACTCTGGCTGTAGTGTTTCCTTCCACTATACCTTCATGTAAATACTAGTAGGAAGTAGTAAGTATTTTGTTGGTGCCTGATTCACATCCACTGTAAATCACAGTCTGAAGTATATCATGTTACCCCCTATTGGACTAACTGAAATTTACCTTTTTGAAGAATGCAAAGGAGGTTAACTATTTTGCATGTATTTGCTTTCCCAGAATCTGCAGCCACTCCACCTGAAAACAGCACAGGTCAGAATTTCTTTGTTGCTTTCCCGGAGAACATCGCCTACTATCATCCTGTTCAGCCCCAAAACATGGTTCGAATCATTGCCTTGTATGATGGCACTTCGGTCGAGATCATAACGGATCCCAACTATTACATAATAGACACCCTGAATAAAGACACACTGAATAAAGGACAGTCTAAGGAATACAAACTTGGTGAAAAACTGGAATTGCGGAAGTCAGAAATCTCCGAGATATTTCTCCAAATTACCAGCACCAAACCCATCACGGTCCACGCCATCTACCTCAAAAACAACAGTGTGCAGACTGCTCTGGTTTTACCAACCGACAAACTGGTCAAGAAGTACCTCATACCGCCGGTACCCAGGATCAACGGAACCACTGTCCCTGCGGACATAGTCACAACAGACGTAACTGAAAGAGGTCCATTCAAACTCATTATCGTCAATGGGGAAAATGATAACGAAGTAGCTATTATAGGTAAAAAGAACAGAACGGTTCCCCTTCTGTCCCGCCAGATTTATCAGATCTGGGTAAAAGAAGAAGAGAAATTACGATCTGTGTCAACAAACCACCCGGTGGCGGTCCTCTTCGGTCACACTTGCGCTGTCCGGCACAACTGCACCTGTGGGCTGCTGTACGCCATGCTACCGCCAGTCAAAAAAGACAAGCTGAAGTTCTACATCCCACCTGTTCTGGCCAATGAAACTGAAGCATTTGTACTTGTGTCAGATAAAGAAAACTCCACAATAGAGGCCTTCAACCCGAACTCGCCGCTGGTTGAGACGGCCGGCACAGCTATCTTCTACCAGCTAGGTTTACTCCTCACGCTGATCCCAGAGACGGACTTCGCCGCCTGTTATGTGGTTCACACCATCAACGACACGCAGAGCTCTGCCCTCATCGTGGTCCACAAGGACCGCACTGATGGGGTTCATGTTGGAAGTCTTCGTTTGGAGAATCAAATCTGGGAGAATCTGAAAAACACTGATTATGTCTCGAAAGTTGTTGTTCTGGAGTCCGGCCAGAGCGTCATCTGGCACGCTTCCTCCAAAATGGCTGTCTATTTTATGGGAAGAATGGGAAGGGCTCGGTTTGGGAACCCAGCGTCCATCATCAGTACAACCTCAGGTACGGAGCCGCACCACGAACACGAGCCACACATTTACAGTCCAACATCCACCTTCAAGCTGAGGTTTACTGAGCCAGGAGAAACAGGAAAACAAAGTGGCTTCCCTTTTCTAACCAGCGAGTATCGATTTTGATTCAAATGATGATTGGTTGCAGGCAGATTTCATCAGCAGTAGCTAGCTAACCTTAGCTCCAGTAGTTAAGCTAACGTTAGCTCCATGAGTTGGATGAAATCTCTGGCAGATATTTTATATATTTCCATCTGATTCGTTTTAAACAGAGAATCTTGTAAAAGGGTCTTGAACATGCTTCATTGGCTACATGCATGATATCATCCTACCAGATTGAGAATAACGCTAACAGTATACTCGCCCATGATGATCCATGTGTTTTGCTAATGTAACATTATCTTTGGTAAACTTCCCCAGAGCCAATAAACATCAGGGCAGAGCTGCAAACGTTAGCCTAACACACTGATAGCAGCCACAACACATCTAGTCTTACGTAACCTGTAATCCCACAAATGTATTAGCTAATGATGAGCCTCTTTGACCTTGGAAGTGCCACTTGGTTCTACTCGAGATAGTATGAGCTAGTTATCAGGAAACTTCTAACAATCTAGCTGGTAAACACACTGTGTATTCCAGTGTGAAGGTGAACTAGAGCCCCATGCACACTGCTCCAACATATGGAGGAATCCGAGGTTCGACCGCCTGCCATGTCCATGTTGCTAAGCTATCATTGCTAAGCTAATTGTTGCAATCAGGCCTCCACAAACTGATGCACTAAACACAGTGACATCAGCGGTTTCTTATCAAACAGGCCTTCTCATTCCAGTGTGTTTTGTTTCAACAGATTTCAGGGGATGCGTCTTGTCTCCAGAGGTCTTGAAAATTGGTGAAGTGGCGGACGGCTGGCGAGAATCCCTGAAGTACTGCAGAGACCAGAAGCTGGAGCTGGTCAGCTTCCCTGACGCCCGGCTCCAGAAACAAATCTCCGAAAGAATCCTCCAGACCAAGAACGACGGCCTGCAGGAGGTTTGGATCGGCATGCGTCGCAGCTCCCATTCTGGTGAGTGGTACTGGCTGAACGGGGCTCCTGTCCAAGACACCAACTGGGAGGAGGGGGAACCCGACACAGTGCACGACGGCCAGTGTGCCATCATGAGTCTGGAGCGGAACAAGGACTTTGGCTGGAGTGACAAGGACTGCTGTGAGGCCGCTCGTCCCGTCTGCTATCGCAACCCCATCTTCTTTTTTATTAAAGTGAAGTAGATGAAGACAGGAAGGAGGTGAAAACAGGACGTAGATGTAGACAGGAAGTAGGTGTAGACAGGACGTAGGTGTAGACAGGATGTAGGTGAAGGAAAATAAATCTGAGTTTCTTAACTGTTGGATTAACAAAATATAATTTTCACGCTAGGAGGAAGAGGAAAACTTAGCCATAGATAAAGCTAGCTGTGGCTATCGCAGCAGCTAGCTTATTTCTAACGGTATAGTTTTTGAGTTGTTTTGTAGCTTTAACATACGTTATTAAACGTTTAGATATAAAGTTGGTTTTAATGTTCTGAATATATATGAACTGTATTTTTAAAATCTTTTCACGAGTTGATGTCGCAGATAACTAAGAATGTTTTGATTGTTTAGACAGTCTGTGATCTGATTGGTCAAAGAAGATAAACTAAAGTGAGCTAAGCATTATTTCATAATCTTATATATTATTATAACAATTCTGCTAAACACATATTTCTGTTTTAATAAACTCAATTTAATCTCTGATGTTACTGATTGTTCCATTAAATCTATTATAATGTTTGAAATTGTTTTTTTATTTCATTTAAATATTACATTGTTAATAATCAAATAGGTTTGAAGTGTGACATCTGTTTAATTGAGGCTGCGTCCTGAAAACAGATTATTTTAGGTTTCAGTATTTATCAACTGTTGTTAAAGAAAAAGGTTAAAAGAACAAATATCACAACTTAATCATATCTGATGTCTCTTCACATCATTTCAGTGAAGAACAATAAAGTTAGAGAGATTTTTAATTATTAATCTGCTGTATCATCACATTAATTTACTGAAGTTTGGTTAAAATACTTCATTCTAATACTAAAGAGACAGCAGGTCACCTGAACATTAAAACATTAAAAACAACTATTCCACATCACGGATAAATACAATTAGATGAGTAAATAAATTCACTCTTTTTATAAAATTGTCTTGGAAATGATTCATAAACTAAATATAAATGTAAAATAAAGCATCACAACATAGAAAGTCATACTAAAGAAACTCTATAATAATTTCTAATAACATCATAATTTATTACATATCACATGAGGCCCAACAGATAATATGTGATCTCAATGAATGTTTTCATCATTTAAAAAGAGTTTTCATCAGGAATTTATTGGATTTTAGGTCAAGTGATGAATAATTAACATGTTAATAATAATAATTATATCTTAGTAGTGATGTTTAGAAGTTTGGTTTAGAATATTTTCCCTTCCAGTTCAGTAAAATACACTAAATATGTCGTACAAGTACACTGATATTGATCCTTTTAGTGTATAAAATACTTGTCTATTGACTAGAGAATAAACTCAAACAAACACACTAAACGTCATAACTTGATCAGGTTACTTCCACCTGCATCCGAGTCCCTGCAGAGCTCCTCCCTGCACCATCCAGACCCCCACCCCCACCAGGAGGAGGAGCTTGGCCCCCACAGACAGCGACAGGAGGAGCAGCAGAAGAGGCGAGGCCCCGCCCACGTAGAGCGGTGGTCGGGGGTGCAGGACGTACAGGGCGGCCTGCTCTTTGCCCAGCGGGTTGGAGGCGCTGCAGACGTACCGCCGGTCCGGCTCCACGTCTCTCAGCTGGCTGACAGTGTGGAAGTGAGCCGCCGAGCCCTGAGCCAGCGGAACCACCGGAGAACCCACAAGAGAACCCACCAGAGGGTCATCGGGGCCGAGCCACTGGACGTCCGGCAGCGGGGAACCCTGAACCCGACACAGGGCTCGGTACCCGGACTGATCGCTACCTTCTACTGACAGATCCAAGATCCTAGGAGGAGCTGGGGGAAGAAGGGGGGACAGGAAGTAAGTGAAGAAGACATGACGTAGGTGAAGACAGGAAGTAGATGTAGAAGACAGGAAGTAGGTGAAGACAGGACGTAGGTGAATACAGGAAGTAGGTGAAGAAGAAAGGACGTAGGTGAAGACGACAGGACATAGCTGTAGAAGACAGGAAGTAGATGTAGAAGACAGGAAGTAAGTGAAGACAGGACTTAGGTGACGACAGGACGTATGTGTAGGCAGGAAGTAGGTGAAGACAGGCTAAAGGACAGAGACAGCCTGAGGCGTCACAGTGTGAATGTAGTTTTTTGGACGTACCCTCCACTCTCAGCCGGGTCCCCATCTTGTCCTCAAAGCTGATGTGTTCCCGTCCCTGGATCTCTACCCTGCAGTAGTAGCGCCCGCTGTCCTGCAGGGCGGCGCTGCTGATCCGCAGCGACAGGTCGTGCTCCCTCGGGTTTCCCTCCAGCCGGTAGCGCCGGTCCTGCTGGGGCCCCGGCTCGCAGGTGGGGGCCCCCGGCCCGCTGGAGCAGCGGTACAGGACGGTGGAATCCTGACCGTGGCCCAGACGCCACAACACCTGCAGAGAGGAATGCTGGGAGTGCTGCGGGTGGCTGAAGGTGCAGGGCAGCACCACCGGGTAGCCTTCGATGGCTCGCACCTCCGGCTGCACCTTCGTGTACCAGCCGTCGTCTCCGGAGCTGAGCGCTGCCGATCAAAAACATAACGTTACCTGGTAGTTATTATTATTTAAACATCAGAAAAGATTCCAGACAGAAACTGCTGCACCTTCGAGCATCGATCCACCACACACAGGTTTGAGTTTCAGGTCTTAAAACAGCTGTGCTTCTGTGTTTTTTATGGTGTTGGTGTCTAACAGTCACATCAGACCTGTGGACTCAACCCCCC
>NW_022280040.1:10628179-10651809 GCF_004355925.1 Anarrhichthys ocellatus | reverse complement strand
CCCCCCCCCCCCCCCCCCCCCCAAGACATTTCAGCAGCAGATAATTTTTTACTGTCACAGTCAGGAGTTCATGACTCACATGAACCAGACTCTGTTCTCCTTCTAGACTAGATTGTCACGTTTCTCCATTTATTTATGCAGGTTTTCACGTCTTTACACTCACATAAATAAATATATAAAAACATAAACACACATATAAACACACATATATATACACATACATAAACATATAAACTCACATGTAAAAATATACAAACACATATATAAACACACAAACACATATATAAACTCACATATGAAAACACATAAACACAGGTGTGTGTGTGTGTGTGTGTGTGTGTGTGTGTGTGTGTGAGCTCACCTCCTATAACCGATAACAGACTCAAAGTGCTGCAGACCCACTGGACGTCCATGATGAGACTGCTGAAGAAACAACACAACAAGCTGGGATGTATGTGTGTGTGTGTGTGTGTGTGTGTGTGTGTGTGTGTCATTCATGTGACTCAGTACCTCCCAGACACGCTCTGTGTGTGTGTGTGTGTGTGTTTCCATTCCTTCTGGCTTTTTTAAAATATAAAACATCAGTTTGTCTGTGTCCAGTAAAACATATATATATATATATATAGTTATATATATATATATATATATATTATTTATTAATTATATATATATATATATATGTTAATAACTTTGGTGAACCTGATTTTTCCTGTAGCGCCGTCATCAGGTCAAAAAAAGATCTATGGACGAGTGTTACAAATTGCCATCCGCTATAAACAGTATTTGTCTATGTATGATGTATGTGTCCCTTTTTAAATAAAGCATAAATAAATACAATTCTTATTGTCCAATACTTCGGTTAATCACCAAATACTTGCAGAACTAATGACGTTACCGTCTGTGTTTCGTGCTCGGCTAACACAATAAATGAACTGAGCTGGATCTTTACTAAGCTTGTTGTAATTTAACTGGCAACACTGACTATAAACTACTTTTAATTAGTCGGAAAACACGTCCTACAAACTAGTTGTGAACGAGCGAAACCTGAACCCCGACTGTTCTGGAGAGCAATGGAGCACAAAAATAAACTAAAATATATTTTCTCACACCTGGCATAAACACCAGCATGCTGTCATTGTCACTGTGAGCATGTGTGCACGCTGATATTAGCATTTAGCTCAAAGTGCTAGTGTTTCTCAGTGCGCCTGCTAGCACGGCTGTCGACTGTTTCTCCTGTTTCTGATTACGTCAGCTGAAAAACAGTGTATTGAATTAATAGTCAGGAAGGACGTTATTAGAGTCGTATAGTTGTTGTGTGAAGGCGACTGTGAACCCCATTATTGACCGATAATGTCGCTCCCCGAGGCGGAAAAAGAAAATACACAAATGTATTGAATTAATAATGAATCGTGGGCCCGACCATTAGAGTTCAGGCAGCAAGCCTTTTGGGTAATGAAACCAATTTTTACAGATGAAACATGCAATGACATGTGCAGCAGTAATAGCTTTTCCTGGCTGCAGGGGGGGGGAGGTGAACACCCTGATGTGGAGTGAATATGTGGGAGTCCATGTGTGAGGTTCTCCTCATCATCCACAGAGAAATCTGCACAAAAAGAAAAGAAAAGCATGCAGCCTTCAAAAAGGGGCAATAAAAGGCTTTTGTGCATTGTTTGAGACGGACACACTCGAGAAAGCTTTCGCAATTTGAAACAACCCTTTTTAAAAGTGATTTAAGAGGTTCTTTGAAGCCCCAGATGGGATGAGGGGAAGTTGCGGCACTGGAGCGCAACACATGATTTCCCCTCAGATTCTTCAGGTTCTTTTTAAAGGCGGGAGATTGGACAGCTCGGGTTTGGACGGGTCTCAGAAGCTCATATCTCGTCGACGCCGTTCAGGCGCCGCAGTTCCATCTTCATGAGGCCGGCATTATGGGTAAATGTGAAAGGCGTCAGCGTGATTGGCTCCCGGCGGGGGGGGGGTTTACAGTATGCGGTCTGATGGAGGAGGCACGTACATTTCACACAGAACGACATAAACAGTCGGGGGTCTCTGTGGGTAAAACATCCTGCAGTGATGATTTCCTTTTACAGCTCGATGTGTTCCAATGCATGAACACTAAAATATCCTCTTCATGAGGACAAATCCCTCAGATTGAAGGACTTTTTTAAAGCTTCTCTTTCCTTGGAGGAGAGAACCCGCACTGCGTTTACGCAGATGACTGCGTATTTCTCCCAAAAACGTTCCCTTTTTCATAGTTGTGAGTCTCTTTGTGTCTATTTGCAGCTGTTTTGTGTCTCTTAGTTGTTTTGGTCTCTTTGTAGTCACTTTGAGTCTCTTTGAAGTTGTGTTGTGTTCCTGTGTGCTCATTTTGAGTCCCTTCCTGGTTGCTACATGTGTCTTTGAGTTACATTTTGTAGGTGAAAGCCAGGGGGGGCCCTTGTGGCTGGTCGGCCCGTTCAGTAAATACTCCATGCTCAGCGTTAGTGATGCATACTGTATCTAGCCATGCAGGTTTAAAGGTACTATATCAGTTAGGTTTTTAACATCTTAGTATCATTATTTTATTAAATATTTGTTGCATTAATGATATTTAAATATTGCCAGACGACGCTGCATGTGTGCTGGTGTGTTTGTTACATTATTAAGAAGACATATATATATATATGTAAAAACATAGTGCTGAGGCCTGAAATATTTTGTTTGAAACGCTTCCCTCGATCTTTGCCTCTCGGGTGTTTGCTTGTGTTCGTGTCAGTGTGAGCCGCTGTGCAGTCTGAGTGGGGGTGCGTGTAGCTGCTTGAGATGCCTATAAAAGCTGTGGGAGGTTAAGAGCATCCATTCTGCCTCCTTAACTGTTTGGAGGGATTCTGTCAAGCTGTCGAGGCATTTTTTTAAATTGTTTTCCTGGAGAACAGCGGAGCTCGTGCCACACGGTTCAAGTGTTTGGAAATGCTCATCATCTGCCGACGTCTCCGAGATGACTAAGTGATATCAGGACACAGGATTACTTCAGAGAGGAGTGCTCTCTGTATACAGCCATATAAATAACCCTGAATAAAAGAACAGCAAAGAAAATATTACAGTATTTCTAGTTTCAACTGATTCTTGTAAAACAAGCTGATTGTTCTGATCACTTCTCTCTAAAATACCACATATTTCACATGAGCACCGGTTCAGCCTCGATAGAGTCCATGAGTGAAGGACTCTGCGTCCACATTTCCAGCTCCTCTCTCCTCCCTTCGGCCGGAGTCCCGACAGTTTGCAGGCTCCTAAAGGGACATGATGGATGCTTCTTTGAAGGAACCCTTCTGTCATCCAGACGCCCAATTAAACTGGCCACTCCGGACTGAGAGGTAGGAGGGCAGCATCACTCACTCAGTGGACCACACTGACTTTTTTGGCAGGTCAGCCCATCGGTCACCTGACGCAGAAACAAAAGCGACTCTGTGAGGCCAGAGGAGGCCGATGTCCTCTCCAGAGTACACGGCCATGCTTTAGCATGTCTGTCCAACACCGTCTCACGGGAGCTCTTGATAATAGTCGCAAGATGCAATATATTGGTTTTGTGTACAGGGACACAAATTGTCCTTTTTTTTTTTTCCGTGTTGCCCGGAAAGTCTTTTTTTAACATTATGGTAAAAAGTTAGGTTAAGGCAACAAAACAACTTAGTTAGTTTTGGGAATAAACATCATGGTTTTCAGCATTTTCATATATTCTTGATGGGCCCATGAGAAAGCAAAACACAAAAAATGGAACATTTATCAGGAGAAGAGTGCAGCGTTTGCAGAGAAATGTGTATCTGCATGTGTGTGTGGTCATTATTCAGCAGTGAGGTGTTCCTGTGTGGCTCAGTGGCACCAACATTGGCAGGGTTGGGGGTTTGATTTCCACTGGGTCCCCCCCACTCCACGCTCAGGTGTAAGCACTCAATTAAGCAATAACACAGTCAAGGTCGCGCTGCACTTATTGGCAGCAGAGAGCTGCAGCTGGAGGAAAAGTAGATCACAATGAAACACGACCTTGACTGTTACTGCTTTTACGCAACGCTGACTGCTTTTTACACAGGAGCTCCAAAGACACGGTTTCTAAAGCAGTAAAGTATGTGGACACTTGCATTTTACCACCACACGTGATTACTAAAACCATTAATCGTTAATTGGCTGCTGTAACTGTCTTCTTCCTCCAGATGTTGGACCTCTCTGCAGGGACACTGATGATGGGTCGGTGTTCCAGTTAGTTGAGGTCAGTGCAAACGGAAAGACATTTCTTTATGGAGCTGGTTTAGTGCACGATAGCGTTGTGAGGTTGAAACAGGAAAAAGACAAACACCAACTGATGCTATGAAGTTGGAACACTATTATATTATTTAAGCTTCAAGATGCATTAAGATTGCCTTTTTAGAAAGATGTAAAAATGTTTAGATTCTGTTTGAATTGTGCCATGAATAACAAATATGATGTTTGTCAATTTAAAAGATAATTTCACACGTAAAGTAAGTCGCGGTTCGTCATATATTTGTCGTAAAATCATTTAGTTTTGTGTGAAAACGATCAGCGAACTTCATCGCTCGTCTCCCACAGTGAACGTCACCAACATGGCCGTTAGCTTGGCTAGCTAGCTAGCTAGCTAACCTAGCTATGTTCCAAATGTAACGTTATCTTAGATGATGGGTTTTATCCAGAGGCTCTTTTTAATCATCCGGGAAGTGAAAGAACGAGCATCTACTGTTTTATTTGTTGATCAATAAGTGTAATCCCTGAAAAAAATAAACAAATGACATAAAAACAAATAAAAAAACTAAATAAAATACATGGTTTTCAGTTGTTTCCACTAAATAAAGTTTCATCAGCTCCCCTCTCTTCCATGGATGAGCTCATCTTGTTTCACACTATTATTATTTTCAAAACACTGAGAAGGTCAAATGCACGGTGGCCGCTCATGAGCTCCACACTTAAATGTCAAAGGCGCATGCCCCCCCCCACCATATTGGGATGATTCACACTATCATGCAACTCTCAGCTGGAGGACTGGTGCCCTCTTAGCCCCCACTCAGACCCACCAGAGAGCACTCAGACCCACCAGAGAGCACCAGAACCCGGTCTCGGTCCTGCGTCCAGATATTGAGTCAGTGTACTGTGAAGAGGAATCTGGTGTCAGGTCGCCAGGCGGCATGTTTCTGAAAATGGCTGCGAGCCCGGAGGGAAGCGGATGCCGATAAGTTCAGCGCGTCCGCTTGTTAGCTGTAAAGCAGGTCCATCACGCGCCTCCTCGCTGCAGGCTCAGCATTTCTCTCCACCGGTGGAGGGATCGGCTCACGCGCTGCGCTCTTAATACCTCGGGCTTTTACACTTTAATGTCTTTCACTTGACAAATGACCTGTGTTTATGAAGCGCCCGCCGACAGGCCTCGGGACCGGTGGAGCAGCCGGCGGCAGTGAACCCTGAGAGGATTAAATGGAGCAGGGTTTGTATCAGAGGGGGGTGTTGGTGGTGTGGTGGCGAAAGCAGGAGGCTCGACGTAAACATGTGGTTTAAAGTGAGTTCCCTGCTACAAACATGAATGCAAATCTGGTTTGTGGTCAGATTTAATGTACTTCTGCATATCCTCAAAAGATTTTTAACTTTTTTCCAACAAAACACAGCAGTGTGGCACAACCAGCCCCTGAAAACTTATGTTTTAGCAATTACATTTAGCAAGAAATGCACAGTACGGCTGCTCCAGAGTCGGCCACCGTAGTTCTCCTCACACAAGGAATGAATATTCAGCAGCAGACAGTAAATGATCTGCGTACAGATAAAGAGAGCTGCTTAAAAAAAAGGCACAAAAGAAGTCAGAACATTGGCTTGTTGAGCAGATCGGCTCTGGTGAGACTCTGTGAATAGCAGAGTTGTTTTGCTCCTGGCATCGCTGCAGCTCCACCCGGAGGTAGTCAGCGTGCCGTTTTCAGGGCCTTTGTCAGCCTGAGCTCTGCAGAGGGACGGGCCTGCACTCAGGGCGGTTCTTTTTTTACCCAAACAAACACAGCGGGGGAATGCCAACATGATCACATTCAGGAAGAAGGGGATTGCAGACACATGTAGCCGGGGCCCTCGGAGGGGAGCGAAAAAAGGAAACGCCGTGTTCCCCCTACAGGCACTAATTGTCAGACACATGCACCAGATGTGGCGCTCGGAGTGCTGAGCCCTCGTTTGCAGACACACAAAAAAAAGGAATTACAGGATAGCAAACAATAACATGCAGGATGGAGGAATGAGATAATCCTGGTTGTGGTGGAGAGAAGAGGTGCAGCCGAGGAGACACGGCCACCTGTGAGGCTGCAGATAGACTTCCACTATCATCGCCTCTGCAGGTTTGATAGCTGATTGTGATCCTGGGACACGAGAGGGCTCACTGCTTCCTGTAACTCACCCTTTCATCCTCTCAGACTGTTACTCATATTGTAGAAAAAGTTAAAGGAATATTTCAGGCAGAAACATTTTCACCTTTATGGGCTCTCCATGGTACATGAAAACACGTATACATACATATATACACACATATATATCTATGGAGTCTATACACACAACATCAATGAAAGTGGAGCCCAGCAGAAGCTGAATTTATTTATGATGCATTCAAGCTGAAAGAATAATCACACTGAGAAATATTAATTGCATAAATTAGCGTTAACAATTTTGTGCGTATCAAAGAGCATTTTTGTCTAAGAAAATATCAATTAATCACACATCTTCATCCTTAAACAAACACGTGGCTTTTTGCTTGAATTGATTTAATAAAAACCCTCTTTCTCCGTTGAGTATTATCAGACAACAAACTGCTGCTCAGACTCCTCAGATAGCACAGCGTCCTCTTTTCAAGCTGAGCTCTCTTTGTGATGAGCTCTGTTACATTTCCACTAAAGATGATGAAGCTGAAGATCACAGATGGCACCAAAGTGTCTGCCATGTGGTCCGCTAACAGAACTGCACAGAAAACTCTTCCCAGACTTCCACTGTCCCATTTTTCTTGTTCTTTCTTCTTCTTTTTTAAAAAATATTTACGATGTGAACAATCGCGCCAGCATCGATACATCCACAACCCTTTTTCAGAACCTCATTATCTCTCTCAGCAGATATGGTGTGATGTAAAGCTTTCAAAGTGATTGTCAAGGTAACCTCAATGTGACGCTTTTCCCATAAATTCAGCTTATCCCTTTAACTGTGAGGGACACATGCAAGATTTATTTTTTGGTGCCTGTTAACAGCAGATATTGAGTATTTTTCTCTGTGGCTCAGATAATCCCTTGAGGATAGGAAGTATCTGACCGAGGCCACTGGTTTCTGCAGACTCCATCATGGATTAGTGGAGCTGAATTGGAATCAGAGGTGAAGGGAGGGAGATGGAGCCGATGGGCCGAGGCGCCGTCCAGGTGTGAAAGTGCATCAATTTACTGTCATGGCTTGGTTCATCTCAAAATGCATGAAATCTCTTCCTGGATATCGTCTCATAACAAGGTCATTAAACGCTGCAGGAGGCAGAAATTCACAAAAAAAAACCTGCAGGAGGGGATGCACTCTGTGTGTGTGTGTGTGTGTGTGTGTATGTGCTGTTTCTGCGTTCACAACATTTAATATATTCCCCCATCTCCACTTAGTATGCGAATTGAAGGTCAGCCTTCTGAAATAAGAAGCGGTCGGCCTCAAAAATTCAATTTCTGCTTAATTTCCAGGCGGCGACTGAGATGTTAACACGGCCTCCTGTACATTCATTTCATACACTCCACACGGGCGCCCGCTGACATGTCCCCCCCCCCCCCCCCCCAAGATAACGTCCGCTGTGCCGACTAAATTAGTGAGAGATCATTGATCACCCCACAGCCTGGGAGAGACGAGAGAACTAATTAGACACAGGCAGAGAGACAGGGAGATAAGAGGGAGAGGATATTTGGCGGAGAGACAAAGATGGAGAGACAACGTGAGAGAAAATATGGACTGAAGTGAGTGAGATACGGCCGGCTGGTGGGAGACAGACGACTGTGTGGGTTCACAGCTTTGTTTCTGACTCCTGCTGTTGTTTCATTGAGTGCAGCTGCTCGCTGTCTTTGCCAAAAGTGGTGTGAAAGAATGCACCGGACATTCGTGTCTCTTGGAGATGCCGAATGTGTCCGATTTGGTGTCAGAATACACAGATTGAATCCTGTATCAATGTGCATGTTGCAGCTGTAGATGTTTAAAGGGAGAGGCTAAGTAAAAGCTGCGAGCTGCGAGAATGAATGAAGCCATGTGACCGTGGTGGAGACATGGAGTCATGTGACCGTGGTGGAGACATGGAGCCATGTGACCGTGGTGGAGACATGAAGTCATGTGACCGTAGTGGAGACATGGAGTCATGTGACCGTAGTGGAGACATGGAGTCATGTGACCGTGGTGGAGACATGAAGTCATGTGACCGTGGTGGAGACATGGAGTCATGTGACCGTGGTGGAGACATGGAGTCATGTGACCGTGGTGGAGACATGGAGTCATGTGACCGTAGTGGAGACAGGGAGGCATGTGACCGTGGTGGAGACATGGAGTCATGTGACCGTGGTGGAGACATGAAGCCATGTGACCGTGGTGGAGACATGGAGTCATGTGACCGTGGTGGAGACATGAAGCCATGTGACCGTGGTGGAGACATGAAGTCATGTGACCGTGGTGGAGACATGAAGCCATGTGACCGTAGTGGAGACATGAAGCCATGTGACCGTGGTGGAGACATGGAGTCATGTGACTGTGGTGGAGACATGGAGTCATGTGACCGTGGTGGAGACATGAAGTCATGTGACCGTGGTGGAGACATGAAGTCATGTGACCGTAGTGGAGACATGAAGCCATGTGACTGTGGTGGAGACATGAAGTCATGTGACCGTGGTAGAGACATGAAGTCATGTGACCGTGGTGGAGACATGAAGCCATGTGACCGTGGTGGAGACATGAAGCCATGTGACCGTGGTGGAGACATGAAGTCATGTGACCGTGGTAGAGACATGAAGTCATGTGACCGTAGTGGAGACATGGAGTCATGTGACCGTGGTGGAGACATGGAGTCATGTGACCGTGGTGGAGACATGAAGCCATGTGACCGTGGTGGAGACATGAAGCCATGTGACCGTGGTGGAGACATGGAGTCATGTGACCGTGGTGGAGACATGAAGTCATGTGACCGTGGTGGAGACATGGAGTCATGTGACCGTGGTGGAGACATGGAGTCATGTGACCGTGGTGGAGTTTCTCAGACACAAGTTCAAGAATGAAATCCCTTGCAATCATTGGGAAAACACTTTTGAAATGGCAACACCCAAACACACATGAAAACACTTACCCACTAATTGAACACCAGCCGGTCTGAGCCGCTGCTCTACAAACAGAATAGTTTTCTCCCAATGAGCCAAAGTCGGCAACAAGTGAGTAAGCAATCCTTAAAGACTGTAATGTTTATGTTGCCTTTTACTGCAAATTGCAGCTGCTGCTGTTAAAATGGTTGTTTTTATTCTCTGTGCCATGCAGTCCGTTAAGTAGAGTTCATTATTTTCTTTCTTCTTTGTTTCCGATCACTTCAAACGTGCAAGAGACCAAAACGTAGATATAAGTGGCGTTACAGTATATTGATGCTTTCACTGAGATTTAACTTTCAGGAAAAAACTTAACCACAGACGGACGCAGATTGTAAATATATGAGATATATTTTATTCATCTTTAATTTCAATGTGGAAAGAAGCTTCACCTGACTAATTTACGGAGGTGTGTGTTTGATCGGACCAACTGAACCATCCTCTGAATTCATTTCAACTTGGCTTCAAAGACAAAGAAGAACCTGCTGGTTTAAACTACATCAGAGAGCGTGGCACTGAGGAAATACACCAGACTTTAGAATCCATCAGATGTAATTAAAAGGGATCATTTTAAATGCTAATGCTAATTATCGAAGGAGAGGTCGTCTTATCTGTAATTCCCTGTAATCGAAGAGATTCAGAGCACCTTTTCCCACTTCCTGATGAGTAAGTCACTAAACTTCATGTTGACATAACTTTTCAAAGGACGAGTTATAGAGACGTAGAAGAGATGGACAGCAAAAACCACAAAATATGAAATTATAAGATCATAAAAAAGCCAAATAAAACTGCTGAGATTTGGAACGAAAAATTATATTCGCAGCTCAATATTTGAAGATTCTACCGCCTTACTTTGCTGCTTAGGCACAACAATGCTTCTAATGTCAACAATAGCTTGCTAACATGCTCACAACGTTAATGTTTACAGTGTTCACCATCTTAGCTTAGCGTGTTAGCATGCTAAAATTTGCACTAAACACAAAGTTCAGTTGATGCAAATGTCGACAGTTTTGCAGGTTTTTGGTCATAAACCAAAATATCAAACCCAATAAAATCTTTCAAATTGAAATGTTTTGTGGCGACCACCCATAGACTTAATATAAGAAGTGGACGTAGTCATCGTGACGTCACCTACTGGTTTGTGGACTGAGGCTCGAGCCTCAAGTTTGAAGATTTCGCCGTCGCCATCTTGGATTACGGCCGTCGCAATGGTTTCGTTTTTTGCAACCGGTGAACCGAAGTTACCGTATTCTGAATGTGGAGGAGTGACGTAGAGATTTAATGATTTCCTACAAAATGACGGCGCATTCAGCCTGGACCAAAAGTGGTGGACTGACAGAGCCAGGTGTGGTTAACAATACAGATGCTAACAGCTGTCCTTATCTATGAACACACGAAGAAGAAGAAGAAGAAGAAGAAGAAGAAGAAGAAGAAGAAGAAAAGAAGAAGTCGACCTCGGGTGTTTTAACCGCAGGAACCGTTGATTGTTGCTTCTGAGCTCAGACTGATTATTCCCGTTCAGAAAGCAGAGCACAGCTTTTAAAAAGATCTTTATTGCCTGCGATAAACTCAATCTCACGTCAGAGTGAATCCAATTATACAGCCTCGCAGGCCGCTTTCAGAACGAGGTCACCTTAACTCCTATCGCCTCCTCATCGAGCGGAGGTTGAAAGGGGGATTTGATTGGGTGATAGCGGCCGAGGCGGAAGATATATCGGCTACAATTTTCATCAGCAACCCTCCTTTTCCATCTTTCTGGAGAGAAATGCTTTGTGGGTAAAGACGGGAGGCCAATATGAGTGAGAAGTGAAGGCTGTCAGGTGGTCAGTTGAGGGATGAGTCAGCAGAAGTTTTATCACTCTTCAGTCCGTTTGTGTGTTTTCTACTTCAACTTAAAATATAGAAACTATAGCAACCAGTGTCCTCATCAATGAGAGGCTACTTTCTGTCTTATAAAGGGTCACACGGCATTCTTAGAAAAGTGATGATTTAGTGAGACATTACTCTTCATCCTCTGATCGTCCTCTCATCTTGAAGGTGATGGAAGGTGGTGGAAATTACTTTCTTTTGTTGCAGGGCTGCAACCCCTGCAGCAGGTTAGTCAGGAGAATGTTATTTATAATATAGGAATGTTTAATAATAATAATACATGTATTTTGTATCGCGCTTTAAAAGGTATTCAAAGACACTACATGGTAAAAAACAGAAAGAGTAAAAGCAATAACAATACAAACAAGGCAGATAAATGACATAACAGTAAAACAAACTAGAAGATTTCGCAAGAAATTTTGACAGTGTGGCTTCTACTGCCCGAAGACGTCGCAATATATATACACGCCGATGTTACCGGTGGTATCGTTGAGGTTCGATTGATATATCTCTTTTCTCTTTTCTGCATTTTAGATTCATACTCTTGGATTGAATCTTGTATTGGTGATGGACAGTCCACAAATGGCTCCCGTCATTTCTGTGCTGGACATGTACATCTTTGTTTGAGAAGCCTTTGGAAATGATGGGAGCTAACTATGGCTAAGCTAATTATGGGGCCAATTTCTCTAAAAAATAGATAGCACACGATTCCTGATGTATTTTTCAATACATGTCTGTGTGTGTGTGTGTGTACAGGGAACACCAAGGTTGTCTTCTAATAGAGGACCAATTCACATCCTGTTCAGCCCAGTGTCACATGCTGAAATCTATTAGTTTGGTTTACAGGGACACGACTTGTCTGTTTTCTTTAATGTCAATGGAAAGTCAATTAGGAGACAAATTCATTGTGGAGACACAAATTAAATGCATCCATGTGACTATGTATATCTCAGCAACCAGTGGATGGATTGCCATGAGATTTGGTACAGATGTTCATATTCCACAGAGGATGAATCTGACTCATTTTGTCGATCCTCCGACTTTTCCTTGAAGCACCACCATGAGGTTGACGTATGCGATTTTAAATGAAATATCTTCACAATTTTTCAATGGATTGTCATGAAATTTAATACAGATGTTCATATTCCCCGAAGGATGAATCATAATTACTTTGGCAATCTCTTGACATTTCCTCGAGCACCATCTTCAGGTCAAATTTTCACTTTGTCTAAATGTTCGGTTTACAAGCAAACATCTGCCATTAAAAACAGACATTGTACCTGCTAAAGTTCACCATCTTAGCATTGCCATTGTGAGTGTTACGTGTTGTGTTTTCTCCCCTCCTGCCCTTCCTTTTCTCTCTCTCTCTCTCAGTTCTCCTAACAGGTCAATTGGGTGATTGGATTCCACCTGTGGGGGCCAGTTGTCCTGATTGGTGATTGGCACCAGCGGCAAAGTCTAATTGGTTGGAAGATCTGGGGGAATAGCATGAACATCCTGCATGTCACACCTACATGGCTCCTCATTGACAGCTGCTTCTCTGCACGTATGGCCACACATTTGTTTTTTATTTTTGTTTCAAACACAAAGTTTATGTTCAATCATTTGTCAAAGCTACAATCATGGATTGCGTGAATTATGTACAGGCTCAGGGGCTGTCAGTGTCAGGGGAACCCTCTGGCCTTCACCGACAAAATGTCATTTAAAGAGACTCAAAGTGCCGAGAAGGAAACACAAAACTAGTACCAAAAGGGGCAACACATCCAAAAAGAGACACAATATTACTACAAAGAGACACAAAAAAACTACAAAGAGACACAAAATGATCACAGAGACTCAAAATGACTACAAAGAGATGCAGCACAACATATTGTCTTATTTTACAGTTGATATGGTCCTTATTTGCAGAACACGCAGATACAGAACAACACAAGCATTTACTTAGAGTTGTGTTTCTGGACATTTAATGAATGTAAGTCAATAGTCATAGTCAGCTACAAACATGGCTGATAAGAGCAGTGAGAATTAACTAAAACAGTCCAGTTGTGTGCCAAACAAAGCTAAAACCTAAGACACTTAAACGCTCTGTAGAGAAGCAAGAGGAAACGATTCAAAATCTGAACGTGGAATCAATAATCAATGCTCTCAAATTAAAACAATAGGAAAAAAGCACCATATTTCTTCCCCTGCGTTATGTGCCATGTGGTGTCAGAATTACCTTTTGAACAGAGAAAGATGAAATGCACGTGTATGAATGCAGTCCATTCATTAGTGTAGCTTACAGGAAATGCACCAATGATCTTCAATGTTAAGAACACAATAGAATATTTGCCACAAAATGACATTAATAAAAAAAAAAACCTGCAACAATGAAAAACCCACATTGTTCAATAAAAACACACTGTAGCTCCTCCTACAGTACGTAACACAATGAAATGGATGTTTATGAATTATACATGTGATGGCTCAAACAATGAAAGAATGTTTAGAACTTGTGGTTATTGTGAAAATTATAGAAAATTGTTCTTACTCCCCTGCGTTATGTGGTGTGTCAGAATTACCTTTCGTATACAAACAGAAGCACTAAAGCCGGTTGTCTCATGTATGAGTAATGATGTGGAGCTTCAGAGCTGACTTGTGCCGAAATCTTTCATCACACAGTGAGCAGCTGTAAGGTTTCTCTCCTGTGTGTGTTCTCATGTGTACCTGTAAAGTTGAGCGCTGGCTAAAAGAGTTCTTACAGACTGAGCAGCTGAAAGGTTTCTCTCCTGTGTGTGTTCTCATGTGTACCTGTAAAGTTGAGCGCTGGCTAAAAGAGTTCTT
Organism: Anarrhichthys ocellatus; assembly: GCF_004355925.1. NCBI lineage: Eukaryota > Metazoa > Chordata > Actinopteri > Perciformes > Anarhichadidae > Anarrhichthys > Anarrhichthys ocellatus. The sequence goes on along the minus strand of NW_022280040.1, from coordinate 10,637,764 downwards.
ACAGACTGAGTACCTGTAAAGTTGAGCGCTGGCTAAAAGAGTTCTTACAGACTGAGCAGCTGTAAGGTTTCTCTCCTGTGTGTGTTCTCATGTGTTTCTTCAGATATGATTTTCTGCCAAATGTTTTCTCACACTCAGAGCATGTAAATAGTTTCCCACCAGCACTACATCTTGAGTCACTGACATGGACTTCATCAGGTTTCACAGTTTCACAGTTTAAACCTGACTGAGGTTCTCTGGTCTCCTTCCAATCATCACTGTCATCAGTGTCAGAAGAGTCTACAGTCTTCTCATCAGTATCTGGTCCTTGATGTCTATCGGGATCTGAGTTCCTGCCTGGTTCTGGGTCCTCCTGGTCCAGACTGGACTCCTGCTGCTCAGGGGGAACCTCTCCTTGAACCACCAACAGCTGCTGGACGTCTGCAGGAAAACAGTAAACACACACAGAGACGTTACAAAGAAATATTAGTATTGAGCAGATAGTCTCCTGTATGTACACTTTTATTTCCTGCCATCATTCCCTCTCACACTCCCTGTGGACAGTTACCAAACAGACATGCCGACACAAAATATAAAGACACAACGCACCAGCAGCCATGAGGTCATCAATAGTTTACATGGTATAAAAGTGTGGCACTACCCAACATTGTTAAGAAGTATGCAAAGAACCTGCATCGTCCATAAAGTGCGCTGAGATGTGATCATGTGGGCAGTTATAGTCGACTAATGTACGTAAACCTGCCACCGTAGAAACAGTGGATAGAGCCTTCAGAAGCAGCCACAACGTAACCGTGGACGCGCATCATCGTCTCTGAACCAATAGCACTCCACCTCGGTAGTCAGAGAGAACATCCACGTAAAGATGATGAAACTGAAATGTGACGATAACAACAATGACACAATCTGAAGTAATAAACTTCGTCTAGAGACTGCTCTCAGGAACCTGGAGGTCAAGGTTGAACCCCCCCACCCCCTCCTACACACACACACACACACACACACACACGATTGTTTGTTGATTTTAGGTAGTATGCTTGTAATTGTTTGTTCGTTGATGTATATTATTGATTCATGATCAGTATTGTTCATATAAACTGTTATATTTTAGGGAGCAGTGTTCTGTGATGATTTTGTACATTAGTGTTGTGATAACAGCTGGATGTTATAGTCAGTGCTCGGATTCAAACCTTCACTGTTCTGGATGTGGTAAAAATACTTTGACTATTGACATTTTGAGTGAACACCAATATTGAGACTATCCACAGTTTGGTTATTGCTCCCTGATCCCAGGGCGGTCCCTGTTATTATTGATATATTTTAAATAATCCTATTGATGTTAATCATTTTATGATTATCAATCATTTAATTTTCATACTTGCTAGTAACCAAACCCGCTCCTGCCAGATCCGAACACACGTATATCTACATAGGTCTGTATGTGTCATGATAACGAGGTCGGTCTATGTTGTACGATTGTTTAACTCATTCTATCATTGATCAGGTTGTATTCAGTGATTTATATCCAACCGTTTGGTACCGTTCTGCAGCAATTAACAATTAACTCGTATTAATTCTGTAAATTAAGGTTAAATTAAATAATCAAGACCGTTGTCAGGATGGGAGTGGTTCGGTGTTCACGCTGGTTAAAAGATCTCTTTCAAACTGAGCAGCTGAAAGGTTTCTCTGCTGTGTGTGTTCTCATGTGTTCCTGTAAAGTTGAACTCTGGTTAAATGTTTTCTCACACTCAGAGCAACTAAATAGTTTCTCACCAGCACTACATCTTGGTCTGGTCTCCTTCCAATCATCACTGTCATCAGTGTCAGAAGAGTCTCCAGTCTTCTCATCAGTATCGTTAATGTGTGGGGGCTCTAGGTCCTCCTGTTCCTCTTTAATGTGTGGGGGCTCTAGGTCCTCCTGTTCCTCTTTAATGTGTGGGGGCTCTGGGTCCTCCTGTTCCTCTTTAATGTGTGGGGGCTCTAGGTCCTCCTGTTCCTCTTTAATGTGTGGGGGCTCTGGGTCCTGCTGTATTCTAGATGGGTGTGTGTAGCTGCAGTGTATTACCACTGTTGATCCTTTTACAGCACAGACGTCAGTAGAAGTGTAAGTCACTCCCCAGCCATCCTGACTCTGCATCACTGAAACACAGAGCACATCAGGAACCACAGTCAGACTCAGAACAACATCAGAGGACACACTCTCATTAGTAGTGAAGTAAAGAAAGAGTCAACCATGTACACATGATCTCTGCAGTTGGAAGGAACAGCAACGTATTGAACCTGGCAACGTAACACAGTGAACAAGATAAAAAAGCTGGAGTTTAAATATTAGAAGGGTGCAGTTCATGAGAAAAAGAGTCTGCTTTGCTCTGTGCTCTTCTGTCTGTGGTCAGCTGCTGCTGAGTGAATGGAAACTGTAGAGGTCTGTGTCTCTTTGTAGTTGTTTTGTTTCTGTTTGCGTCTCTTTGTAGCTGTTTTGTTTCTGTTTGAGTCTCTTTGTAGCTGTTTTGTTTCTGTTTGTGTCTCTTTGTAGCTGTTTTGTTTCTGTTTGAGTCTCTTTGTAGTTGTATTGTTTCAGTTTGAGTCTCTTTGTAGTTGTTTTGTTTTCTGTTTTGTGTCTCTTTGTAGCTGTGTTGTTTCAGTTTGAGTCTCTTTGTAGTTGTTTTGTTTCTGTTTCATGTCTCTTTGTAGTTGTTGTAGAAGTAAGGATTCCCTTTGGATGATACATTGTTTGTGTAATTAAGATATAAGGTAAAAACTGTTTGTACAGAGTAAAATGTGTTTTAGTCACTGAAGAATGAACGTCATGGAAATAACACTTTTTACACCAAGTTTACATTCACGTTCAGGCCTCAACAACAAACATCATTGCATTAGTGCCAAGATACAAAGTGTTTAAAACGTGTACTGTTGTGGGAAAAAACCCCTCCGGCTCCTCTCCTGAAGTCTGATAACAATGAACACACAGAAAACAAAGAGGACCAGCGATTCACTCAAGGTCATCCTCTTCCCTCAGGTCCGGCTGACTGTAAATCACTCCCTGATACGAGCGCCAGCCAAAATGCTTAAAATGTAAATGTCCTCATCATGGTGGCTGAACCCGGTGCCAGGCCTGCGGGGGCCGATCAGTCTGCGGGCCGAGGCAGCGCTGGAGTGGAATTGGCAGGGAGCAGATGGGGGACGGAGTGGATCCCTCTGATGAGCCACTGAGAGAGGTTCACTGATTACACTAATTTAACGGATGAGTTTAATTTCAGTCTGATGGATTCCAGAAACAGGACGAATCATGGATTTTATACATGTAGTGTTCTTTTTGTGTGTGTGTGTGAGTGTGTGTGTGTGTGTGTGTGTGTGTGTGGATGCAGCTGCCTGACTTCACCTCTGTTTCCTTTTTCATCTCCTCATATTTACTGTTGTTCTGACCTCGTGTTTTAACGTTTTAAACAAAGGAAAGTAACTGCAGCTGCAGAACTTGGAGCGAAACGACCTCCGACATGAACTTACTGTAAACACACCTGACGTCACAGCAACGTTGAATTACCTTCATCTTTTACTTTATGTAGCGTTTTATGGAGAGTTTGTGTTGTGAGGCTGCAAAGAACGTTGTAGCTGCTGTTTCCATTTCCATTCAGTTGATCTGTGCGTCTCTGTGAGCTCGCGGTACTTAATTATTCCTCCTGTCTCTTTTAACATGGTACCCACAGATCATTGAAATGTCTTGAATTTGATTTTGAGAAATATTTTCCCTGCAGGATTTTCGAGTTGTTAATCTAAAGATGGTTACTGTACACACTGTTTCTCTTTTGCTACTGCTGCTGTGGTAATTGATGTAAGTAGCTCAGAGACTTCTATTTTTTACCGAGCAGATGCACTGGGACATTTTTAGATTGTACATCTCGGAATTGTCGACTTCTGACTTGCGATGGATTGCAGCATAAGTACATTTACTCAAGTATTGTACTTAAAGTTACTGTGAGGAACTTTAACTTAGTGTTGGTTCTGTTGGTCCCTGTGGACTAAAGTGGTAGTGTCTCTGAGCACCAGAGTCTCTTTAGTAAACCTCTCATTTTCCTGCAGCAGGGTCTGATAGTGCCTCCTTCCCTCCAGCGGGTCCAGCAATACGTCCTGAGTCTCCAGAAGCGTGGTGTTGGCTCCCAGAGACGAGAAACTCTGCTCCTGGAGGAGGAGGAGGAGGAGGAGGAGACGCTGCTGCTACTGCTGCCGGGAGCTCAGCTCTCCTCCTCCCTCCGGAGCTCCGACTGCAGGTCCGAGGCTGTGGTGAAGCCAGATCTGGGTCTGTCCACGGTGGACCGGTCTCTGCTGGAGGATCTGGGTCCGTCCACGGTGGACCAATGAAGAAGGAAATATGAAAGAGCCTTTATTATAATGTCTTCATCATGAGAACACTTACTTGCTTCAACTTTTACTTGGTCTTGCTTCAGGGCATTTAGACCCTATCATACATTTTAGATATTAGCAGCATGTGTCACTTGATGCAATTAAACCCTCCAGATTGCCAGAAATAACACGGCTCACGTATACTCAGCAGTGGCTCCGACCCTGTTTGACATCATTATGTAATTCTCAGTATGTTGTTATTATGTTGCATGAGTGCGTGATTTTCCCGTCGGTTTGTAATAACTTCTTGGCAGCTTTGATCAGCTCACTGCTGCTGCTGGACCAAAGAAAAGAGGATGAGATAATTGGAGAAAAGGTCATCATGACCCTTTCAACATGAAACCAGCGATTTACGAAATTATACCAATGACATTGAAAGCATCGACCTGATAAAATCAGACCCACCAACACCTGGATCCTCCAGAGTCTGCATTTCTGCTTCTATAACATGTTTTCTCTCAGATTAGTGGAAAAAAAACATCCAAAACACACATTCAGGTTTTTATTTTATTACTTTGTCTGTTTACGTCTGTAGATTTCTCCTAAATTCACCAGAAATTATATACATAACGCCTCATTTGTATATTTAAACATAACATTTCAAAAAAATTTTAATACAAAAATCTCATCTTACATCTTAATGTGAGTGATGAAGTGGTGAAGTTTCATGGTGATATCTATGAGTTAATGTATTCACCTGTAGAGTCTTTAAAGGATGTTTCCTCTAAATGAGTTTGTTCTCAGACTCTGATCCAGAAATCTCCACTTCAGCAGCTCTTACATTCACCAAACTTTACACTTTAACTCCTCTCTATGTGGCAGTGTTTTCTGATTTATGGAGTGGAAAATAGAGATATTTTAATAAGAATATTACAATATTATTTTATTAGAATTATATAATATTACATTATATTTAATTTGACCTTTTAATTGTTTTAAAAAGGGGGGGAGGATTGTGGGAGAGAAATCATGTGAGAGACGGATAAAGCTCTGCAGAGAACACATCACTTCTTGCGGCTTGTCACTGCTGCGCATCACCCAGACAGACGAGCAGCAAGTACAATAGGCAATTAGAAGCCCCCATGGAGGCACAGCACACACTGTATAAAAGAGGGGAGGACATGGGGGGGAGACGGGGGATGTTGCATCCTTTGAAACGTCTGATCCAAGCAGGAGAAAAAAAAACTCAATCACCTTTATTTACTCGCTTAAGAAAAGTGAAAGCACTCGGCTCTGATGCTTCAAATTGTGCAGAAGAAGAAGAACCCCCCCCCCCCCCTCCCCCCCCCCCCCCACGCTCCACCCCCCCCCCCCCCTCCACCCCCCCCCTCCCCCTCCTCCCCCCAATTACTCTCTTTCCGCCCTGAAGTGGTACCAGGTGGTTGATGTGTTTCTGCTTTAAAAAGTGTGCCGGCTTTCATCTTTGTGAGTCTTTTGCTCCGTTTGACGGCTGACCTAATTTCTTCAGGAACATATATGTGCTCTGGGTTTTTATCACCCATTCACACGAGGCAACGAGGGAGGTGCATTGTGGGAGAAAAGGAGAAAAGGAGGACCTCCTTGCTGTGGAGGCTGAGCTGCAGGAGACCAAAGTCTCCTTTGTGGGTCAACTAAACCAGCAGAAGATGGAGAATCAAAAACTCCAGAATGTTCTGAAGGAGAAAAAGGAGAAGATGAAGACTCGAGCTGATCAAAGGTGGAGGGTCAAGTTTTACCACCTGGAAGAGATGGAAAAGTCCAGAAGCACGTTTCTGGCCCAGGCGGCGATCCATAAAAAAGAGACTGTTAAGTTCATGGCCCACCGTCTCCAGTGGGAGGAGGAGAAAGCCTCCCTGCTGCAGGAGAAGAGAGACTCCTCTGTGGCTTGGCTCAACCATCAGAAAGAGGAGGTCGACCACTTTGCGGCTGCACTGAGGAATGCCGAGCAGCAATTTGAGGGTTTTCGAGAGTGGAGGGAGCAAAAGTTGTCCCTCACTCGGGCCGCGGAGGAGCTCAAGCAGACGCTGCAGAAGAAAGAGCAGGAGTCGGTGAGCAAGGAGGCCATCCTTCTCGCTGTGAAGACCCAGCTGGAAGATCTGCAGAGAAAGGTCGCTGAAAAGAAAAAGAACAAGTGGTACAGGTTCCCTGGTAGTCTGTTCACTCCGCGTCGAGCTGCAGCTAACCCGCTAACTGATTAGTTCAGCCTGCTGCTGGCAATGAGGCTGACTGTGGGAGGCACAGACACACCACCGGATGACCGGTTTTCACCCAGCTTGGCTGTCAGAGGGGTAATACTCCCCCTGGCTGATCTTGGTTGGTAGGTAAGTAAGTAAGTAAATAAGTAAGTCAGCAAGTAGCAAAAGTTCAGTCACCGGCACAGGCAGTTTTACTGCCTTTGTGCCACAAAGCCAGACTGAATCAATCTGAACCAATTTAACTTACTGTTAATACTCGATGCTGATTAGACATGTCATGTAGAGGGTGTTGCTGGTTCAAAAAAAACATTAATAGCCCAGGTAGGGTTTGCATAATGATACATAAAGTTCCGAGCCTTGTGGTGCAGGACCTGATGAAGCTGTCCCCGAGCCTTGTGGTACAGGACCGCTTGATGTTGTCCCTGAGCCTTGTGATGCAGGACCTGATGAAGCTGTCCCTGAGCCTTGTGGTGCAGGACCTGATGAAGCTGTCCCCGAGCCTTGTGGTGCAGGACCTGACGAAGCTGTCCCCGAGCCTTGTGGTGCAGGACCTGATGTTGTCCCTGAGTCTGAAATGGACTGTGCTTTTGTCAGGGATAGACCAGACATCTGACATGCCAGTACTTTGTCGCATCTCATAGGGCAGGGGTCTCAAACTCCTCTTCACTCTGGGCCACAACAGCATCACGGTCGCCCTCAAAGGGCCGGTTGTAAATGTAAGACTGTGTAAATGTAACTACTCCTAACATATTGGTAAATAACTGTCTCTGCATTTGATTATTGTTTATTCAAGTGTAAAAATATTGTACATGCAGTTATATAAATGTAAAAATATATTTAAGCACATTTCTGTTACTATAACTTAAATCCTTTTAATTTAGGGTTAAGAAACCCACATTACTCTATCAAAGATCAAACTTTTAAAGAAAATATCAAATATCAAACACAAGTTATTACAATAACTTTGTTCAATGCTTAAAATCCTTTCAAGGGTACCTTTGCACAATCCCACGTGAAGTATTTCATCTGTTGTAAAGCCACGTTTAAAGTAGTCTTCAATGTGCTCACAATACATTTCCATGTCAAGTGTACAGTAACCAGCCAAAGAGCTGCTTCTATGACTGTGTTTAATTATCTCATCATTTCGACTTTCTATCTCATAATTTCGACTATGGGGATATTTTTAATTATCAAATCTAACTTTAAATTTATTTTATTTTTTTTACTTTTTTTTTTTTTTATCGTGATGGACAGTCCACAAATGGCTCCCGTCATTTCTGTACTGGACATGTACATCTTTGTTTGAGAAGCCTTTGGAAATGATGGGAGCTAACGCTCCCATTATTTCTGTACGAACTTCATTCTGAGCTTCATGTTAAGGTACAGTTACTCTATGGGGCTTTTATTTTGAAAGGGTGGGACTGGGTGGGTGAGAGAGGGGGAGAGGAGACATATTCATAATGTTTGACACAAACACAGAGGTTATTAAATGACAGGCTTCATCACAAGCATTCCAGTTAGAATTCCCACTCTGTGGCTTTTATTTTGAAATGGGGGGTGGACTGTCTGTCTGCCTGTCTCACTCTCCCACTCACTCAGTCCATCTAACTGTCTGTCTGCCTGTCTCACTCACTCACTCTGTCTCTCTCTATCGTACAGTCATTCAGGTCTTAGATGTTTTTAGAGGACTTTCCCCCCCTCCCCCCCATTTCAAATTAAAAGCCCCACAGAATGAATTCTAACTGGAATGCTTGTGATGAAGCCTCTCATTTTAGTGTCAAACATTATGATTCTGTCTCCTCTCCCCCTCTCTCACCCACCCAGTCCCACCCTTTCAAAATAAAAGCCCCACAAATACAAGATTCAATCCAAGAGTATGAATCTAAAATGCAGAAAAGAGAGTAGCGCTATCTCAATTGAACCTGAATGACTCTACCGGTAACATTGGCCTGTGTATATATTGCGATTTCTTCGGGCAGTAGGAGCCACACTGTCAAAATTTCTGTAGGAATTTTCTAGTTAGTTACTATTATTAAGTACCGTGATCATGTGAACAGACACAAACTTCTCACATGTGCAGGACGCTTAGTGTCGCGACTTCGAAGTCATGTCAGGATAGACAGTGCGGTGCAGTCACAATGCAGCGGTGCAGCCGGCCAGACTCCCCCCCGCGGCCTGTGGTGACACGGTTTCATCCTCAGTGTCACCTGAAGCCTGTAATGTGTGCGCGCACATTTTTTTTTATTCTCCTCCTACAGTGAGAAGGCGTAACCACTCATAGAGAGAGAGAGAGAGAGAGAGAGAGAGAGAGAGGGAGGGAGGGAGGGAGGGAGAGAGAGAGATTTTCTGTGTTTTCGCTTTGGTTTAAAACATAGGAAGAAAACAGCGAGCAGCCTCGCCGCCCACTGAAACACGGCGACGCGCGCATCAACCGCCGCCGCCGCTGCCCTGATTAGAAATCCGCGGAGGAGCGGATGAGAGCAGACGCCCGCAGACAGGCAGACATTCAGGGGGAGGACTGCTGCTGCCATCCGACAGAGGAACTAACAAAAGGTGAGCTCCACCTTCCTCTAAAAGACCATTTATTGCACGGAGTCTGTCTGACGGAGCATCGAGGGAAACTAAAGTTATTTCCTATGTGAGGATTTATTCATTGTTGTGTTGCTTTGTTTGTCCGTGAGAGGTGAGAGCTGCATCTCTCTTGTTCGGCTTTGTCTGCACACTTCTTCCTCCATGTGCATCGGGGTCCAGCCAGTCGTGCACCACGAACATGTAACGTTGATGTGTGATTGTAGCGTTGATAACGGGATAATAATTATTATTTTTTGGGAGTCATCTTGTGCATCTGCTTTTTAAAGAGGTTTTTAATGGACTTAAAGATTTGATTTAGTTTTATTCGCACTAATTTCGTCACAGTGGTCGACAGAAATTCACAGTGCTTTATCTGAATCAATAAAACAGACCTGCTTATCTCAATCCCTTCACCGGACTGCTTACAGGGGGGGGGGGGGGGGGG
>NW_022280040.1:10587610-10628079 GCF_004355925.1 Anarrhichthys ocellatus | reverse complement strand
GGGTCTACTGTCATTGTGGCCCATTGTTAGTGATTGTTTACCTCACGTCTTCATCCTTTGTGGTTTGGAGACACTCTGGCCCCCTCCTTCCATTCTAAACTGGTGTTTTAGTGTCGCATTTAAAGTTGTATTCATCAAAAAGCATCTTTCCTGTGAGCCTGGTGTGGGAAGTGTGAGGCGATAATGAAATCTGTAAGTGGCTTGTTTTCCCCTTTTTCCTGTGTGTGTGTGTGTGTGTGTGTGTGTGTGTGTGTGTTTTCAGATGCAGAATTTGAATAGATAAGCGCTCCAGCTGAGCCACAGGGCATCCATGTTCTCATGTTCTGCTTGAAGAAAGAGATTGTTGTTTCACTTTTGTGAAATGCTGATGAAAAGGGAGTCTCATGAGGAGGATTTCCAGTAATATAAATGTGAAGTTTGGTCACATTCTGAAAACGCTGCTTTCTTCTTTTCTCATTACATTTCTATATATATCTTCTTCCTCCATGAATTTAAAAAACCTTGTAATCCCCCCTGCTTTTTCTTTTTTTTTCTAAACGCCTGATTTGCTGCTGCTGGACTTCATCCAACATTTAGGATGTGTTTCAACTCACGCTTCATTCTCGGGCTAACTTAATTGCCTGCAGGATTACTGTGTTAGAATGAGAGTTTGTGTCCGTTTGGTTTCTTGTCCTGCAGCCTGTAAACCTTCACGGCTTGGTGAGCTGCTTCCTCCTCGTCTGTAAAACCATTTCCTGCACGCTTCTTTGGTCTCACACCGATGATGACATGCTGTAGATGGCAAGTGGGGTATGTGTGGGTGTTGAGTGTGTGTTTACAGCTGTGTAGATGGCAACTTTTATTGACAAGCATTGTGTAGTTTTTGACATATTTGTAAGATTGAACTTTGAGATTAAATAATAAAGCAGGATCCACTTTAAAGAGGCACTCCACCAATTTCACACATCAAGATCAACGTGCTCTTTGGACATTGGTTGAGATTAGATAATAATTGACAATGAAAATAGTTGGCAACCCACGGTTCTGAAAAGTGAAGCCAATGTGGAAGTGTTTTAAAGCTGCATTCTCTCTAGTGACCACCAGGGGGCGACTCCTCTGGTTGTATAGAAGTCTATGAGAAAATGACTCTACTTCTCTCTTGATTTATTACCTCAGTAAACATTGTAAACATGAGTTTATGGTCTCAATCTCTAGTTTCAAGTCTTCTTCAATACAGCATGATGTTCATTTAGTACATTATGGTCCATTTAGAGTCAAACAGACCATAAAGCAGGGGATGCTTTAGGGCGGGGCTACACGGTGATTGACAGGTCTCTACCAGAGACGTATACAGCGTCTCTGCGTCACGCCTCCTCAGTCCAGATATGGTCACTTCCTGTTAACCGGTTGCTAAAAAAGCCAAGATGGCGACGGCCAAAACGCCATATTCGAGGCTCTGAAACATCAGCCCACAAACCCACTAAAGTTCACATGTGCGCCGGCCGATTATATCCAAACAACGGTCACACGAGTTGCTTGTTTATTGGACGGAGTTGTGGTAACCTGTCAACCTGCCAGGTAAAAAGAGAATTTGGCCGCAAGAAGACGGGCAGTAAAAACAAACTGCACTTTGCACTTCTAAGTGAAACGTGATGGATTTGACTCGGGGGGGTTATTCGTGTGTTTATACAGTTGGAGATTAAGAATGAAGAATCTGGATTTCGCCCATAAAACCTGTTATGTCTGTTATCGCTCCTCATTCTTCATTTTCCAAAGTCCAATGTTGCATCATTCTCCAACCAAAATAAGTGCTGTAATAAAGCTCTCATAGAGTTCTGCTCACGGTGCTCTATAACGCTGCCGAGGCATCTCACTGAAGCATTGTGCTGTTTGCGTGGAACAAATGTGAGAAAGAGCAAAGGTGTGGAGCTGCAAACTAAATAGTTACCTGACTTCACATCAGCTGGTTTAATCTGCTCAAGTTATTTGAACAAGATAACAAACTAGACTCAAAATCACGAAGTATTTTCATTTGCATGTGGGGAATTAGATGCTCAACAATCACATATGGGTGTAACGTACGGGCGACCACATACATTTGGCCGTATATTGTTAGAAATAACGGATTAAGAGCACATATGTTAACGGGTCAGTGCAATACCCCTGCTTTTATTTTCCTCTCTTGAAAGATTATGCAGATTCATAGCTGTTGCAGCCTGCGACTGAATCTCCGGGGGGGAATTTGTCACCTTATATCACCTACACTTAGCGATATTTACTGGGCTTTATCTAACAGCTGCCTGATAGCTCTTGTGTGCAGTCAGAGGGAATGAAGTTAAACATTGCCTTCAATTTGATGAGGCACGGAGCTTCAGACACGTTCACAGAATTAAATTTATCCTGAAGAGCTTAACTTGTACTGGCATCTTATTCCAGCCTCTCTCTTTATATCTTTCTCTTACTTTAGAGGAGTATGAGAAGTTTGAAATGTGGTGTAGGGAGTTTTGGCATCTGAAAACGTTGCAGCTTTATTCTGTGTCAAATTGAAACAGGCACCTTATTTTGTTCATTTTTTTTTTAGTCCTTTGCAGGTTTCGGATCATTCTTTTTTTAGAAACCTTGGTGATTTTCATGCTGTCAAATAGGTTGAATGATGTCATGGACGGCTGAGCGATGTGGCCAAACAACAAGATGTAGATGTAGTCTTCAAGCGTGCATTCTGCACAAATGTAAAACCACTGTACTTCCAAGATTAATTATTATTAATCATGCAAATGTCAAGAGTCTGCAGCCATGCTAGCAGCCGAGCTAAATGCTAATGTCAGCACGCTGACATGCTAGCAATGACAATGCTAACATGACAATGCTAACATGCTGATATTTTGCACGGAACACTATGTAGGCTGCAGCTGAGGATGACGGTTTATCAGTCCAGATACCGATACGATACCTTGGCTTTAGGTATTTTGGGAATTCACTGAATTGTTATTTATTCTTAAAATAATAAATCCAGCAACTCTGTAAAAGATCTTCAAAATGATCAGGTGTTATAATTCAAGTGTTAACCTTTTTTTTCAATGCAGCAAAACTTCAACAGGAATTTAAATTCCAGTATATAATGTATATAGTAAATTAACATAATTTAGATGCATTGATTTGCCTTATTGTCACTGATTCCCTATCAAACTATTTGAGTCGATATCGACCCAATATCCGATATCAGTGCATCCCTAATTCAGATTCAATGCACAGATTTGATTATGAACTCAGAAAAGCTTCTATTTAACCGCGATCCTGCCGTTTAGCCTCATGTATCCTTCTTAACATCTTTTGGATATGTGACGGAAACGACTGAACAAGACTTTTTACAAGTGGTGACGTTTCTGCAGAGCCAGCAGCCTCGGGCCCAGTCAGCGCTTCACCTAAATAAACATGACAACATGTCCATTAACTAGATCAATGGTTTCATGTCGGCCTCAGATTGAATGTGTCGAGCCGGCGTTGAGTGTCGGCTGATGGAGGATCCGCCGCCTGCAGGATGAGACGACGTTCTCCATCAACAGATATCCCCCCCACCTCCTCCCTGTAACCTCTTCAGTCCAGCTCTGCGGTCCTTCTCCATACATCGTTTCCCACTTTATTCCACTTTCCAAAACTGCACCTCTGCTGTCTCCCCCATTAATTTCTCTCCTCTCCCAAGACAGTTGGCAGGTTTGGCAGGTCCGCGTCCACCTTTTCCCTCCGCTTCATTTGCATCTCGGCTCCACGCGGCTGCCCAAGTGCTTTCTGGGAGTCATGTGGCTAATTGGTTCCCATCTGTTGGGAGGAAGCGGCCTTTACGGGATCTTGTGTAATTTGTGTCAGGAGTTTTTTCCCTCCTCCCTCCCTCCTCTGAATCCACCCGCTGGTATCTTTTGGGTTTCTTGTTATTGTCGCAGCAGCTGAGCTCTGGGATCGGGTTGTTTTTCAATGCGGGACACAGAGTTTTCCCACATAATGCATGATTCACTCTTCGTCCTGTTACTCTGCCAGTTGTGAAGTCTTCTGAGGCAAGTTGAGCGACAGAAATGCAGCAATCAGTTTTTTGTATTTCACTTTAATTCTGAGCATCTCCGCTACAGCTGATGCTCTGATAACAAAGCGTGCACTTCCTGCCAAGTTTTTTTTTTTTTGGAAATTTCACAATCGCTTTATCTGCAGCGCGAGTTGCCATTCTGTGTGGAGATAAAGGCTCGGAGGAGGAAGTGGTCAGCGTCTAGCGACCGCCTAGGAAACCGAAAAAAAAACAGGAAGTGACAGGAAGCACTTAGACGCTGCTTTCAGGCAGACATGAAAGGTTTGTTGACGTCTGTACCTGAAGAACATCTGTTGCCTCTCATCCACACTGCACAGAGAGCGCTGTGTTTGGTCTCTGAGGTCCACTCAGGTTCAGTTTGTAGCTTGTTGTTGATATAGTGTTTGTATATTATTTAACTGTATGAGTGTGGCCACTTTCATACATGCAACATCAAACACCAGTAACTTCAAGATCTGAGGATATTTTCAAAATGAGACTGAAACAAACAACGGGTCATAATTCCCGCTCTCGTTTCTTTTCTATGTTGCTGTGAAAACATCTCTTTCAAACAAGTTTGGTGCTTAAAAACTCAATTTTACAAGATTACATTTGAACACGTCAGGATAACGTCATCATGTACTTATTACTTGCCTAATACTAATTTTTACCGAATGTAGCCTGAATGCATCATAATGCAGCTCGATGCAACCTTCGTTAACATTGAAGTATATGTAAAAACGTTTTTAGGGTATTTAGTTATTTCATCTGCCCAATTAGGAGCAAAAAACACATTTGTGTCAACAATTCATATATAAAAAATGACATAAAAACTTCAGAGATGACTAGCAGTAAGACTGAACTGCGTCCCACAAACATTAAAGTAGTTGCAGTGCCAGATTTACATTCGTCTCCTTCTCGGGGATATATTGTATATTGACGTATATTTCACTAAGACCTTCCTCTCTCCTCCCTCATGTCTCTGCGCACTTTTATTCATAATAAGATAAATGTCACATGATCCCCTCCTGAGAGAGAGAGAGTTGTGTGCCGGCGTTGACCTTCTGTAATGAGGTAAGGTCTCCACATCTGCCAGCGGGGCTTCCTCCTCAGCAGGAGGAGGATGAGCAGACTGAAATACTGGGCTGCGTTGCTTGGGTAAATTTAATTTGCCATAAATAAAAATAAACGGAAGAGATGAGAAGCGGATGAGGTTTAAAGTGGCTATTGAGGGGAAGACGATAGAAGTAACTGGCGGCGTTAGATCTCCAAGGTTATCCCACAAACTGAGCTGCTCTCAGATAATTGCACACTTCAGGAGACATGTAATTTAATGCACTTCTTGTGTTTTTTAGTTGTTTCTTTCTGCAGCAGGCTTGTGTGCCGATACCGCCGTGTTTCTCTGACACTCCATTTGCTTAGCCGCTGTATCTGAAATGAGGTTTGCGTGCATACAAACAGGCGTGTTGATACACTTGCTGACTCGTCCATCTATCCTTAATGACGGTATTTAAAGTAGGTTTTTTTTTTGGGGGGGGGGGGGGGGGGGTTATGAACCTGTGGCATCTGGCTCCGCTCGCTGCCTCCTCCTGTCCAGGATTCCTGAAAAGGATCCAATTGGAATCGATCACCCTCTCCCCCGGTGTTCCCGTTGTTTTGCGGGTGTCTCCCGAGATGATAGATGTCGTTATTATCCGCTCGCAGGATGGATCGTAAACGGTGACGAATGGTGAAGGGTAATGCATCCTCTTTTGTCAGAGGGAAATCATTTACCTTCCTTTCACAATCCATTAAGTCAATGAGAAGAAGAAAAGTTGGATCTGCAGAGCGCGGTTTCACTTCCGAAACTCGACGCTGACAGAATGTTTCTGCAGTTTACACGATCCGTTAATTAATTCATGTCTCAGAGTTCTGAATCTGTTGAAATTAGAGTGATTTTACTCCTGTAGCCATATTGGATGTATGTCAATGGTGTGTGGGCAGAAATGACATTTGACTTCTTGTAAAGACTAAAGCACAGGTGTAACTAACAGCATGGACAAGGCTGCAACTAACAATTGTGTTATTTTTGATCTGTGGATTAGTTCTTTCTAATCGATCAGTTAATTGGTTTGTCTAGAAAGTGACAAAAATGTTAAAGGATACGATAGGTGACGTCTTCATAGCGCTTGTTTTCTGTGATAAACATTCCAAATCTGCATGCACAAAACCAAGGCCCTTACAAAGCTGAATGAAATGCAGCCGCTATCGATGGCGGTAGTTCCACCTGTGGTTTTCCTGCTTTGACGTGTCCAAACGTCTACTTCCTCTAGTCCAACGCGCTTCCTCTGTGCATTAGACCTATAATAGAAATATTTAGAGGTTTAATCGTGACAGAAGTTATTTTGTAAAGGTCTCCAGCGTCATTGCGCGAGCATGCAATTATGTCAAAGACGATTGCTGCGGGCCTCTTGAAATCAGTCCGTGTTCGTGCCATCTGTGTGTGGCACGATATGTACTTGCAGCTGCAAGAAGACCAACAGATGGGGAAGATTCTTTTAAAAAATAAGACATGCTCCAGTGTTTCTCATCTGTACACGGCTAATGCAGCTCTCTCCATTAACGGATCCATCTGCAGGGAATAAGCACCTCGGTGCATGCTTCTGTGTGCAGACGAGTGTGCATGAAACATGTTCCAGCCTTCCAGGATGAAGGTCTCTGCTCCTCTGAGTCACCTGCAGTCTGGTGTCAGACATGCGTCATTGGGTCATACATCCCCCCCCCCCTCCCCAAGGTGCCATCACACCTGAGTGCTCCGGGTTTTTATATTGTTTTTATGTTCCTCCAACGCACCTGAAAATCCATCGACCTCGGCGACAAAGACGCCTCCAGAGGTTCAGAGGGATCACGTAGACGGAGCTTCTACTTTTATGTTTCATTTCAGAACGGAGCTCCTTGCATTCAAGCTGCAGATGGATCCATGTGGAGAAGTAGTTCACTGTCATAAATAACACAAAACACACTCTGCTCCTGACCTTGATTTTCTAAGAACGATCATTTGAAAAACACTTGAAATTAAACTTTTTTGATTGTTAATTAATGTGCCTTGTGGCAAAGAGAATTGTTTCAATCACTTAGATCAGAAGGCCAGATTTCTGATTGTCTGATCAGAGCTGCTTTCATTTCTGGAGCTTGATTAATTCAGCTTCCTCACTGGTTCCAATGAGACACTATTCAAACTTCCAGAGCTCAGTAGTAAAATAGTTCTTTTGTGAGTTGATATAAATGTAACTGATTATGTTGAGTGCATAGACTGTATGTAAGAAAATTACGTAGTCATCGTGAGGTCACCCGTTGGTTTGTGGACTGATGTGTCGAAGCGATTTGGCCGTCGCCATCTTGGTTTTCTTGCAACCAGTGAACAGGAAGTGATCATATCTGGACTGAGGAGGAGTGACGTAGAGACGCCGTATACGTCTCTGGTAACCTGTCAATCACCGTGTAGCCCCGCCCTAAAGCATCCCCTGCTTTATGGTCTGTTTGACTCTAAATGGACCATAATGTACTAAATGAACATCATGCTGTATTGAAGAAGACTTGAAACTAGAGATTGAGACCATAAACTCATGTTTACAATGTTTACTGAGGTAATAAATCAAGAGAGAAGTAGAGTCATTTTCTCATAGACTTCTATACAACCAGAGGAGTCGCCCCCTGGTGGACACTAGAGAGAATTCAGCTTTAACACCTGAAGCATCGGCTTCACTCGGTTGGTGCTTATATCACTTAACCACCTGGTATCGCAACGCTTGATTTACACCCTTAATACCTGCAGCAACGTGCAAGAAAAACCTCCAGAAGTTTTTGTTTTTGTTATATATCGTCTAACGATGGCTTAGACGAAAGAGAATTTGGTCTTGCAGGGAAATACGATATGCACACACAAGTTACTGTGGTATTTATTAAACATACAGTGCGGTGTTGGAGAGCAGGACAAATCATCGACACTAAACACGTCGGGGTCGCTATGCTTATGAAACCGATCATGAAGCCGCAGATGTGACGTCGAAACCCTTTTAGAGGCGTTAATAAATGTTTTCCTTCATAAACCTCGTGTGTAATTGGGTTTTATGAGCGAGCAGAGACCAGAGGAGACTCTTTAACTTTGCGGTGATAATTGTTGTCATTACACCGGTAAATGAGGAGCTCTTAATTTGAGAAGGGCGTGGCACGCGATTCGCTAAATGACCCAGATATGATTGACGAGATGCGAGTGGTTTTTTAAATTTTTATGGTCGATTTACTGCAGGATTTGCATGATGATCCCGCGTTGGCTGACGGAGCGCTTGTTGTTTATTTTTTTCATGTGTCACTTTTGATCAGATCTGGACCTGGGGGGGGGGTAGGTATGGTGGGTGATGGATGTGTGGTGCTATAGATGGGTGAGCTTGTGTATCATCATTGAGCTGTGAAGGTTCCAACACTACACAACCTCCCAGTGGAGCGCGATGAATGATGCGTTGACGGAGCCATAAAGGAGCCCCGGGGGTCATTTACAGGTGACACAGCTCTGCACCCGACCTCTTCACCTTTCAATGAAAGCAGACGATGAACTGCAAACCAACAGGACTTCACACCGCCCGCCTCAGGTGGAGTTGACGACTGTCACGTGTCACCAGGTATGCCTAACGATACCCCTCCCCCAGCCACGTTTACATATATTACATATATTAAAGCCCGACAAATCGCACATCTATTCTCTCACTGCCGTTTCCCCCGAGTCGCCTGAATATTCGTCGCCGGCGGCTCCCTTGCCATGCAGCCGTGTGGTTTGGCATCCGCCAGACACCTGACCCACTTTTCTTTCATTCAAACATCTGGGGCTGTCTGCCTCTCCGCCTCTCGCACATGCCTTCATTATTTATTACAGCGACACGACAGAGTCCGGGACAACCGCTCTACATGAGGAGAAGAGCAGCAGCATACGGTGGCTTAACGATTGCATGAAGGCTCTGACGGATGAATCCACTAGTTAGTTATTTATTTTATCTTCTCGTCTTGATGCCTTTTTTTTGTCGCTGTCCACGCGTCTTCATTTTACCCTCAGATGTGACTTGGGGATCAAGTTTGAAAGCTTAAAAAAATGTCTTGGTTGAGCCTAAGGACGGGTATCGTTAGGATTTTATTGATACGAGTACCCTTATCGATTCTGCTTATCAGTTCGGTTCCTTATTGACACTCTTATTGGTTCTTTTTGATGATATTGTGAGAATAAAGACACTTAATAACACAGATGTTCTGTTCTGCTTGTTGGTCACATGTGATAAACTGCTGCTGTCTCCTCTCTTATACCTTTTGAGGGTTTTATTGTGTTTGAGACGACCAGAGTTCTCAGCATCTACTGGAGTCAAATGTTTCCTTCTCTCTGATCGTGATGTGAGTCTCACGCTGTACTGAGCCGGAGACAAAGACAAAGAGACAGAGATAGGACGTTTGAGACTTCTTAAGTACAGATCTCTAGTTGAGCGGCAGTCAGACGAGGTATAGTGGGTGTATTTCTTTTTAACATGTCAGGACCTGGCAGGCTGGAGAGTTGTTAGTGTGGTTGTTGTCCCTGGAGGGGAAGGCCTTTGTTAAAATGCATTTTTCTGTTTTTCAGGGTGACCTCCCCCTTTTTAAACCTGGTACAGCTTCTCTCATGTCTGTAGGGAAGAGGAGTCACAACACACGCCTGGCCTGATTGAGATTTTTTTATTTTTCTGGCCCCCTTCCCCCCCCCCCCGATACACAAGGACACAACTTTTAAAGGGATGTGGTTTGATGCAACCTTGGCAATGAGCTCCAAATGAGCAGGAGGAGGAGGGAAGAAAGATGAGTGATCAAGGAAAAGGAGGGCAGATAAAAGGAAAGGCAGCATGAGGCTCAGAGGCAGGTGAGCAGCAGGGGACTTTGTCTGATTTTTAACCACGCTGGAGGCAAAGTCGGTCAGTGAATCACTTTGGTTCTGAGTTAAACAACTCAACAACTTCAGTTGGATGGAAAGTTGGCATTCATGGTTCCCAGAGGATGCATCCTCATGACTTTAGTGGGCTTCTGAATGTGTTTTAGTGCTACGAACAAGATGCATTTAGGGGGCTTTCACACCTCTCCGTTTGGTTCAGTCAGACGATCTAGGATCCGTTTTTTCGCGGTTAGTCTGGAGTGAAAACTGTAAAATTCAACCCTGGTCTATTACTTGCATTTAGCCACTTTGTCAATATATCCACATTACTCATGATTATCTATAAAATAATCGATGTCCCATCCAGTCATAAAAACATTGTGATATTTGATTTGATCGCCCATCCCTACATGCAACGCATTCCCTCTCTCCTACTCATCTTGTCCACTTGCTTCACATTTCGAATCAGATCTCCGACCACCGCTCCATCCATCCACAGCGTAATAAAGACGTACTGCCTTATTGGATTTGCACACCGCTCACTCTGTTCAGCGCTGCCTAAACGAGCCCGTCCTCGTGGCCGGAATTATATGCTCGTCAGCCGCTCCTCCGATCATTGTTGGACGTAAAACGAGCCGCGGGTGGCGGGAGATGGAGGAGGTGTTAAAATGAATGATTTTTCATTTTCATCCAGAAAGGATACAGTTCTGAGACGGGGCGGGAAATTAGATGTCGTGCGTTGTGTGATTTGACTTGGATTGTGATGGACGAGTCTGTTGCATGTAACACGGGAGAATTCCCCCGTTTCTTATGCAATCTACACACTAACACTGGGTTTTCTGTATCATACAGTATAAGGGGATATTTCTATGGAAGTCCATTCCCGCCAGTAAAAGGAAAAAACGAGATGAAGTCTGATAGTAAACATATCTCCATGGTAAGTCATAAATATCTTAATTATGAGATAAAAAGTCATATAAATTAATTAAAAAGAATTAAAAAGTCATAAATATGAGATGGGGGTCAAAATTTATGAGATTAAAATATTGAAATCTTATCTTTTTCTTTGGTCTTCCATATTTCACACACTATAGATGGTTTCTGTATTATATACAGTGTGAGGGAATTCACACACGTTCCTCAGAAGATAACTAAAGGAATCTCCTGCTGGCCACCAGGGGGTCTGCAGCAGCATCTCATCTACTTCATCCTTCACAAGTGCTCCACCGGGGCTCCAATGTGTCGAAGCGCTTCACCGACTCCACCAGCGCCAACCCGCCATTTTTCTTTTTCTTTTAGTCTCGCCTGTTTTTAAAAAAAAACGTCTGGACCAGTTTGTGTAACACAAACTGAACGACAAACCGGGTCAGCCGACCTCTCCCTTCTGCTACATTAGGCGTCTCGGTGTGCGTTTGCCGTGGCGTGGCCCAGCACCTTGCCAGCGGGGAGGTTGATGGTCACATGTGGCGCAGCGGCATCTGACCCCTTTTGACACACACTCTTATATGAAGACACACACACATTTTAGAACCAGAGGTTGCCCGCCTGCATACAACATGTTTGAATCAGTGAGCTTTAGCGGTGTTGGTGAGTTTACACAGAGCCAGGCTAGCCGTTTCCCCCTGCTTCCAGTCTTTATGCTAAGCTACGCTAATCGCCTCCTGGATTCAGCTTTGTACTGAACACACAGATATGAAAGTGGTACGAATCATTTCATCTAACTCTCAGCAAGAAAGTGAAATAAGCCTTTTCCCCCCAAAAAAGTCAAAAAGCTACCGATAGCACTGTGAACGATTCTTTCCAAAACCTAAAGATATTCAGCTTACAAGGATATAAAAGTGAGAAAACAAAACAACAAATCTTCATATTGGAGAGTTTCTGCTTGGAAACCAATAAATAAATCAGTTATCGTGCATTCAAATGAGAATGAAACAGAAACGTGTGCTGCAACAAGGTTTGAGTCGTAAATCTAACTCTATTGGTAATGGAAACACAGCAGATACTCAGAGCAACACATTATAGTAGCGGCGTATTTAACCCCCCCGTTGTATTGGCTGTGTACTGAAGCATCAAAGGAGGCATGTCAGACACATCAGGTGTCCCCCTCTCTTTCTGCTCCAGACCTCCATTACCGGGGTAGCCGATTGTTTTCCTTCTTGTGAGCATGTTTCCACACAATTTGAATTAATTGGATTGTAAATTGATCTGACTTTTGGAGCCGGAAAAAAACCCTGGAAGCCGGAGCTTTGACTGCATACAACACTTTAATCTGAATACTAAATGTTATTAAAAGCCTCCCCCTGCTTCGAGAGTGTGTAGGACAGTGTGTACCTGGTAATGAGAAATAAAAAAACAAATCCCAGGGGCCCTATAATGCATTCATTGTGCACCAGCATGGTGTAATTCAGTAATTAATTGCCTGGGTGCCTGGATGGCTCTGTAATGGCTCGGAGATAAACAATGTGCCTTCACGAGGCTGCTGTACTCGTGCTTCCACGTGAAAAAGGTAAGCGGAGTTCAGACGGTAATGTTTTTATAATCAGAGCGTCGGGGTTATGCAGCGGCTCATGTTCCTGTTTCATAGATTCATTCTGGAATAAGTCCTGAATCTGAACAGGAAGAATTGATTATTCATCATCACTCCATGTTTTTAAATGTAGTAATCGATTAATCATTTAGTCTATAAAATAAGTTTCTACAGCCCAATGTGACGTCTTTTAAATGTCTTTTTTGTTGTTGTCCAAAACTAAAAACATCTTACATTTACAATATTATAAAATACTGTAGTTTTATTTCCTATTTGGCTGATCATCTAGTGACCATATGACACCTTGAGTATCCCATGTTCAGCATCCAGCCTCCGTCTCAAACTAACTTTGTGAGACGGACAACTTAAGAAAACCTTCATTTTCTGTACTTTTAAAGCCAACAACCAGTTTTAGGGTTTTTGATAATACATTTTTCATGCACCTCTCATCTCGCTCTGCTCTGCTCTGCTCTGCTCGCACGAAGCTCGGTGGAAACGGAAAGCAGACAATGTAGATGACAGGATAAAATAGAGAAAAGAAAGAGGGGGGGGCAGAGTGGCTGAGAATGAATGAGGAAGGGGGGAGAGCGGGGGAAGCAAAAAGAAAAAGAATGGAGGGGGAGATGGAACGAGAAGCAAAAAGACCAGTGAGGGAGGATGAGCCATGTCTCCCTTGTCTTGACATTTCTCTCCGTCTCTCCTGGGAACAAATACCCCGATATAAATGTTCCAACTGATGATGGAGTGGGACAGGAGGAAGACGAGGAGGAGGAGGAGGAGGAGTGGAAGAGGATGGGGAGTGTTTGATTAGCTATTACGCGCAGCAGAGTCGGCCTATAATTCGGTTTCAGGTTGATGTAATTAAAGGCTCCGGGTCTCAGCAGTTTTCTCGGGGCTAATTTGTTTAGGAAGCGTTGATTTCCCCCCCTTCCTTTCCCCCCTTCCTCCCTCCTCGACTCCTCCTCTGTTGCCGGTGGCCATGGCAACAGCAGGGCCCACAGGTGTCCATGTTGGTATCTGTGTCGGGCTGGCTGCTCCCTCTCACCGGGATGGATTTACATTCAGCAATTTGCACCAGCTGCTGAAAAGAAGTTCACAACTGAGACATCTTGCTCGGATGAACAGACGTTTTTAATGGTGCTCCGATTAGGAATGTTTGGGGCCGGAAGCGATATCGGCCAATACAGATCACCAATCATTGGGTTTACTTGAAGCCCTGGTCCACCTTAAAGATCAGCCCACCTTAAGTGCACCGGAGCAGCCGTGGTTGAGTACATGAGCCCAGTATCAGGCCGAATATCGATTCCCTGTATTGGTGCATCCCTGAAAATAGTTTCAAAGAACTTATAATACCAGGTGTGTCAGACTAAATCACAGAATGAGGCCGCACAGTGAGTGTCTCATTCATCCCCGCTAACTGAGTCAACATGGATTCCCTCCAGATTAAATCCTGGCATGTGTTGTGAACACATCCTCGCTCACAGGAAAGTGTGGAGTGAAAGGAGTCGAGAGCGTCTCCGTCCAGAGAAAAGATGAACTCGCCAGCGTCGGATGCGGCGCCTGGGGTTTCCTTCAGGTTCAAAGCCTCGCAGTTTGGACACGAGCGCGCCGCGTTTCGCTTTTACTTGATGTCACCGTTGCAGGATTTCTGGGAGAAGATGTTTCTCAAAAGGTAACTTTTACTTGAGTTTGGAGCTGGTGATGTGTGAAGTTCAGTTTTAAAGGTGATGACTACAGACGGTATATAAGAAGTCGAGCCGTCACCCATTGGTTTGTGGACCGCCGGTTTGAAGCCTCGAGTTCGTCAATTTTGCAGTCGCCATTTTGGAATATGGCCACTGCCATGATTTTTTTTTTTTGCAACCGATAAATGAAAGTTACTACATTTGGAAAGCAGAGGAGTGAGCCCCGCCCTAAAGCATCCTCTGCTTTATGGTCTGTTTGACTCTAAATGGACCATAATGTACTAAATGAACATCATGCTGTATTGAAGAAGACTTGAAACTAGAGATTGAGACCATAAACTCATGTTTACAATGTTTACTGAGGTAATAAATCAAGAGAGAAGTAGAGTCATTTTCTCATAGACTTCTATACAACCAGAGGAGTCGCCCCCTGGTGGACACTAGAGAGAATGCAAGTTTTAAGACACCTCCGCATCGGCTTCACTCGGCAGAACCTGGTTGCCGCCAGGTGATGGCAAAATAATGCCACTTGTTAAGCTTTTTTTCCCTTTTGGGAGATTAACCTGATTTATTTTTGAAAGCCCTGCTGAAATAACGACACAATTTCCCAGTTCTTACCGGGGCAATTTGGTTATTTCGAGAGAAGCATGATTTTCTAAGGTGCCCTTTTGAAATTGCTGCCATTACCTCTCTTATAATTCAACCACTTTGTAGCATTAAGTCTGACAGTTCTGCAGCGCCACGCCGCAGCTTTTGGGATTGGTTTTCTCCACGAGGCGTTTGATAAAAAGGAAAAAAAAAGCTTTATCTGCATCCAGAGGCCTAACCTCGGCGGGTCGGGGGACTGATCCCGCAGCTCTGCTTCCTCCCAGACAGCCGATGATAATCTGTCCACTCCTCGGGTGGCCCTGAGTGAAAGCACGAGCTGGCATTCGGATCAAACGAACGCTCTCCTGGCCGTCCTTCCTCCACTTTTCCTGGAAAATAAAAACATTTTCAGCTTTGTTGCCAAAGAAATTCGCGGTTGGAGGGCAGTGGATAACCGGTGGACAGGTGGGGTTTTTCATTTTGCGAGCTGCACGCTTGGTAATCACAGAATCTGTAAGTGGCATCGACTGGCTTTTCTTAAACTCTTAGAGGAAATTATTTTTTTTTCTGTGCACTTGCTATATTTGAAATCCCACAGGCAGGATTTTTACAGGATTGAATCTATAGGGTGTCAACATTTGGCCTCAAAATGAATGTTTGCATCTCCTGTGGCTGTGTTTACTTGATACCGGACTAGGCAGGCTTTTCATGTGTATTTATGCCCAATTAGATCAAACTAAATCCCACAGTAGGACTGCAGCAGGGAGGATGGTTTCTAGCCTTCTTAATTGAGATTTGAGATCTCTGTTTTTGTTAGAATTAAATTCTGGTGTGAGTTTAGCCAGAGTTTACAGGATAACGGTCTCACTGAGTGAGCTGGATCCCCGATAATAAATAGCTAGTTTTGCTTTTTTATGCAATTATAGTCTCCCGATCTGTTTCAGTCTGATACCAGTATCTGAACTGCCTTCAATACAGCATAAAATGGTAGATTGTGTATTGGCGACAACAACACCTATCACTCTACCTGATCTGTACATCTTCCCCCGATGCTGCTCATCCGCTACTTCCATCATTGATTTCGGATGCAGCAATCTTTTTTTGTTTTTTCTGGAGCCGATGATGGAAGCTGCAAACAAGGGAGCCATATCACGTCTCTGTCATCTCTGTTGAGAGTTGCTCATGCTCTGTACTGATCGGGGAGTTGCTTGCAGAGAGTGTAACGTTAGCCTAGAGATAACAAAATGTAAGCAATTTGGAAATATATTTTCACTGGAAAAGTTTGCGTGGAACTGGGTTTTGGAGTTGGGTTTTCAAATCACAATGCTGACTGTATATAAGAGGAGACTGAATATGATTTTAACGCAATCTAAACATTGTTCATGAACTGAAAACCCGCTGTGAAAGGGACACAGACAACTCCCAGACACCGCCTTTACAGCGACCTGTCAATCACAGTAAGCCCCGCCCTAAAGCATCCCCTGCTTTATGGTCTGTTTGACTCTAAATGGACCATAATGTACTAAATGAACATCATGCTGTATTGAAGAAGACTTGAAACTAGAGATTGAGACCATAAACTCAAGTTTACAATGTTTACTGAGGTAATAAATCAAGAGAGAAGTCGAGTCATTTTCTCATAGACTTCTATACAACCAGAGGAGTCGCCCCCTGGTGGACACTAGAGAGAATGCAGCTTTAACACATGAAGCTTCAGTTTTCAGACAGAGAGCTTGCTGCCTGGGTCCAACCCTATGCTTGAATTTACATTTATTTCTCGAGGTCGTCCTTTTTTTTTTCTTATAATAATCCAACGTCAATGTCAGTTTCTCGTGCTTTGATCAGATGTGACCGCATGATGAAAGTTGCTTTGTTGTCGCAGAGTTCAGATGGAGGTAGAAAAGGGCTTTTTTTTTGAGGGGGAACTGATGAGCTGAAGAGTGAGAGATGGAGATGAAGGTTGTGCCCGAGAGATTATTCATGAGTATGTGCCTCTGTACTGTATTGTATGTGTGACAGCATGTTAGAGCTGCCATGATTATCAGCTTTGGAGAGATACGACCCATATCCAGACTTGATTTGCATATTTTGCAAGTTCATTCACTGTGTAACTTCTCATTTTACTTTTTTTTTTTTTTTTAAAACTTGATATATGTCGTTGTTTCCCGGCGTCTCTATATCTTAATCGAGCAGGTCGTAGTCCTTGGGCGCTTGTGGCTCTCATGTTGTTCAGCTTGTCTGTCGGCCTGTTGATTGAAACATGCCCGGAGTCCGACTCTGCTGATGACACACGGTGGCAAGCGGCAGATTTATGACCTCTGTAGCACACTGAGGCTCCTGCTGTGAAACCCCTCTCCCATCTGCTTCCCTTTTCTTTTGTTGCACAGGGGAGTTGGTCTATTTCGTTCGACATTGACACTGTAAAACAGCATTTAATTTTTTTGCGGTTGCTGGAGGCTGTTCAGCTCTCACTTGCCGTTGTTTGCATTGTGCTCTTCATTGACTGGACTTCGCCTCCCATTGACTGTGTCTTTGTTTGTCGGACTCATGGGATGTCTCCGGCTTTGATTAACTCAACAGGCCTCATCGGAGCTTGTTATCCTGTCAATTTTCCCAACCAACTGCTCGACTCATTACCGCTTAGGTAACTGTGCAAAAATGCTCCGCCAGGTGCTACTGTAGCTCGTCTCGCTCACCGGAGTTCATCCACACCTGTGCTGCTGTCAGAGAACAGAGAGCGATGTGTGAATGCGACGGAAACCAAAGCGCCGTCAAGTCTGTGCTTGACAGCGTTTTGGCTTTTGCAGCTTTGAGAGGTTATTTATCCAAGTCTGCAAGTGTGAAAAATAATATACCTGTTAACCACACAGCTGTGGCCGACAGTGTCTTTTCTATTGATATATCTGCGACGTCGCCCGTAGGCCTCAGTGAACACTTTTTGAAGCCTGGAGTGTGAGTTTACACTCCACACGATTGTCAGCTGCTACAGGCACAATCTCAAAATTTGGGCGACTGTGTCGTGCCGAACTAGACTCAGTAAGTGGCAAACCACCATGAGGATGATAGACGGAGACAGCTGTCAATCAAGCCGACACGGCACCAACCCTCGTTCAGCCTTAATGTGACATCGTGGAACTGTAAGTCACCCCCAAGACGCTCATTAGAAAATGAAAGATGTCACTTATTTAGGATACATATTTGATCGGCCAATGCATCACATTTCCAGATGATTTTACATGGCATTCTTGCAAAAGTAGAGCCAGGTTAAATGTTTTCCTTGTTTCACTATGAATCTGACGATAATTTTCTTGAGTAACCAACTGATTCATCCACCGAAAAGCAACAGAAAGTTTAGCATGTTATTTTGATATTTCAGCATTTTTCTAAAAGCAAAATTCCAAGCTTTAGCATGTTGGTGTGCTATTGTGGTATTATCCTAAAAGTAAGATGCTAATGGTGAGCATATTGGTATGTTATCTTATTATTTAGCTAAAAGCTATATGCTAAACATGCTGAACATTTTAGTAGCCTATGCTATACTATCATTAAACATGCTAAAGTTGAACATGTTAGTATGCTATTAAACATGCTAAAGTTTAACATGTTTGTGTGCTATTAAACATCCTAAAGTTTGGCATGATGGTAGCTTATGCTATACTATCATTAAACATGCTAAAGTTGAACATGTTTGAATGCTATTTTAGCACTTAACATGCTAAAGTTGTGCATATTAGCATGCTATTCTAGCATTGAAAGTATTCTAGCATTAATCTAAAAGTAAAATGCTCAAGTTTGGCAAAGATATTCAATTTAAAATGGTATAAAACGGAGTAAAGAAGCAAATCCTCTCATAAGCTGCAACCAGAAAGCGTTGACATGTTTTGCTCAAAAATGTATTTAAATGATTATCAAAATTGTTGCTATTTGTCTCCCTGATTGATCGACTAATCACTTCAGCAGTATTATTGTTTTAACGCTGGACTGATCATGTAGCAGAGATTAGATAAAGTTTGTCTTCCAGCTCTTCCTCGCTGGTTTTTAACTCCCAGACGTGGTGACGAGATTTCTCTGACAATGTGTGTTTATTTGCATCCGACACACCGGCTCTGTGTCACAGCGTGTAGGAGGAAGCATGCATTAAAATGTTTTTGCATAACATGTGTCCTATGTGTTCTTTTGTCTGCGTCTCTTTAATATTGGCTACATATGTTGTTGTCCGCCACAATAACACTTCTCACTGTCAGCTGCAGGTCTGACGTCTTTGTGGAGATCACTTGCTTTTACCTCGGGCTTTCCCATCAGCCGCGCTTGGTGGCAGATATTCTGCCCAGAAAGGGAATATTTTTAGGCTTTTCATTCGAGCAAAGACTCGAAAGCATGTGCAGAAGGCTGTCTTTGCTTGAACACAGGTAGCCTTTCACATGTTTGGCCTCAGGAGACGCTGTTGAAGGTCAGCCGTGTCCGATGTGTACGTACAGTGTGTGTGTGTGTGTGTGGTGTATGTTTGACATTTATATGTTTCTCCTTGTTCTCGTTGCTGCAGGGCTCTTGTGTCAGGCAACATGATAGTGTGGAGGTTCAAAGAGAGAGATGATGCTACCAGAGAGAGAGTAGTGTTGGAGATGGAGAGGGAGGTAATCACTGGTTTGTCAGTGATGGTGTGCGTTTGATGTCTGTGCAGGTTGAAGGGCATCATTCAGCTCGTGTGGATGTAGAGACAATCATATGAGGCTCTCCTGGGTCTGTTCTCATTTTCTCCTCTTTTTCGCTTCCACCCACCACAATCCTTTTTTCGCTGCAAGAGATATCCACAATAACATCTTTTTAGAAGTGTAAATAACGAGGGAAACGCCAAGAAAATGTTCCTCGCACTGTCTGTAACCTGCAACTAGAACATGTAATTAAACAGACAGATTTTCAATCTGAAAACGGTCTTCTATTTCAGGCTGACATTGGAAGAAAGGGGCACTAACCGAGCCGTAGAAAGTGACATATCTGTTCCGCTGATGTCTTCTCCGGTGGGGATTTGGTACTGTAGCGTTCGCTCGGAGCAGTTGATTCTGCGTTTGTCATGTTGATCAAAGAAATATGTCGAGATAAAAGTTCTCACTCCTGCAAGTGAGCGTCAATGAGCACAAAACCAGATATGCTCCGAGTCTCTGAAAGGTGTTTGATTTGTGCAGTAACCAGGATTCAAACTCTGAAAAGAGAAGTTGATGTTTACCTTTTGACCGGCACAAACAAAATACCAAATCTTCCCTTTTCACCGCCGCCACTTTGACACGTTATTGCAGCTCTCTGGAATGGCTGTGACACACGAAATGATAACGTACCTGACTTTACTGTGTGAGACTAATAGTGCAGAAACGATTACGCGATTATTCAGTAAGTCTATTGACAATATTGATAATTAAGCGACTGCAACTTTAATTATCATTTATCAAGCAAAAATGACAAATAAATAGCTATCAAGTGTGAGACTTTAAAAAACAAACAAACTTAAAGCTTAAGACTGCAGGTTGGACACATATAGACCGAAGACAATTAATCAATTAGCAACAATATAATCAGAAGTGATGCATCTTTAAGTCCAGCCACGATTGAAAAGTGCTTTGATTTCCTGACAACCCCGAGGTAAAGGAAAACACCTGACGCTGCGACACACAAACACACACACACACACACACACACACACACACACACACGACGACAGACACCGTGCAGCTTTAATTCTGACAAATTGCCACCACGATTTACTGCAGTCTCTTTCTAAAGCCCTTTTATCTGCCTCGCCTGTCCATTCACTGACACACACACACACACACACACACACAGCTCCGAGATTCATTCTCTAATCCATAGCCTCCCAACAGGACCCATTATCTTAAGTGAGCGTCGATAGGATGCTGAGAGACGCTCTCTTTCTCTTCTTAGTGCACCAATGAGCTGTGTGCTTCTGAGTGTATACGTGTTCTGACTTGTAACCCAGCTGGTGTAAGTGCTGATGAATAACTGGTCTCTGTAATCTGCTACACATATTCCTGCATATACATACATATGTGTATATGTGTGTCAGTGCTGCAAGGCTTTGATGTGGGAGCTTCTGTTGTCATCCCTCGTGTCGTTACCAGCATCGCCGGGTCCCGCAGCTGTCAGACACAGCGACGCCACGCTCCCTTTAAAGACCGCGAGCTTGCCAGCGCAGGGACGAGTTGTGTAGGAATATCAAAGCTTATTTATTTGGCGACATCTGGGGACATTCTCCAGAGGATGACTGGAAGGGAAACTATTGAAAGCGGTCCTTTTTTGAAAGTGCCAAGGTTACATCCCACAAAGTCTTATTTAAAATTCTTTATAAAGAGGCTAAAAAGTCCCCCATACGTCGCAGAGGAGCGGGTTCTTGTTTCAAAAACCTCCGGTGTGCACACTATAGCTTCCTCTGGAGAAAGAGGCTTTATGCTGTTTGTTTTTGTAGAAAGTGAGAGCATATAGTGAGAACAACACAGGGGACACCAGGGGTTCCACACAATAGTCCTCAGTCGACTATCAAACCCACTAGTTGACACAGTGCATTGTTGTAGACGTAAGCTTTTGTTTATTCTGGTGCGAGGCAGCTACGAAACAAAGGGGTTTATGCTCGACGTGCATTATTTGCATCGCATTATTCTCCGAAATACCAGAAGGCGAACAAACAAAATGTACTGTGAAGAAGTCAACAAGTGTAAACAGCAAAACGCCGTCAACCAAACTCCAAAATGCCGCGGAGGAATTGTAATTAACTGTAAACTCATATCTAATATACACGAGTACTACTTCATTGCTTTCGTTCAAATGATAAGGAAATAAAGATTGTATTTTTATTGATTAAAACAAATGTTGTCAGTAGTTTTAAGCCGCGGTGCTTTGAGCTCTCAGGGCCACCGTACTGAGCTGCACAGCGACTGAGAGGTCACCACTGTGGACAAAGTTAATTCACATAGGCACCTATACAGTATCAGCATGTGGTCCGTCCTGATGGATTCGTCTCAGTCCGTCAGAGGATGATCCGACCCGTGACTCCGGAGCTGCTCGCCAATCAGAGTATCGACCCGTTTGTGTTTCCACCGGCCGGAGGTGTCTGCGCCGACATCCGTCTCTGTGAAATATTCCTCTCCTTGGCCGAGCGTCAAACGTGTCCTCAGCCTCGCCGCTGTCTGTCTCACTCAAAGAGATGAGGAGGGAGGGAGGGAGGGTGTGTAAATAGCCGATGGAAGACATCACGGACATTTCTCAAAGTCAAACGTGTAGCAGCAGGTGTGGCTAGAGAAATTGAACTCAGCTTTCCAAAGATGTGATAAACCACAGTTAATTTGTTTTAACAGGGGGGGGGGGGCAATCACTTTTTCACACAGGGCCATGTAGGTTTGGATTTTTTTCCCCCTTAATAATAAAAACCTTCATTTAAAAACTGCATTTTGTGTTTACTTGTGTTATCTTTGTCTAATATTTAAATTTGTTTGATGATCTGAAACATTTAAGTGTGACAAACATGCAAAAAAAATAAGAAATCAGGAAGGGGGCAAACACTTTTTCACACAACTGTATACACTTTGTTGAATTTGTTCTTCCAGTCTGGGTGAGTTTGTTTTGGACCATCAGGGGGTAAAATCACAGTTTGTTGGTATTGAAGGACGCACATTGTTCATCTTAATAAGATCATTTTAAACATGCATTCCTTGTCTGCGCTAATTGTTTCTGAGAGCTCATTAGAGTTTGTGTTCTCGTGGGATTTCAGGGCTTTTCTAGTTGTTAACCGTGTTGTCCTCCAGATGTTCAATATGTGCTCCTTTCTGACTACGAAGGGTAAGAAAACACGTGCATTATATTGCTAATAGTCAGCATGTGTGGGTGCCTTTGTATGTTTAATGTTACGCTCTGTTCCACCATAGACACTTTAAAACCAGTTGTATACTCTGAGACTAAAGGTTGTTTTTTTTTAAATTCTAAAACGACATATAGCAGCTCTGAAAACATTGCTAACCTTTAACTGGGAATACAATTCTTAAGAATTATAAAACGGGTACAAAAAAACAAATGCTAGCGGGTGAGATAGCCTTAGCTAAAGCTAGTTTAGCCTCTTTTACCCGTTTCCTGTTGTTAAAAAATCTATTTTGCCCCTAAAACTTTTTGATAATTGAGTTTTTTACACCACTAGAATAAAGCAGTAGATAAAACCTAATGGGTACAAACACACACTAACACCAGATTAAGCAGTCCTGCTACATGCTAACTAGCCTTAGCCTAACTAGCTTAGCAGAGTGGCAGTAACTGTAGAGGAATTAATGCCTTTAAATTACATATTAAATCTATTTTTATCCCAAGTTAATGTATTAAACTAGCTCATTAGTTCAATTGGACAAGAAAGATGAAGAAGAAACACATTTTGTTATTAAATACTTATTTTTCTCTGCAACATTTAGAATTTCCCAAAACGGAGCGCAGTGTGCCTTTTAAAAGTTTTAAATCAAGGTTTTAAAACTTATACAAACTGTGTAACAGATTTATAAGTAGCCTTCAAAACTTCATGTTACTGAGTTTTGTGCAGCGTTATATTCTAAATCACACCTTAGTCGGAAGTTGTTCTGAAGTACATGCTTGATTGTAAAACGTTGCTCAGTAATCAAGAAGTTAAATGAAATCAAGTTGTCTGAAACCGTTAAAGGGACTTTATATATAAAAAAAGAGCCGTGAGTAAGAGTTGAGGTGCCGGTTGAACAGCAGACACACGAATCTCTCATCGGCTAAAAGTGTTTTTAAATTTCTTATATTATTTCTTTTTTCCCCCCTGAACGTTTTCCTGCTGAGCTCCTTCACAACTCAAGTTTGTTTGGTTGTTGCAACAAACACACACACACACACACACACACACACACACAGACACACACACACACACACAGACTCCCGTCATGCTGCTCGCTGATGTGCGAATGATCTCGCACTCAGTCGGCAGAGCAGGGGCTCGTGCTGCGTTCGCTGCCCGCTGCGTCAGATAGACACGAAGCAGCCGCAAAGAAGATGCACGATGTTAAAACCCGTCTCCTCAGGTAAGCGCCTTCGCCAGGAATAGTTCTTATTTACCGCCCTTCTATCAGACGCCCGGGTACACAAACTCACATTTTGCTGCAGGGCCTCTTTTCCATAATAAAGCAAAGTTTTTCGGGCCTCTGGAGGCTCCGAGCCCTGATGTCTGTCCTCAGAAGCACGTTTTTATCACCCTCTCTGTGGTGAAAGTCTTTTATTTAATAAGTGAATCAAAGTGTGTCATTCCCCAGCAAGATGTACTCCATTTGAAGGAATGAGACCTGCTCTTAAATGATTTCTGGCATGAGAGGAAAAAAGTGCATTACGTTATGAGTCATCGTGAAGACCACTTTCACTCAGGGAATGTTCTAAAGAGACTCGTCTTTGTTTTTGAAATTGGTTGAACTTCTCAGGATTGTTGACGGCGCCGTGGTCCCTGCAGTTATTAATCTTATTTATTTTAAATAATCCTCATTTACATCGGCTCCATAAGCAGCCTCGTAGCTTAATTAAAAGTGTCGGCGCTGTTTGAAGGTTTGGGCAGAGTCGCCGAGCTTCGCCTTTATCTCAGGTCTCCGGGATCTTTATTTGAATCTGCAGATGGAGATCAGGCCTCCGGCGGCACGAATCGCAGCGTTTCACCTCTTTCATCTGCTTTGAAAAATGGCACAATTTTCTCAGTAGAAGATGCCTTTCATCAGAGAGCGGGGATTTGTTTTGCTGATGAGAGCTTTTTGGACTCTGCGTGACCTCGCTGAGGACTGAGGGGATAGTGGAGGAGCTTCACATGCACACAGGTGTGTGAGTTCACAAACACAAACACAAGCTGCACGCAAATCTCTGGAAAATATATAGAAATATACATAAATAGGGCAACTTTAAAGGAGTAAATGAAAGATAGTTACTGTACATTTAGACACATTTTCCAGTCTGAATATCGCAAAAGATCAGTTGAATCAGGAACAATCTTACCGAAGAATAAGAGCATCTGACTCTTCATTTGAAGTCAACTCTTCCGTCCTACGTTTTCTGTGCGCTACTCTAAACTTCTTCACTTTTATACCTTTTAGTTTACCTTTCTGGTGAATGTCTGCGTGTTTGAGGACACTCTGGCCAGAGAGGTGATTCAATCAGCACTGCCTCTCCTGCCTATTTTCCCTGGTGGAATAGTTGTTGTTAACTGTGGAAAAGGTCTCCTGTAGTCAAATATTAGCTTTAGAGAATGAAACCAAGCACCTGGAGAGACGTACTGGACAAACACCCGATGTCCTCCGCTCACCTCCTGCAGTTGGGCGGCGTCCCAGCGGTGCAGGAGCCGGTGTCACATTCTGGCAGAGCCGACGCTCGCTGGCTCCTCAAGCTGGAAATTGCCATAATGTGTCCTGCAGTGGTCGGCTGCACAGGCCTCTGTCAGGGGCTCCATCTGTGCTGACACACACACACACACACACACACACACAATGCATCAATATGCAAAAAAAAAAGCGCTCACTTTCATCAAGATATGTGTGATATTGGAGCATTAATCTGCTGCTGTCACAGCCTAAGATGCAGGGATTTACATCCTTTCAGCCACAAGCGTGAGTGAGGTTCAACACTGATGTTGGGCGATCCGGTCCGGCTCACAGTCGCCGGTCCTGCTCAACCCAAAGGTGTTGCTGGATGGGGTTGAGGTCACGGTTCTGTGCAGACCAGTAAACAGAAAACGTTTCTTCATTGAGCTGACTTTGTGTACAGAGAGCTAACGGCTAACGGCTTGTAATGACATGTTTTGCGTGTCAAAAACCACCCAAGTTGAACTCAAAGCGAAAGATTCCTTTTAGGGGTCATCCCTATGTGTGTGTTCCCACGGTCCTATATGGGTGCAATATTTACGCGTCTGTTTCTCGGAGGTTGTGAGCTGTATGGGGGTGATTTCAACATTTGACTTTGAGAAACATTGCTGGAACATAAAACCCATTTGAAAGACCTCGTTAATGTGTCATATAATGAGGATATTAAGCTGGAGAGCATTGATACGCTCCCCTCGTTTTGCGATGACTCCATGATTAATTAAAATTGGTCACAGTACTTGCTTTCCTCAGACCCTAACCCACGACCAAAAGCCAAATCTCTAATCATTTTCCTCAACTGAACCTTAAAACCACGACGTTCTCCTCACACAGCCCTTTTGGAAGAAAGTATTCTATATACGCTGTAACCTTTAGTCGAGGGCTGTTCTCTGTCCTTCTGCAGTTTAACATGAAACGAATGAGGAATGTGCCGCAGTTTAAAGTTAATTGATGAGTTCTGGATTAACACGCTGGCGGACTGCGGAGCATAAAAAGCAGCTGCTGTTGCCCTTTAGCCTCGGCGGCTCCTGCGTTCAATGCGCTCTGGAAGAAATGTTGACTCGCTTCCAAAATGTGTGTGTGTGGGTTGAGGATAATCGGGCACCGCAACTATCTATATGCAAATGCTGGCTCAGCACATTGCCCACAGTGAGGACTTAAGACGAGAAGACGTTCATGATGCTGCAAAGATCCCTGAAACATGTCCGTTCTGTCAGCGTTTATTCACTGTTTCAGTTCATACTGCAGCATGCATCAGTGACAAGCAATTGGCATAAAGTCAGCATATGCGTCGCAGCACAATGCATTTATCTGTCATTTTTTAAATGAGTGAATGTACTGTATTGGGGCGTAATGCACAGAGCCAGAAATCACACGGAGGGACTCCAAATGGAGCAGATTTTAATGTCCGATGATGGAAAGATGGCGTGAGAGAAAGTTGAATAAAGGACGGCGTATATATCTTCAGTCCTGTTTTATTTGTGTGTTTGGTTGTTATAGATTTCTCCAAAGCTTGCCAACAGATTTCAATAAAGTTTAGTTGAATGTTCGGCCGTGAGCCAAGGACCTGTTGGCGTTACTCCAACCATCTTTTTTATTTTTTTTAAAGGATTTATTATTATGACCCGGTAGGAGCTGCGGCCACATGTCCAACCTCTGGTTTGCCGAGGATAAAAAAACTGTGCCATGAAAAGGGGATTAAAACCTTTAATCTCTATTTATGTTTGGGATCAGAACAGACTTGACATTGACAAACTGAATGTGATAACAAATAATACAAAAATATTGTCTTCTAAGGCAGCATGATATTGCCAAAAATCACAATTGATCAATGTTGATTTAATAATAATATTGATAAATCTAAATGTACAACTTTAGGAGTTTTGTCCTGAGGACAGAACCCTAAAGACCCAGTCTGTCGCCAGTGCGTTGGTTATGCACACGTTTAAACACAAAGACCAAAATAAACAATAAATAAATACTAAATAATTAAACGGTGCGGCTCTTCTTAACTTTCCAAATGTCATTGGAACGAATTGATCAAATTCTGAAAGAGAAACGAGTCGTTTTGATGAGGCTCTGAACGGCAGAGCAGAAATAAATATTGAATATAAATCACATTCATTTATCATCGTTATCGTGAAAGATTTTAAGCGTGACATTTTTCTAAATTGTTTTATCGCCCGGCCTCACCATATACGTCTCCATTTATTATTAAATATTATGGATAATCATCTGAAGAGAGTTTGGTAAAAAGTACAGTATGCACAGATACACAAAGCGATATACAGTTACATGTATTTGTATCACAATCACTGCTATTATCAGAGGATTTGGGCTTTTCACAGATAGCCTACATCAGTGTTTATTCTTTACGTAGAATTAACCATTTATTCAAGTGGTCATATTTTGTTCACACTGTGCATGTTATTATTTATAATAAGTCATCTTCTGGTGAAGTTCTTAACTCAAGGTCCACTTATTATCTTTTCTCCCCCCAGAGCTTTCAACCACATCCTAAAGAAAACTATTGCGATTGAAATCTCTCCAAAAAAAAAAAAGTTTCCAAAGTCAAGTGTAAAGTTAAACGCTCGATAGATACGCGTTGTATTTTTTAAACTGTAATGCAAAAACAAAACATTACATGCATATATGTCTTTAGTACTCGGGCTCTACGTGTAATCCAGATGTTGCAGCTGAGTCGACGTCGTACCAGCTGACTCCGCACCTGCTCCATGGGAACGAACAGAAGCATCATAAGAGCAGTGACGTCACACCGTGACATCATCAACTCGTTGACATTTCATGGCTTCACATCAACTCAGGGTTTGCAAATTAACACGTTTTACTCCCCCCTGCTGTTTCCAGGTAGTTTATTATATCGGTGTGTGTGTGTGTGTGTGTGTGTGTGTGTACACTTCTGGCTGTGGTGGTTATTTTTAACTTATGTCTGCGAGGACGAGTGCACTTTCTCCTCGGCTGATTGCGTGTATAGTACCTGAGGAAACGTGTGTGTGTGTGTGTGTGTGTGTGTGTGTGTGTGTTCGGTTACTCCCAGTGGGCCACAGGCATGTTGCGCTGGTGGGGGCCGCCGCTCGGTCACTCTGCAAGTCGTACGTCCTTCGCCGCTCCCTTGACGACGCCACAGAAACACTCCGAATCATTAAAGAGTCTTTTTACATAAATAGACCCGACAGCGAGGCTCAATCAAACCCTGAACTCTCCTTTCTAACGGTTTCTGCTGATTCCACTTGAGAATCACTGTGATTCAAAGCGGCTCCCGGACCTCTTTAGGGTTGTGCTTTGTTGTGCTTCTGCGTCGCTGTGATAGAAAATAGATCACAAACTGATTGGAATCCAGGTCGCCCTGGTTACAGCTCAGTCGAGCCGATTAATCATATTGTTGAGTTGCGGTCGCGGTCGCTCCTCGAGAGCAGACGCGTTATCCTCGTCATATTCAGAGAGAAGTCGACCCTGGATGTTCTCATTGTTGCCTTCGACGACCTCCGTTGAGAGAGAGTCGACGTTGATCAGTTGGTCAGATGATGCTGACATAGTTTGTCTATGATATTAAACTTAAAAAAACAAGCAATATGCATTTTATAAGAGGCATTCTTTGCTGTTTCCTGACATTCTTTTGGAACAATCAATCAATCTAACAGATGAACCAATAACCCTCAACTCGCAAATACATCCAAGTGTTCGCAGAGCAAGAAACAGCACAGACAATACACGATGCATGCTCAACATGCATGTTCACTTCTGCGGTTTGGATTTTGCACAAAGCACAACATTAGCTTGGTTTTAATGTTGGAAATGCTGCCATTCGTGATTTGATGACCGCCGTGGCTTCGATCATCGTGCAGCTTTATTCTACGAGCTTGACGTGTAGAAAATGAGTGACAGGGTGGCTGTGGAAAGGACGAGATCGAGGGGAAAGGGAAAGGTGAAAACTATGAAGAATTGATGCAAAGCAGAAGAGGAAAAGCTTTCCAGTCAGAAGGGAAGAGGAGAGACAGAGCGACTGGCTGTATGGGAATATTGAGCCACACAGCATTTATGTCAGATCAACGCTAATCCTTATCTTCGGGGGGAAAGGATTCCGTAATACGCTGGGCTGTCTCGCCCCCTCAAGGGCAGCGCTCTTCTCTCTGCTCCTCTTCCTCTCTCCTCACTTCTCCGTAAAAAACGCCAGGATTTTTCTTTTCCCGCTGCGCCTTTTTCCTCGACTTTGACTCGGTAACGGTGTGGAGAGAAACTAGGTCAGCGGGGAAAGAGCACGAGGGAGGGGGCAGGAGACGCTCGCGATAAACTCTCTGCCTTCTTAGGTCACTTCTTGTCGTCTCACTGCTAACCGGACACAGTGTTTGGTTTACAGTGAGATTGAGTTACACTTTGTTCAATTTGGGAGGATTTGAACTTGATAAATTGAATCTGTCTTCATTACGCTACAAAACATTCAGGTAGCTACTTTCTGAAATGTCAGTCTATATGTTTTAGTTCTTTAAGTTGGTATTCGAATAAAAGTGGAAAGAGGTCATTTCTTTCTCTTTATTTCAGGACATTGAAGTTATTATAACTTATAATAAAACACTTATCAGGGACCCACGTATGGTCACTTTGAGTGGGTCCCCAATACATTTTGTATGCTAAGTACAACCAAACGCTGAATAAGACCATAACAATTAACTTTTATGAACCTAAAACATACTATGAGAGAGTTAAAGTTGTAAGACGAAAACACAGACAACTCCCAGACCGTATATACGTCTCTGGTAGAGACCTGTCAATCACCGTGTAGCCCCGCCCTAAAGCATCTCCTGCTTTATGGTCTGTGTGACTCTAAATGGACCATAATGTACTAAATGAACATCATGCTGTATTGAAGAAGACTTGAAACTAGAGATTGAGACCATAAACTCATGTTTACAATGTTTACTGAGGTAATAAATCAAGAGAGAAGTAGAGACATTTTCTCATAGACGTCTATACAACCAGAGGAGTCGCCCCCTGGTGGACACTAGAGAGAATGCAGCTTTAAGAGACTTCAGTATTGGTTTTACTTTATATGCGGTGTGGGAATGCCTTAGGATCCTCCAGGAAGAGCTGAAGGACACGGAGACAGACGAGGGCATCTTGAGATATTGAAGGATCAATCGATGAAATGCTTTTAAAAGGATTCGGGTCTCGATAAGAAGATTCTGTGTGGGATTTTGATTCGATCAAACGCTATCAAGTCCTCGTCTCGTTACAGTCGTTCAAGGTCAAATTTGATCATCTTCTCTCGTCCAAATGAAGCAAACTGAAAGACTCCAGACGGGATATGCTGCTCCGAGCTTGCCTGGTGTGAGCGCACTCTTATCTGTCACCGCCACTCCGGTGTCCCCACAAGGTGCCGTGACCACTTTAATTGCCTGAGATCGTGTTTTTCGATAAAGGACTGAGACGTACGGTGTTGCAGGGCAATCAGTGGTCACCTGTTTCCCCCCATTTCTATCGCCGCTTTTCTCTCCATCTCTCTCTGCACTCCATCTGTCTCACTCCTCACTCTCGCTGTCGAGCCCCGGAAGGGACACCTTCGGCAGTGAAGGGAACAAATCTAGTCATCTTCAGTTTTCACAAAAGAATAAATACAAGGAAAAGTCGGCGTGGCCCTGTTTTGTATTCATTGGTGTTTTTTTGACTACATTTTGATCACGTGCAAAAGGAAACTATCACAGCATCCGCACGGATTAACACGGTAGACGTGATTATGCAAGAGGAGGAGGAGGAAGGAAATTGTTTTTGGAGTCTGTGGCCTGAAGGAGTCAGTTAAAATAATTAGCCATACTTAATACGGATACAGAGGCGAAGGGTCGCTTGAACCCGACCCTACCGCAGTCAGTTGGCGGCTGATATGCACGATGTGTGCTGAACATGATCATATCATTGCATTGTTCCACCCTTGCACCAACCCTTAGTCAGAGCTGGATCTTAGCTCCCTGCTAATGTTGTTTTGGCATCGTGCAAGTGTCAAAGGACGAACACGTCTACAGGTTTTAGCTCTTTAGATACAAAATCATGCATACTTCTCATTTTTGCTGAACAGATGTTGGGGAGGCTGTCGAGCCCTGATTCATTCGTGCATGTGTGCGACTGTTTGTGTACGTGTGCACGCTTTCAAATGTCAGTGAAACCACATCTTCTACACGGCCCTTTGAGGTTTAGTTGTAATGCATTTTTTGTGTTTTTGTGCGCTTGTTTTTGCTGTCGCTCAGAGTGAGGACAGTTGTTTGTGGAGGAAAGGAGATGTAGCTTTGGTGTCGTGGTGAAAGTTATGATTGTTGTGTCAGAGAAAAAATATAGAGAAGTGTGGAATGCAACTATATTTGGATGGTTTTGGTGTTTTGTTTCTTAGTTGTTTATTCTATGGATCTATAAAATAACACCAAAGTGAATCTCCACAGAACATTTTCGTTGCCCATTTTTGCATAAATAAGTTAGTATGAAGGTAGGTTTAACTGTTGCTGCCCTCATTGTCTCAACAATGCATTCTCTTCTGTTGCAGATGGATGACCATGCTGCCGCCAAAGAGCTGTGACGTCGCCTTGAAGTTGTGGACGTTGGTGGACGGTGTGTTTTCTTAACTTGGAGTTGTGCAACCTTTCTACTAGACCTGTTTGACCTACTTTAACTGCTGTTGTCTGCCAGTTAATACCATAAGAGACCACCTACCCATCTTTAAAAGAAGTAATGGAGACTCTTTGCCAAGACTCCATTCTGGAGTGCCAGATCTGCTTTAACTACTACAGCCCCCGCCGGCGGCCCAAACTCCTGGATTGCCGTCACACGTGCTGCTCGGTGTGTTTGACCCAGATGCGCAGCAGCCAGAAGGAGATTCGTTGTCCCTGGTGCCGCAGCGTCACTAAGCTCCCGCCGGGCCTGTCCGTCTCCCAGCTCCCGGACGACCCGGACATCATCACCGTCATCGCCATCCCTCATGCCTCCGAGCACACGCCGGTCTTCATCCGCCTGCCCAGCAACGGCTGCTACATGCTGCCGCTGCCCCTCTCCAAGGAGCGGGCGCTGGGCCTCCCCGGGGAGCTTGGATGTCGTTTCTTGCCTGGCGGCCAGCAGAAGGGGGTGACCGTGGTGACCATGCCCGAGCATCAGCCTCTGGGCCTGGCCATGAGTCTGGAGGGGATGGGGATGGGGCTGGAGGTAGGCGAGGGAGAGAGGAGAGTTAATGGCCCGGTGGGGGGAGGAGGAGGGAAGGGCTCCACGTGGTCCGGCGTGTGCACGGTGATCCTGGTGGCGTGCGTGCTGCTCTTCCTCCTGGGCATCGTGCTGCACAACATGTCCTGCATCTCCAAACGCTTCACTGTCATCTCCTGCGGCTGAGGGCGGGGGGGAGGCTGCTCGGACTTCCGCGGAACCCCCCCCCCCCCCCCCCCCCCCCCCCCCCTGGAATTCCCCTAAGAGCCCCGCCTCTCCTCAAAGACGGGACTCTGCTGAGGAGAGGGGACGAAACTCACCATGGGCATCCAAGGAAACTACAGAGCAACCTAAGAAGATTGGAGATGAAGAAGAAGAGGGCAGGGAGGCGATCCATGTACAGTCTGCCATTGTGTCCCATTTCCTTTTATTTGGGAGACTGAAATTAAGATGGAAATAAAGATGCAAACCTTCACTTTCCTCTTTCCCGCCCTGAAACTCCCGCCCTTTTCCTGTCCTTCCTTTTTCTCCGAAAGAACGCTTTGGGAATTACTCCAGAAAAGTGCGTTTGCCCAGCTGATATGTTGTTTTTTGCCCAGCTGATATGTTTTGGCTCGGGGCCGACGTGACACTCGCTCACAATCACAGCCGTTGGATTGCCTGTTTTAGTCTGTGGTTGGTAGAAGTACATCAGTTTTCATCGTGTTGTTTCGCTTGGTGTCGGTTCCAAGTGCGGCGTCTCCAGCTGGTGCCGCAGTAACGAAGGGTTTTCGGACTTGGCTGCGCTCTGT
This sequence comes from Anarrhichthys ocellatus, assembly GCF_004355925.1. Lineage (NCBI taxonomy): Eukaryota > Metazoa > Chordata > Actinopteri > Perciformes > Anarhichadidae > Anarrhichthys > Anarrhichthys ocellatus. The sequence continues at coordinate 10,594,950 of NW_022280040.1, read as the reverse complement.
CCTCTTGATGCTGCAGGGATTAACTGTGCAGGATCCACGTCTGGCTCCGTCTGAATCATCGGTGGAACTCTGTTCAGAACAAACTGTTGCTCCGTGTAGTTAGTAAAAGGATCATATCACAGGCCTCATCTAAAAACACGGGTAGTGAAAAAATTAACTTGTTTTACAGCTTCTTTCCTGTAAACTCTACATCATTGGGTTTTGGACTAACAGTTGGGCAACACAACTAATTTGAAGACGTCACTTGGGCTCTCAAACCTTGGGATGGTCACTGTGTTCTGAAAATATAAATCCTTGCTAAATGAAAATTTGAAGAAATAACTGATTAACTGGTCGTGAAAGTGATCGCTTTCTGTCCTGTTTTGAATATAGTGGGAAAACTAAGTGCAGCCTTCTAGTAGGGCGCTAGCTGCCAAAGATTTATCAAAGGCTATCTGAAACAAAAGAATCGTTCAAAATACTGTATTTAGCATTTAAGACATCTTAAAAGGAATAGTTTGATATTTTGGGAAATACACTTATTCGCATTCTGTCCGAGAATTAGACAAGAAGATCGGTACCACTCTCAGACGCTCTAGAACCAGGAGGCCGTTAGCTTAGCTTAGCTTAGGTGTATCTTACGTTTTTACAAGATAAAACATGTTACAGTAATTTGTGAGCTTTAGCTGTATTTTGTAAGTATGTTTTTTTTAACTTGGAAGAGAGCCGGGCTAACTATTTCCCCCTGCTCCCAGTCTTTAGGCTAAGCTAATCTAAGCTAATCGCCTCCTAGCGATAGCTCTGTATTGGTACTGATATCCTGGCGAGAAAGCGCAATGTCAAACTATTTCTTTAAATATATAGAATTAAATTGGAGATGGAAGACGACACTCTTGTTCTTTCTGCTTTGTTTCTCTTTGGCGGTATGTTTTCCCACGATCTCTCATCGATTATGGTTCACTGCCCGTCTACTTTTTTAACCCCGACCTGCAGACCTCCATCGTCCTCCATCGTCCCCCCCCCCCCACACACACACACACACACACACCGTCGACACCCTTCATGAGTAATGGGTCATTAACGGGTCAGGAGTGGGCGGATGCTGCAGGGTTCCAGTTAATGACGACCGTATCGATTGATCTGCTTTTGAATATCTCTTGCATCCGCAGAGATGGATGCTTCTCTTCTCTTCTTTTCTTTCTTCACTTTTCTATGTTGAGGCAAGCAAGTCGTCTGTTTACTGTACCGCTGATGCAATGGAGTGTACAGTGCACACAAACAGGGTGAACTCTTTTGTACTCGTCATGTACAGAATGATTGTAATTTTATTTGTCTTATTTTCTAATAACTTTCTTTTGTTGACATGTTTGACCCGGTTAGTATTAAGAAGTGAGATGAGGCTCTCAGAGATGGCATGACACAATATAAAGAAAGAAAGTGATTGGTCATTATTTGGTATTAATAAGTATATAAAGAATTATATACTTAATACCAAACTGCTATGTATAAATACGTTCTGTATATCCACTTGTTTGCTCACAAATAATTCCTAGATTTATTTAATGTATCACTGAAGATTTTTCTATAAAACGACTTTTTATTATTATTTTCAAATCTATTTTTATTTCCCATATCAGCATGAATTTACTTTAAAAAAGAGCAGAACTTGTACTTCATCATTTTTTAGATTTTGCATCTCATATCAGCACGACTTCACCGCCTTCCACCAAACAAACGTCTGAGATTTCTTCGGACATTTAAATCAGACTTTAAATAAAAGAACAAGAAGAAGAGCAGAACATTTGGCAGCTTCAGGCTTCACATTCTGTTGTGAAAGCGTTCGGGGCTACGATAGGACGACTGCTTGATGTGCAGATGCAGTGAGAGTTAAGTTCAGCTGAACCGGTTCACGTGGGACGTATACTTGCCGGTTGCAGCTCCTGCTGTTGCTATGAGACTGTGCTGAACGTCCCCTTTTGAAGTGCTGCGCCGCTTAGCTGCAAGTTGAAATATTTTTAGCTCCGAGCACTCGGGCGCTCTGCGGACTCTAAAAAAAACAAAAAAAACTTGTTAATTTCTCAGCACTTGAAGTTGAAGCGTTTTTTTCTGGCTTCACCCGATATAACTCCCAGTTTAAACAAAGAACAAAGTGCATGAACCGTTCTTCATGAGATCTTGATGAAGACTACGTGACCTCTTTTAATAAGGCGTTCTTTGTACTTGGTTTATACATTCTAAATTATTACTTAATGCTTTATAAATCTGTATTAATCCATTCATAGGATGTGTTTGGCTGGTGAAGCTCTAAATCTTAAAGTGACAGTGGACTACCCCGTCTGTCAGTGTGTTATTACTGATCTATTAAGCAACAATAACTTTCCTAAATTTCCTGAAACGAGTTTTTCATGCTCAAAACACTAAAAATGTACATTAACAATTTACAGTTAATAGCAACATCTGGCTCCAGACAAAATGTCCCCGCTTCCTCTGATAGATTTCAGCTGTTCACTGTGTTTTTATGGAGAAACTGTTTCTAGAAAGAGTTGTTGCTTTTAGGTATCTCAAAACCAGCTAGAACCCACAGAGACAAAGAGCCTCAACATCGGCTGTTCACAAGATGTCTCCATCAACCTGCTTTCACAGCGGTCGACCCTCAAATCACTGGGTCACTGCCACGTCACCAATTTAATTTAAAACGTGAAAGAAAAGTGCAGGGATTTAGGAGTTAAATGTAAGACGGCACGCTGAAATAGCTCGTTAAATTGGAGATTTCTTGCAGGAAAATACAAACACAAGCCAGTATCACTCCAGTCATGATGAATGAGCCTGTCTTCAGTGCTTTCCGTCTGCCAATCCATCATGAACGAGGCTCATGCACGTGATGGTGTTGTTTCACCCTCATAGACTGCTGATATATGAGATTATTGATCTCAAATCAAGGATGTACACGTTTGGCTTTTGGCTTCATTCTTATATTTTCCTTGTTAAATTAAACGATTAAAGAACACAAAGGAAAAGATCTTTCACATAAAGTTCTGCTCTTGTCATATAACTCAACCTTTTCTCATGACATTTTCCTTTTCATTTCTGAGTCTCCTTCCTGTGATTCATCTTTTTTTTGCTCCTCTTCAAATCTGTCAAATCAATTCTTTTTTTTTTTTTTACAGAAACCTAAAGACGACTGAAGAAGCGTAGAGAAGGAAAGGAGGCTTGTCATTTCTGTGCCCGTTGTGTTTGTAAAAAACAATGCCGTGAAGTCCCTGTTGTAGTTTCCTGTTTGTGTCGGGTCGGATTGACGGCTCACGACGCAAACAGACGCTGTTTTTGGTGAACTATTAAAGCAAACGCTCTGAATCTGACCAAGGACTCCATCATTGTTATTCTGGCCTGTTATGGATCTTTTTCAGCTTCAACATAAACGTCCATTTGTAGAGAAATACTTGCTCTCCACTATAAACAACTTCATTTATTGAAGTATATATTTCACGGCCGAGTGAACTCGGTGGAAAGCAGGCTCTCTTTGTTTACCCTCAGGAATCTCTTTTCCCCTCAAATATTTATTGATGTAGTGTCGGGGAGGTAATTAACGCTCTCCGGGGACCAATTGCAGCCGACTTTGCGGAAACGCCTCGATAGCTCACGGGCAGCAGCGGCAGCACACTCATCACGGACCGCACCGCCACAGCCATCTCTATCCACTCTTTAACGACGCCTCCTTTATTTTAATGACCACAGAATAGGGTTTTATTTCAAGTGCATCAATCAGCAAAGTGTGGACTTGAATCATGAGTCCAACATTTATTATTTTCTTTTTCGTGGACGTTCTGCTTATTACTTGATTTCTTGCTCTGATGCTTATAGTGGCTTGATTGGGATCAAAGTTATGTGTATTAATCAAGGACGCACGTGAATATTAATATTTAACTTGTTTTAGGTCTCAAACTTGTCCACACGAATGGACAAAACTATATTTCACCACAACAGCATTTAGTAGCTTTTGACGCTATTACACAATGGAGCGGTGTAAAAGCTCAGATTGAAATGTCATTGATGACCATTTAACACAAGACAGGAAGTCATAGACTGTATATAAGAAGTGGAGGTAGTCACCGTGACGTCATCCATTGGTTTGTGGACTGACGTTTTGAAGCCTCGGCTTTGTCGTTTTGTCCGCCGCCATCTTGGATTACGGCCGCTGCCATCTTGGCTTTTTTTTTGCAACCAATAAACGGAAGGGACCATATTTGGACAGCAGAGGAGTGTTGTAGAGAAGCCGTATATGTCTCTGGTAGCGGCAACGACCCGTCAATCACACTAGCCCCGCCCTAAAGCATCCCCTGCTTTATGGTCTGTTTGACTCTAAATGGACCATAATGTACTAAATGAACATCATGCTGTATTGAAGAAGACTTGAAACTAGAGATTGAGACCATAAACTCATGTTTACAATGTTTACTGAGGTAATAAATCAAGAGAGAAGTAGAGTCATTTTCTCATAGACTTCTATACAACCAGAGGAGTCGCCCCCTGGTGGACACTGGAGAGAATGCAGCTTTAACACACTTCCAGATTGGCTTCACTTTTCATAACTGGAGGTTGTTTCTGTTTTTGCTATTAACTACTGTTTGTCTCTGTTGCTGTCAGTTTTATGGATGTGAATAATTAGATTTTACTTGTGCACAGAGACAGAATATAATGTGGTATTTCAGTGACTCTACATAAACTCTTCCCACGCAACAAAAACACTTTCGAAACCTTCAAATTTCCATATCGTTTTCATTTGCTCTAAATCAGAATTCAGGCAGCCAACAAACTAAAGTGTTATAGATGTAAGTAAACATCTAGTTTTAACAGCTACTCTCTGAGTGCAGCTTTACCCTCCTGATGTAGTGACCCCCCCCCCATCCGATAAGTTGAAAGATTTAAACTGACTGATCATCTGCATGTTTTATTCAAGTCAGGAAGTCAGAAATTCCCACAGCATTAAACGTTTGTCAGAGGAACTGCTTTCTCGTCTCACCTATAATGCGAGCGCTCTGGAGGATGTATCGTCTGTTCATGGCAATAGCTCCGGAGACCGTGGTCTGTTTAAGTCTAGCAGCAGATGAGACTTCTTTTCCTCACGCTGGAATAATGAAAGAAAAAGGTTCCTATTTGTAGGAGGCAGTGTTGGGTGACAGTGTGCAACAGAGTGAATAAAAGCAATATCATATATTTTTTTTCAGCGAACACTCCTACAGTATGTCAGGCAGCCGAAAAAAACTTGAATATTTGAAAGGATTAGAGGACAAAGTTCACGAAGAGGGAGGACTCTGACCTGGAACCTTATTTTATAAGACATGCAGAGGATGAAGCGCAAAATTCTCATTTCGGAGGAGACAGAGAATGGGAAATGTTTAAGGCACTGAAGGTACAGTTGAGAGCCGGTGAAAGTATTATTACTTAAGTACTGCTCTTAAGTACACATTTGAGGTACTACTTTATACTTTTACTCCACTACATTTTGGAGACAAATATTGTGTTTTGTAATCCACTCCTTTTATCTGACATTATTTATATATTTTCTGAGGGGCATGTTTTATCTTCCATAGGTGCATCCAGGATATTTATTCGTATATTTAATCTCTGCTGATCACATCCAACGATATTGAAATCCGCCTCATTGTCCGAATTAAAACCCGTCACATGGAAGCTTATTCAGGGAGAATATTATCCTTGTATGAGCTCTCATTCCTGCTTCCAGGACCCGAGATGATCAAACTAATTGAAATATGACAGCCAACGAAAATGACCCTCACTTAGCCGGAAAATTGAGCGTACAGACGGGGAGGAAAATCAGTTCTGTTCCTTGTGCGATTGTTCCTTTGATGCAGGTTAATTAGTGTGTGTGTGTGTGTGTGTGTGTGTGCGCGCGCACAGTAACTGATGGCTGGTGGTTTTTTTTAGGATGCAAATCACCTCATTAGCATTTTGAGGACATTACTAATCAATCCCACGCTCATGAAATACACACGCTGATCCTTTCCTGGAGGCCAAAACCTTTCTGAGGGTGTTATTTGAGAACGGTTTACATTTCTTAACCTTGTGCCCGAAAAATCGTTTTTAAAACACATTAAAGTGGAGACAAAACAGTTTAGATAGACACTGAATTTAATGTTCTTAATTTGAAAGCAGTCTCTGGAGAATTAAACCTCAAGGTTACTTTATCACGGAGATTTTAACTCCTACCAATAGTTTAGTTAAATGGTAATTTAAATGGCCTGAGCAAAATAAATCAACGCGTTTCCTTCCAAAGTGAATTAAAATGCCGCCCACTAAGAAATGAGGGTAAGAACATGCTCTCATTTTATGACCTGCTTGCTTGCACGATTTCTTAATATTTTAATGATAGAAAATGTGTTTTAATATATTGACCCATGGCACTCAGACTTTTAAGAACTGGATGTGAAGCAGTAACATTTTGGAACAAATCACTTAAATTGCTTTAATTATTCAGTGCGCTACTAATTGGTACTCTGATCCTTGAAAACATGAAGAATAACATGGTAATATGAATTATCGTAGGTTTATTTTACTTCACTTGAACAGAAGATAAACGACAGACAAACCAAGTAATCTCAACAGGGCTGGGAGTGGGGAAAGAGCAAAAAGACCAGCTGACTATCAGGAGCTTATAAAGTCAGACCAGCTGAGCTGAATTCTGCCCGACGACACATCAACTCCTCCAGGTTCCTGCAGGATGAAGAGTCCTGCTCACAGTCCAGGTGCAATGTGTAAGATGACCTCATGCTCCGAACAAACAGGGGCAGCATTCCACCTCCTCAATTTCCATTTCCTAGCCAGGTGATCTAAAGTATTTATGATGTTTTGATGCATTAAACTAAAAAACAACAACCTGGTTTCCCAGTAACGGGGTCAAGAACTAAATTCTCTGTGCACTTCTGCATGAATATATAAAAGCGCCCGTCATGCGTTTGAGATAAACCCCGATATGCATCTGGTGTTACTTCGGCTCAGGAAACGACACTCATCACGTCGCTCCTGCTTCTAAATTTCCTGCACGTCCGCCCGTGTTGGAGGCACGCGGCACTTTCCAATCAACAGCGGACCTTTTCTCCGCTCAGACTTGTTCTCACTGTGGCCTTTGCCGTGAGCAGGGCAGATGGCCAAAACAAATCCGGAACCGCTTCCAATGTTTTTTCAGCGCGTCCGACTTCCCACTCCACGGACCCACAGCAAAACAAAAAAACAAGTGTGAGAAGTTTATTGTTTTCCGATGCTGCTAACTGCACAATAGAATTCATGAGCGCGCACGAAGGTTCGAGAGGGAACCGAGAGCTCCTCGGGGGGGGGGGGGGGGG
>NW_022280040.1:10579377-10587510 GCF_004355925.1 Anarrhichthys ocellatus | reverse complement strand
GGGGGGGGGGGGATAGTAGATTTGTATGGCTGTGCGGGGGCTTCCATGTGCTTGTCTCATTTTCTTCACAGAGGATGCCCACGAGGTATAAACAACAGATGGTGCGCTTTATCAACGGCGAGCACTCAGCTCCTCGTGCTTTTCTTTGAACTTAAGTATTGTTTGCTTCAAGTCCAGCCAAGAACCAGGCGTCCTCCCCCCCCCCCCAGCTCCAGGACCTGAAGTGGGTACATGCAGTCATCTCCCTATCCCCTCCCTCCTGCTTCACTCCTGGAAATCCGTCTCTGACTGACGCCGACTAATACCCTGATCCCTGATTCCCTCGTGCAATTACACTTGAAGGACTTAATCACACCGGTTGACACTCGCCGCTTCTTCTGCCCCAGGATTGTTTTTTTTACCTCTCGGATTGACTCCCTGGCTCCGACTTAATTACTGATTGAACAGACATGTTTTTTTTTTTTTCCGTTTTCCCTCCTCATCCGTCTCTCCGAGCCCGTCGGTGTCTTCTTATCGTCGAGGAGGGGTGTCAGAATCACAGGGATACCCGTTAACAGAAGGTTTAATTAGCAGTGCAGACAGCTGGGAGTGTTGCTTGCATTAGAAATGGCCTTTTTGTTGGAGAGTTCTCCGTCAGTCCTCAGGGATTGCTGGTGTGATGAAGATGGAGATGGGGAGGAAGAAGACGAGATGGATTTCAGAGTGCGTCATGTGTGTGTTTTTCTTCAGGCTTCCATTTAACCCGTCACTTCAGCTTTCCCACTGCTGGGCCTCCTTATATTTAACATTCCCTTCTTACCACAGCACTGTCTCCGTTTAGAAGGACAATTATTCAGTGATTTTAAAATTTGATTAATCCTTTTGAAGCGCTTTAGCAAATAAAAATGCTCAGATGTGACACATCTCCATCTTACCTCCATCTTCAAGGACAAAATAGCAAATCTCTCTCATTTAGATAAACAATGAATGAAATCAAACAGCATCAAACTAATTGATAAATACAAAGTCTTAGAATTGTTATTAAAAAACAAACCTCACTCATAGCTGAACACATTTTTTAAGCTAAAGACTAAAGCGAAAAAAAAGCTTTACAATATAATAAGATTAAGCTAGCGAGGCTCTACTTACGAACCAGTGATTTTAGCTAAATGCTAATGTCAGCATGCTAACAATTAAAATTTTAACACGCTAATAATTAGCAGATACGTTTACAACTTGAGTTAGCGTGTCAACATGCTAACAATTGCTAATTAGCACCAAATATGAAGTACAGCGGAGGTTATTAAAGGGAATATCATTTACTATGCAGCTATAAACCAATAATTTGAGTTATTTTTCAAATAACAAATTAATAATGGAACATGAATGTGTGCACCAAATTTCATAGCATAAAATTTCACTCAAAGCCACAAACCTCAAGGTGGCGGTAGAGAAAAAGTCAAGAATTCCCCCTCTTCATTATCCTATTCATCCTCTGGGGAACATGAATGTATCTACTAAATTTCATAACAATCCGTCCAATAGTTATTTAGATATTTCAGTCTGGACCAAATTGCTGTGCTGCTATTGTGGCTAAAAGCATAGATAATGGATGACAATAAGAACAATAAAAACAATTTCAGTGTGCATGTGTACACACACACACACACACACACACACATTTCTTGGAGTCTCTCCACGAGGCTCTTTTGATCTACAAACCACAGAGGAGCTGAGTGGCTTGTTTCAGTCTGACCTTTGTGGTCGGGAGAGGGAAACCATCAATTGGCGTCAGTCTTTGTGACGGACCGCTCGTCCTTCATCGCTTCGATACTGCGTCAATGCAGACGACAACAATGGAAGTAAACAGACCTGTAAGCGGTTTGGAGGATCAGACTCATGCACTCCCTGACGCTTTTCATCATCAAGTGGTTCGGCCAAATTCGATCCAGTGATGTTTATTCATAGGTTGTGTTCTACAAAAGGAGACAAAATAGATTTAAAAGCAGCGACAGAAGAAAAGTAAAGAATTGAGATTTGTAATCCATAACGGTGAACTCTTTGTTATCCTCGTTCTTATATCAGTATGTAATCGTTATTGTCACAAGGTTATGCAACCATCAGCAGAAGGATAATGTAAATTTACTCTTTTACTGCATTTAAAAGGTTCGTCAGAGCGTCCTTGAACACACCACCAATGATTGCAAACTGAAAAGAATGGAAACAGACTATGGCTCCCTATCAGTGTGGCACATCCATGAAGATGTCTTAGTCCTAATGCAGAAACAACTTTATTTATTTAATGTATGTTAGGATATGTACCTGCATGAGTTTATCTGTTGTACTGTTGGCCGGTCTGGACTGAAATCTCTCAACAACTACTTGATCAATTGGTATTCATGTTCCCCAGAGGATGAATCCTACTGACTTCGGTGATCCTCTGACTGTTCCCCTAGCGGCACCTTGAGGTTGACATACGTATGTGCATATTGCACGGACCTTTACAAAACGACAGTATCATTTTCATTTGGCTCGACCTCCACTGACACACGTTTCTTGTTTTTCTTGATCTATATTTTGAAGCTGCTGCAGCGGCTTAACTCTCCAAACTGAAGTGCCCACTTATTTCGTCGTGGCTGTTTTTTCCTCCTCAGCCCATCAAATGGCAGGTGACCCCCTCCCCCCGCTGCGCCGGTAATCGCTCAAATCGCTGCTCCTCCACTCTGACCTGAACGGCCCTCTGACGAATCCACTCGTCCTCAACCAGACGTCCCACTGTGCACCACATCTCAGCCATCTTTCTACCTTTTTATTGAGCCAGTGTTCAATTCTGTTGATGGAGAGACACAATCACCTGTTGCTCTTAACAACAGTTCATTTATTTCCCTCCTGCATCTTATCCACTCATCTCTGCACTACAGATAGCCTCAAAAAGGTTCCACATCCAATTTGTTCCTCCTCCTCTCTTCTGAATTCAGCAGAAGCTTGCGTACGCCGCGTGGACAACATTGAACTTCACTGGTCCCAAGAGGGTCTTTAAATGTATTTTTTCTACCGGAAAAACATTTCATGCTCAATTTGGTGGTTCCTTTAATTAGATTTTTGGCACAGATTATTTTCCCATCAGCGGTAACAGGGCTGTGAAACGAGCCGAGGATCAATGCCGTTGGGAGACGACCTCTGCTGCAGGTGGTTGGAATGTGCATTTGCATATTTCTACATGAGGAATGTGCTTCTGGATTTAGTTCTCCACCCCCACACACGCGCTCTTAAAAGCCTCGTGTGTTTTGATAGTTCAAAGATGCATAAAGTGAAAATGAATTCTGCAAAGCCCTCGCTCTCTCCATATCACTGACATGTTCGACATTTGTCGATGTGTTTCCTCGACCGTCCCGTCGCGGCGTTTTAATTTATTTACCCACTTATTGATTCAGATAGTTCCCAGCGATGCATGGGCCCTGGTGCAAATTATTGGACTATACTGGATTATTGACTGTAAACCTTTTATTGTGCCATCATCACACAGGCCTGCGAGCCAATTCCTGCAAGCAGTGCAATTTTTTATGCTCACAATCATAAAGGCAGACAAGAAAAACGATACACACACACACACACACACACACACATAGAGGCAAACACCTGCACTTGCTCAGTGTGAGACGGCCCGCTTTTCTTCGCAGCCGTGCTCCAGCTTGTCTAATCCATCAGTTGTGGAGAAAACGCTAGGCCAGCCGTTTTCACCAAGTCCCCCACCGTCAAAGTCATCATCCCGGCCTGCCTGTCCCCCCACCTCAGACCCCTGAAAGGATTTGAACACTGCACCGCACACACACTCTTTGTTTTTGTCACCAAAATCCTCACTTACTCCTAGCTGTGTCTAACCGTGCAGATTGCAAAATCAGACTCTTGTGCTTAAGAGCTCTAAGTGTTTTTCTTCTCTTTCACTCTCTTCCCTCAAACAGGACAAACGTTTGCACAAGCGGCTCCACTGGAATGCAGGAAATGTGTATTTACGAGTTTCGTCCTTTTTAAAAGAAGCACCAGAACACCAACAGTACTTGAAGACGGCCAGACGAGCCTGTAATTATCCTTTGACGCAGCTACAAGCCTGCATGCCTCGAAAGATAAGAAGAAAGACAGAAAGTCTCCTAAAATAACACGAGGCTCATGAGACAAAATATAGAAAAAATGTAAACAAATGTGTACATATAAAATTACATTGAAACAAAAAACAAACGACAGCATTAAAATATTGTTACAAGTAATGTATTGGATTAGTACAATTAATTATTAATACCAATTTCAGTCTAACTGTTATATATTATATTCACCAGCGTCTCCTCAGGCTCATTAAGACATATTTGCTTATTAAATATATTAGATATCCTTCTCCATATTTGTAATATTGTGATATTGTCTAATTATTGTTAGTGTTAAGGCGGCATCAAATGATTTCAGACCACTATGAGGAGAGAAGGACTCTAATACAAACTCCAAAAATGAGTTAATATTGGAATATCACCAGCAGAGCAACATGAGTGCTGAGGAAAAACAAAACGATGGATAGCATTCTTGATCTTAAAATGAGCGTTGGGGAATACAGCTTGAGTTGAATAGATTGTAATTATTCTATTTAATGTGGAGGATTCAGTCAGGAGGATATTTGTAGATTAGTGTTTTTCACATGTAAGCAGCGGTCGCGTTTGAGGCTCCATCTCCACCTGCCATCGACCTGTTTACGCCTCTCGGCCTTAATGAATGCACCGGGGAGGCTGGAGAGGCGGCGTGACGGATTAAAGGAGGTCATACTCGACTTAAAAACAAATGCGCCTCATCCTGGGAATACGCGCCATGCTGCTTTCTGTGTGGGCTGTGGCCCCGACAAGATGCTGTCTCGTGATGCACCAGATTTCTGTCCGCCCAAATTCCACCTTCATCCCGACACACACCGGAGAGAGACCTGCTTCTGTCGGGACCCTCGAGGTTATTCAGCCGCATTCACTGCTGTGGTGCCCTTGAGCAACATCCTTGACGGTCGGAGAAGGAAAGACGTTCAGTCTGTTTAACCTTAACTCTGCTTCTGTTGGTCTGAGAGATGTGGAGTCAGTCTAAGATGGTCAATATGAGGTTTGTGACTGTGGTTAGCCTACACTGGCCTTGTTTCCATCAACTGTCAGGCAGATTTTCAGCAAACTTTTGACATTTCTTAATGCAATCAAACGCTATTAAACAGTATATTAACAGTATTCAGTAGATTAGGTAGCCGGCAGGTAGAAACCAGACGGAGGCAGCTGCTCTTCACTCACATGGCTGGATCTCCGTGAAGTGCGTCGATGAGTGATGTACGCTGGCAGCTCACGCGATGCCGAGCTTTCTCACAAATAATCCTGGACTGATTATGACAGGCCCCTCGCTCTCCATCCATCCCTGGCTCTGACGGCGATGTAGCCCGAGGCGCGCCCTTCAAAGCCCCACCTGAGGACGTGGATGTCGGAGCTTGTTACGAATGACCTCCGGTGCTCTGTGTCGGGGGGGAAATGACCTCCCATCTTCCTGACCTCGAGACTTCTTTCACATCTCCTCTGGTCTTCTGTGAAATAGTCTCTTTCAGATCTTCAGGTCGGCTGTCACAAATCTGATGATATTATAAGACGTATGTTCCTTTTCTAATCAAACAAGATGAGATAAATTAACATATAAAGTAAAAATGCGCCTTCATTTATGCCGCAGATGTGTGAAACAGATGCTCGGCACTCCCCGAGAAGAGACAAATATTGATTTTTCAAAATGCCAAACACAGGTAGGACTCTTGTGCCGACAATTATTCTCCATCTCAGGACCCTGCTGAACACTAATTGGACAGACGGCAGTAAAGAATTGTCAACTGCATGGACTGATTATTATGTGAATGTTGAATATGTTTCCTACAGAGGATGTAAAGGCTGAGGAAACATTTTACAGTGTTTTGGCTGACTCGGATGTTATTTAGTTGAGCCAAATGGACTGTCCATTATCGTCTTTTGTTCCCTCATGGCTGTGCTGTACGGGTCACGTAACCAGCGATCCGTAGAGGGTAACATACATAGTTACATAATGCTCAACACAGTCTCACGGCAGTTCTTGAAATAGTCACGAAATGTAATTTATTAGTGTTGTTTACAGGAACATGACTTGTTTTTTGTGTCGCTCAGAGCAACTTTTCTCCACGATGATGTTATGTTAAAAACGAAAGTTAGATTTTGGCAACAAAATCATCAACAGTTTGGTTCAAGCAACAAAAACCTAAAACATTTAGGTTTAGTCAACAAAACTTAAAACATTTAGGTTTAGTCAACAAAACCTAAAACATTTAGGTTTAGTCAACAAAACTTAAAATGTTTAGGTTTAGTCAACAAAACCTAAAACATTTAGGTTTAGTCAACAAAACCTAAAACATTTAGGTTTAGGCAACACAACATAAAACATTTAGGTTTAGTCAACACAACATAAAACATTTAGGTTTAGGCAACACAACCTAAAACATTTAGGTTTAGGCAACACAACATAAAACATTTAGGTTTAGTCAACACAACATAAAACATTTAGGTTTAGTCAACACAACATAAAACATTTAGGTTTAGTCAACAAAACTTAAAACATTTAGGTTTAGGCAACACAACCTAAAACATTTAGGTTTAGGCAACAAAACCACTGATATTTTAGGAGATTCTTTGACTTTTCATTTTCATATTTCATTTCTATGTACCTCGCTCCTCTACTGCATTTTGATAACTCATGCCTCAGGCCAATGCTTAAGGTTTAGGATTCAGCTATCAGATGGAAACATAGAGTGTTTTCACATGAGGATAGGCTGTTCCATACCGTAGGAAAGAAAACTGCAAATGCTACTTCATGCAAATTAATACAGACGGCTGGAATCAATTCAAAAATGACCCGGACACATTGGAGTAGCCATTAGCAGCGTTGATATTCCCCTCAAACTAAAGTTTTGATGACAAAACAACAGATTAAAAGGCGCTGACTATTACTCTCTGATCGGCTCATCGTTTAGAAAGTCTCGTTAATGTCAGTGATTAAAAACAAATAATCAAATTAGTGGTAACAAGCTTACATATGATCTATATTCATTACACGTGTGTGCGTGCAGTCCCTTCACAAAATGAGCTTCCTCTGCAGCCTGTGTCTGCACAGCTGGGCTCAGGTGTGCGTGACCGAACATTATGGAGATTTCTTTTAGTAATTATTTAACCCCCATCGGTACGTCTCTGCGAGGAGCCACATCCACATGAACTCGATCTCTGTGGTCGGACAACATAAAGAAGGCCGGTAAACAAACAGTCCTGCTGGGACTCTTTGGATTGTCAGCTCAATAAGAACACTATCACAGGAACAACCACCAGCGCTGGAGCCATATCCCAATCCGGCTCCCATTTGACAAGCGCTTCATATCAACCCGGCTCCCGACTCCTCCATCACGCCCCCTCCAGTCCCCTCGCTGCTTTTCTATTTGTAGAAAAGTGGCATTCATCGGAAAGGTTTCTCGGATACCTAATACTCTGCATGCCAAGTCCAATTTGTCAGATCCAGTTTGCGTTATCTTGCTTCATTTTTATTTTTTTTGTCGAAGCAGAAAGAAGCGCCGGGGGTTCTTCTCCCGGGATGAACGGCACAAACAAACAAATTGGTCACTGCGAGGAGGATGAAAGAGGAAGTAGAGGGATTGGAGGCCAATATTTAGCCTCCCTCTTTCTAATCCATCGCCTTGGACAACTGTAGTTAACACCTGCTGGATGGATCACTTCCCACCTCAGCCCCCCCATCCAGTCATTTCAATTCACAAACGTAGGCTCCAAGACGAAGGTGTCTGACACTGACATTAATAATAAAATGTGCAAAGCAGCCACGACTGAGACGAATCTCACAGGATCAAACGAGAAAAAAGAAAACACTCTGAAGTGCAGAATAATAAATGTCTTCCCTGCCTTGAATAATTCTTTTTGGTAGAAGTCAAAAAGCAGAACATGTACTTGTATTGCTTTGTCATCTTTACCTGTGAAGACGTCGCAGTGTCTCCTATACCTCCAGTGATGCTTCAGCTCTCTCTCTCTCTCTCTCTCTCTCTCTCTCTCTCTCTCTCTCTCTCTCTCTCTCTCT
>NW_022280040.1:10567502-10579367 GCF_004355925.1 Anarrhichthys ocellatus | reverse complement strand
TCTCTCTCTCTCTCTCTCTCTCTCTCTCTCTCTCTCTCTCTCTCTCTGTTATTTTATTCTGGGAGTGGGTGGCATGTGGGATGTTTTGGCTCTTTTGTTGAAAATTAGATGTTACTGAAATGGCACCGATTGAAAGGGAGCCACAAAAAAATAAGTGTCAGATTTGCTTCCCATCACTTAGTTTATGTCATAATCACAAGTATTTAAGCAAGTCTGGTGGGTTTTTGTCAGGAAATGATGTGTTTTACTTCTGGAATAAAGACAAGAAGAACATAATTGTTAGCAATAGCTGCTGTCAGGGGACAACAACTAATTGTTTGTGCAAATACTCCAGAATTATCTTATGTCCGAGCAAACAATTTGACTTTTGCAGCATCTGAATCTGTGTTGAAAGCAAATATGTTACAGGTAACTAAGCTAGACGTCTAACAAAGCTGCCTCTGCCATCACACAAGTAGGTTTCCATCCAATTGTTCGAGTTTCCTTCCAAATAGATCGCGTTCGATTTTTTGAAGGGCTTGATTTTTATCCATATGAATATAGATGTGGTTTTGAATAAAGTTTTCCTAATTTAAGGAAAAGAACCCAGGAGTTCAATTTGTCTGTCCGTTGATACGCGGCCTTCGCCATTGAAGGGTTAAGCTATCGTCACACTAGCGTGGCCAGCCACTAAGTTGTTGAAGTTGATGCCCGTTAAACAGCAGTGATACTGGCAAACGGCAACAGAAATGTTTTTCTTCCATCTTAACAAAAACGTTGAAGCTTCACCGCGTCATTTCGCGCAGAAAAACAAGTTGAGACCAGCGCCATTTTTAGCGCATTACGTTTGTTTTTAGCTTCCGTTGAAGAAGCCTGTTGCTGTGTCGCTCGTTGTGCAAATGCGGCATCGTGGTTGAAACGGAAGACAAGCTGCATCTCTTTTTTCCAAAAGAAGAAGAAAACAAAATAAATGCATCGGCAGCTGTTACCGTAAACCTTTTTTACGCAGATGATGTGACGCTCATCTGTTCTCGACAGCTCAGACCCCGACGTCCAAAAAGCCGATGTTCTGCTGCAGCTTAAAGAGATGAAAGCTTGGAATAACCCCATCGCCGCACTCGTGAGCTGAAGGGGAGGACGAGGAGGACGAGGAGGGGGAGACAAAGACGGAAGAGCGAGAAAGAAACAAGTGAAAAGACACGAAGGGACGTTTGTATGAGAGAAAGAAGCAAGTGTTGAACTGCAGAAAGAATGAAAAAAGGTAGAGAGAATGAGATGAGAAGAGGATCAGGGAGAGAAAGCCTGGCAGTGATTTGGGTCTGTATATATATATTTCGCTCTCTAACTCCACATGTCAAATGGGTTGGACCTGCTCTTCCCTCCCAGCGCCTGGAGTTTTGGCTTTTATTCTCTCCACCCCTCAGTCTCCAGCAGAGCAGAGTGTATGTGGGTTTTTTTCTTCGCATTAGGGGATGATTCACTGGGTCTGCTGCGGTTTACCCTCAGCAGGATTAGAGCTGGAAGGCTTCTTATTATCCGCTGCCGTTTGAGCTCCGTTCGTCTGTTAGAAAAGAGCAGTAGAGCTTAAGACCAATTACCCCCTCGGAGCCTTTTTTTTTGGAGGGCACCGCCACGGCCTCCCCGGGGAGAGGCTGGCAACATGGGCAAAATGGGGCAGGAGAGGTCTGTGCGCGAGGGGGTTGGAGGAGTTGTTAGGATTCAGGTCATGCAGCGGGATGGGGGCAAAGTGTGGGCAAGGGCATCGAGTAGGAAAAGAGACCGCGGGACACGAGCTCTATATGCAGACAAAGCGCTCGTGACGAGGGATTTGTGGTGAGGAGCGATGGGAATAAAGGTCACAGCGCAGATCCTCCTCGCGGAGGAGCCTGACCAGTTCGGTAACCTGGAGCATCACATTCACAGAATAATAAAAAGCGTAAAAAGGTTTCTGGCACCAAAAGTTTCTTGCAGCTTTTTTCTTTATCTTAAATTATTATGAACTGAATGCCTTTAGGTTTTTATAGGTTTTTTTCAGAAAAAAATAAGAAATTGGAATCTGATAACTTTAAGTAATTAAACTAAAGACAAAGCAAAACTAAGCAGGTGGAAGTATGAGGAAAGAGAAGGGGGGGGCTCCACTGAAGATAAGCCTAACTTTCAGCCTAGCTATGAGCAGAAATTGCAGAAAACATGCATAATGAATATAAAGTGAATATTTGATATTCTTTTTTTTGGCTATTTTGGATATTTAAAGGCCCTTTTTTTCTGTCAGAGTTGGAACATTTTTTATTTAATATGAAGGATTTCTGTGTTTTTGTGCCTCTTATTGGTTTGAAGTGAGCAGGTCTCTGTTAGTGATGTCACATCCTTTTATTCGTCAATCAGAGTTAAATTAATTAAAAATCACAAAGTCTGCTCCCAGCACTGTTTCATAAAATGGAAAATATTCTTCTTTTCTTTTTAACTGAGTTCGGTGAGAAGATAAATACCACTCTTTTATAAGAGGCTAGAGCCAGGGTGCATTTAGCTTAGCTTAGCATAAAGACTGGAAGCAGATGGAAACAGCTAGCCTGGCTCTGTCCAACGTGCTGAAATACACTTTCTTGCACTGGTCAATTGTAATATTTTGGTCTATTTTTCTTCCATAACACGTCTTCTTTCAGACTAGTGGAAAGAAAACATCTATTTTACTACTTTGTCTATTTGTGTCTGTAGATTTCTGCTATATTCAGATAATCAAATACAAAAACTGTCTAAATGTAAGAAGTCAACTGGGGAAGTGTTTATTAGGTCATTTTTAACCTGATCACCTGTGGCGTCTCCCGTTAAAGCTGTATGAAACTATCTTTGACCACTAGAGGGCAGAAATACAACACAAACTCACACTTCAGGAAATGGCAGCAGCCAATAACAGCCTGATGACATACGGTCGGAGCTTAGAGAGCGTTTCTCCAAACTACTGATGAGGAAACTTTGATCTGAAGCAAGGTGGCGAAACATGAGGATTTGTGAAGCCCGTGCTGGCTGTCGAATGGGTAAAATAAAGTGAGACAAACTAGAGGTAAACCCCCAGTAGTGTAATGGAAGTGTTCTGCTCAGTGTGCGGGGGATAGGGAAGGGAAAATGTAAATCCTGGGGATGTTACCGGCTCACCTTCTGTGCAATTTCACTGTTGAATGCCACCCAGCTGTTAAACCAGAGCCACCGATTTCAGACTCGTGGTTTGTTTTGCCAACGGAAATTCACGGTAATGTAAAACATCACACGGGGTAGATTGTCCCTCAGATTCTTGCCCACCTTTCCTTTCCTGTTGCCTTCCCCCTGTCCTTCACTGGGATCACTGTGACTGACAAAAGCAATTAAGTAGCTTATGTATTATATTATTTTTAATCCCATTGGCAAATCCATAAATGCTTGCGATGTGCTCCCGAGGCTCAGGTATGGCGGTCTCCGAGCTTTTAATCAATGCTAAGCATTATAGCTGCAAAACAAAATAAGTCAAGCAAATTAAGCACTTTGAGCGGGAAAAACTGTAATGAAAAGTGATTCAACTGCAATAACAATTCGCCGTATGATTGGGAATTTAAATAGCTGCTTTATCTTTTGAAGGACTTGCATTTCTGTCACGCTTCGGGGGGGAAGGAAGCATAATGCTCCTCGCCACCAAAAGAAGCAGTTTATTATTACAAAGCGCTCTGGATATTACCACCCAGATGTTCAGAAAGCCTCAGTTCTCTCGAGGTAATTTAATTACAAGAGAGAAGCAACATTATTTTTTCCTTTTTATTACCAAGAATACAAAAAAATATCTACATTCACATACCACGTACTGCAGCATGGCTGACCACATAGAGTTCAAGTAAACTTCACCCGATCTATCAAAATGTACCTTCACTTACTTCCCAGTTTGTAAAATCCTTTCTTTTTAAAATCTTTTGGTGTTTGTGTTTTGCTGATTTATTTATTGTTTTTCATCCAAAACGTCTTTTTTTTTTTTTTTTTTTGTACATTTGGCACTTAATGCAGATTATCAGCGTCTCTGAAGTCCACAGGATCGGAGGATTAAGAAAAGCGACACAGTGTCTCCAACAGGACAGATCGAGAAGCCTCTGGTCGGCACGGCGGTGGATCCGAAATTAAAAAGGCGACTCGGTCACGTGCTCGTCCAGATGTGGCCTTGAGTGACATCTGGACCGCCTGCTGGGAAACATCCACCAAACAAAAATGTCTTCCCTCGTTTCCTCGTGTGAATGAACCGCTTCTTGTTCTTTGTGGAGAAAAACAGCCACGATACAAATATGATACAAAAACAATACGATAAACATATCGACCTGCAGGAAAAACAAAACCCCGACATGGGATTACATCGATCGCCATCTCCTGTGCACGTCATGTGACACTCAAGAGAAACTCACGCGGAAAACAAGAGCTTTTACATCATGTATGTTACAACGTATATGTGATCTTTTAAAGACTTCCTCACGCAGCGGCAGTTTTAAGTACAGTGTTGGTTTAAAGTGCCCAAATAAGTTAGCCAAAAAAACAATATAAATACAGCACATGGAACGAAGGAATAAATTAAGACCTGCCACAGATGGAACAAAAGAACACAACACACATGTCCAATGACTGTCTCTGTGGTTTCCAGCATTTCAGAGTTTGAGTTCAGGTCTCTCTGGTTTTCATCTCTGGCATGAATCGCTCAACACTTTGAACCAAAGAGCCTGTGGCTCGGTCAAGGCAGGGGAGTTAACGTGTGCTTTGAAGCCGTTCCTTTGCGGTGGGCCTCGCAAGGCTGCCAATCCAAAGCCTCCGGTCTCTGGGGGGGGGGATTTAAAACCAGCTCACACTGCTGCTGCTGCTGCTGTTGCGGGTATCTCGGGCCTTCAAGGCTGTGGAGGGTCGAGGCTTCGGCAGGAATTCAAGTGCTAACGGTCACGCATGTGTGCGTGAGCACATCCCCGGCTTTGTCGCGCACACGTTCGTGTCACTCCTCTGATGCTGTTTTTTGTCCCGCTTTTTTTTGTTTGGTGTGATTAATCTCAGATTAAAAAAATTAAAAGTCTAAAAGGCTCTTTTGTTCTACCACATCGGGGGAGCGTTTGTCTCCAGCACGCCGTACATCTCCGCTAGTTTTTTAAAGCGAGGCCCCCAGTCGTTGAGATAGTCGTACTCGTGGTCCGTGTTGGACGTCCCCGACTGGAGCGAGCTGAGCGACTCGGCGACCGAGCCTTCCCCCTCGTAGGCGTAGGTCTGCAGGGAGTCGTAAGGCGGGGCGCACGAGTCCACGTCGGCGTCCAGGAGCTTCGCCAGCACGTACCCGTGGACGTTGCTGTCCCCGCCGCCCACGACGCACGCCTGCGGGACGTATCGCGACAGGCTCTCGATCTCCGGCAGCATGTCCTGCCTCATCTTGCCCAGGTGGTGGTGCGCCTCCCGCGGGTTCCACATGGCGCCGATGTCGAAGGCCTCGGTGTCCTCCTCGCCGCCGCCCTCGTCGTCGTAGCGCACGATGTTCTCGTGGACGTTCTCCTCCTCGTCGCACAGGTAGGGCTTCTTGCGATGGGTGCGCAGGGAGAGCATGAGCAGAATCATCACTGGTTAGAGGAAGAGATTACAAACAGTTAGTTTAATCGGTTCTTTCAATTTGATGACTTCTTAGCTAGTCGCGAAACTATTTATTTATGCTCATTGTTTAACACGTTATCTCATGTAATTGCAAAGTGAATATCTTTTGTTTGTTTCACACAACCAGCAATAAGATTTGACTTTTGATTTTGAGAATGTTTTATGAATTGTCTACATTTCACGGGAGACACTTCAGCCATCTTTTTCTCGTAGACTAGAAGAAAGAAATCATCCAAAATACACATCCAGGTTGTTATTTGACTACTCTGTCTATTTGTTTCTCTAGATGTCTCCATTAGATAATGCCTCATTTGCATATTTAAACATAACATTTCAGAAAAAAAACTGAATTTAGCCAATGTTCACATTTATGTTCTGGAAAGATAAGATATGAGAATGAGACGTTTTCCTATTTCCATTATTCCACAAGTAAACCTGCAGGGAACCTTACCGGAGAAGAGCATTGTGTGTATAAATGAAGTTTAACGCCTTCTCTCTTTTTGTGCTAATGCCTCATTACATGCCAAGAGTGACGGCACAATAATCCAGAAAAATGTCGTGCAGTTAACTAGAATTTCCATCTAGAAAACATTTTCCCGGTCAGATTGTATTTAAAAACTTGTGCAGCAGAATGTGAAAGGACAGACTGAGCGGCGAGGGAAGCTCTTTGTTTTGCAGCCCGGCCTTTCGGCTGTGCTTCTTCTGAGTATTCTGAAACCTCCTCGAGAGCAATCAACCATGAAGAAGAATACGTTAACCGCATCAGAAGGAGATGGAAAAGAGTTTCCCTTCTTTAAAGTCTCCATTTGTAAAAGGAGATACCACGGGAGCAGAAGAAGCAGCCGGCTCAGGCATCCCCCCAGTGGGCAGGATTAAATACCACTTTCTGTTTTTTTCCTGCATCCTGCCAAACGTCTAGCGTTCATTAGCACCAGCCGCCCTCCAGCTTCACACCGTCTTCTCCCCAGGAGGCCGACATGGACCCGCGTTATCTCCCCCTGCAGACCTGTAAATGTGAGCCGGAGGGCTCAGCTGGTCGACTCACTCGGCTCCACCGGGACGCAGCAACGCATTCAGTTAAAACACATCCTCGCTCACTTCAAGCGAGAGCTCGTCATGTTGAATACACACAATGATTCTGATTTAAAAATGTTGTATTTGTTGGATCATAACACGTCAAACGTGCCATTAAGTGATGGTTATTTATGCTTTTTGTATGTGTTTATTTGCAGCGTTATCGTTATTGGACAGAAGAGCACCGGCTCCTCTCTGCACATCCTCACAGCAGCCGGTCACAACTCACCCAGCAGGACGAAGATGCAGGCCAGGATGGCGATGAGTGCCCCTCGGCTGAGGCTGGCGGGCAGGCTGTACGCCTCGGCATTGCACGACATGACGTTGCCCTCGTGGTCGCAGCTGCACACGCGGATGGTCAGCGTGCTGGTGCTGGTCTGGACCGGCGGCTCGCCGTCGGAGATGAAGATGGGCAGGTAGAAGACGGTCTGGTCCTGCTGAGACCAGCCTCCTCGCCGCGTCAGGATCCACGCCGTGTTGTCTGGAGAAGACACGGAGAGGTCAGGAGAGGGTTGAGTTCATGGACGGACAGTACAGAGTCACGGGGGTTGAAGAGTCATAGAGCTCTGAAGACGAAGGGGCTTTAAGCAGCAATTTAACACCAGTTAGTCATCGCTTATTATTTAAGACATTATTATTATTATTATTATTATTACCAGGCTGTCTGCTGGAATCCTGTATAATATTTTAATTCAAGTTCCACGTCAAGACTAACAAGTCCAGTCTTAAATCCAAAGCCTAGACTATCAAGTCTCTGGTCAAGACTGACAAATATCCGGTCAAGTCCTTATTCGAGACTGACAAGTCCCGAGTCATATCTCAAGCCAAGACTCACAAGTCCCAAGTCAAGACAGGCAAGTCCAGAGTCAAGTCCTAAATCCTAGACTTTGAGTCTTCGATTCCTAAACAAGTAATGACTCTTCACCAGATGAAATGCTTTTTAAAATATTAAAAGCATTATTTATGTAAATAAACTTGTTAAAACAAGTGTCATGATTCAGGAAAATAAGGGACACGTCCAAGTGAAGTCACGAGTTACTGGCAGTAAATCCAGGTTAAGTTGCAAGTCCTCCAACTTGTGACGGGAACCACTTGGCCTGGACGTCTACCTTGGTTGTCTCTCAGGGTGAAGTTGGGGTTGTTGGCGGCCTCTGGAGCCAAACGGTAGTAGAAGTGTTGTCCACCGAGCGGCTCGTCTGGATCCACCGCCGTCACCGTCTGGATCAGCTGGGTTACAAAAGACAGACGGCGTTAGACCCCAGAGGAGGAAAGGCCCTGATTCAGATAACTCGAGCTTCTGTATGTTTACAATATATTAACACCTCTCAACATTAAAGTGATGCATCAATAATTGTAATATTATAATTCTGAAATGGGCCATTCTGCATAATACGTACTCTGACTTTTGGTACTGCTAATACTAAGAAGAATACTTTTTAAATGCAATACTTTTACTTGAAATGGAGTACTCCAGTGCTTTTACTTGATAATTGGACTTTTTGTATTTAAAATCTAGAAGCAAATAGATGTAATGGAGTAACATGTGTTTTTTCCTCTGGACTCTGGTGGACTACAAGCATAAAGCGCCAAAACACGAGCCTCAAACTTTGTATCTTGAGCGAATACTCTTTCTTTTCCACCACTTATCATCTACATCATGTTGACGCTGCGACGTCTCATGTTGTCGTATCCGATCGGTTCACACCTGTCCTGCTTTGGCGTTCTCACACACGTAAGCCTCCAAGTAGTGCGTCAGCGAGGGCGGATTGTCGTTCACATCGAGGACCCTCACAGCCACCGGCACGCTGGAGATCTGTGTGGGGTTATCTGCAGGAACACACACACACACACACACACACACACACAGGAGATGCACAACACTGGTCAGAAAGCTGCAGGATGCATTGACGCACACTCAGATAAATGAGTCTTTGAGGATCCTGCTGAGCTCACTTTAATCTTCCCCTCATTTGCTGCGAGCCTGCGGCGCATCAGGGCTCAGATTACAAATCTATTATTCTCCGTTACCAATCGGCAATTTGCATATCTTAACCAGCTGTGTAATAGGCAATAGGAGCGCAATTAGTGGGCAGTAACTACTTTCTCAGGTTTCATCACATGATCGATCAATCAATGGCGTGACTTTGGCTCTAGAGGTCGAAGCGCGTGTGTGTTTGTACTGTGTGTGTGTGTGTGTGTGTGTGTTTGAGGGTCAGAGAGAAGCACTTAAAGGTCCGGCTCAAGTGAAGGTGCTGTAACTTCGCTGATGTTTTAACTGGAGTGAAGTGAAATCACTGGTGTGGAAATCTATCTGAGTCAAAAGTACAGTAAGAAGCAGCTTCAGTAAAATGTGAATATTGCTTTCAACTTCCAGCAAGAACGTTATAAAATTATGACTTAATCCTCATAATATTATGACTTTACGTCACGATGCAATTCCTTTTTGCTCATTAAAAAAGACATTAGTCACATTATACAACAATTTTCTTTGTAGAATTATACATTAATTCTCTTAATATCACAATTGTAGCTTTACATAATATATATTTCATGATTACCAGATAGTTTCCTCATAATTCTTAGATTTGGATATCATAATAACGAGGTTTCTTCTCGTACGTTGTGCAAACACAGCGTACAGTCTGACCCACGTCATTCCCGTACGAACTAACATGCGCTCTCCTTTCGTGGGAAACGTGTTAAACAAACACAGGACTTTCACCCAGGAGACCGCCGTTCATGTTCAACGTTGACTTATGTGTTGTGTAAGTAAAGTTTAAAACTAAGTGAAGCTCAAAGCTAATACATAAGAACAGAGAAAGCTGAACAAGTAAAAGACATTGAAGAGAACAGAGTAACTTTTGATTCATGTAATGTTGCTCCTGCTGTCTCTCCTCCCCCTCCTACCTGTGCCCTCTCCGTCTCCGTCACATCTTTAATTAGCCACCATGCGAAAAGTTATTTAATTAGTCATTAATTCAATTAGCATGTGTCAACCAAACATAGGGACGAAGAGACAAACAAAGCACAGGGAGGAGGGGGAAGGTGACTTTCGGTGCCGCCAGCTGTGTGCAGATCTGCTCCACGTTACGTAACTCCACAGGAGTTTGTTTTTCCCAAAATCACTGGTTATGTGGAAAGTTCACCCGTCTGTTTATGCTGAGCTTTGGTTCGACATTAATCTCCTGCGTTTTGTGTCACTTTATTTGTTGAACGACAATTCAGTGGCATGAAATAAAGACAAACATGGTTCAAAGGACTCAATAATAAAACAGACATGAGGTGGAGATTTTGCACGAGAAAGCCTGTGTGTGTGTGTGTGTGACGTACTCATCTCCATGGCGAGGACGGTGATGTTGTGCCAGCCGACCTGCTCTCGGTCCAGCGAGCGCACCGTCATCAGCGACCCGGAGGTGATTTCGATGTAGAAGAACTTCTCGGGGTCGCTGGACCTCTCGATGGAATACCTGCCCACGACAGAAAGTGACAAGCGTCCATATGTATCTGTGCACATTTGTGTTGTTTTTTTGGGAGCTTGTAATCCTATCTGAAGGGGGGTGAGCACACACACACACACACACGCACACAATCCAGCATGTGCACCATGTGTGTATCAGTGCGATAAGGCTGCAACGTCTGAAGGCACAAGAAGAAGAACGGGCTCCAGATAATGCGTAATCACAGTATCTGCTGGCTCCTCTGCCAAACTGACGCCGGGGATACACAGACCTGCACACTGCCGGCCCCGTTTCCAAAACACTCTTCTGAGAGCGACATTCAACACACACACGCACACACACACACACACACACACACACACACACGGAGAAGAGGAGCATGCAGAGCACGTCCTAAAAAACAGAAAACCATCCTGTGAGTTCATGGACTAAATACAAGAGCTGCTTCACTCTAAAAGCTCTTAAAGCTGCATTCTCTCTAGTGTCCACCAGGGGGCGACTCCTCTGGTTGTATAGAAGTCTATGAGAAAATGACTCTACTTCTCTCTTGATTTATTACCTCAGTAAACATTGTAAACATGAGTTTATGGTCTCAATCTCTAGTTTCAAGTCTTCTTCAATACAGCATGATGTTCATTTAGTACATTATGGTCCATTTAGAGTCAAACAGACCATAAAGCAGGGGATGCTTTAGGGCGGGGCTACACAGTGATTGACGGGTCTAACCCTTTCGGTGTGTTTTTCGGTGACATTTTGTTTGCTTAAAAATGTATTCAGCATTGTACCAGAAAACAAACATGGCGGCATCCAGGCTTCAAATATGTAGTCCACAAACCAAAGGCGGTAACGTCACCGTGGCTACTTCCACTTCTTTCGTGTCAAGAAAGACATGAAAGAATGTCAATAATGTGAAGCATTTTATTTTTTCATTTTCATATTTTTTGTAAATTTAGAAAAAAATGAGATGCAATAGACGTTTGTCCTCCTCCTTCTCCTTCTCCTTCTCCTTCTTCTTCTTCTTCTTCTTCTTCTAAAGAGTTATATATTCATTATGCACTTAACCTATTGATGTAAAACAACAACCATGTAATAAAAACCATCACTCAGCAAATCCGGGATGACTCATCCAAATCCTTTTGTAATAAAAGTAATTCGGTTGTTCTCCAGCCTCTGCTCACTTCTCCCAGCTTTCTCTCCTCTCACCCCCGATGATCTGCCATCCTCCAACCGTCCACTAGAGGCCCTCAGACTCTCTTGTCCGTCCTGGTCACCTGACGTCACCCCCGCCACACCTGCAACACCTGTTTCCACTTCCCCTAATCAGCCCTGCAGTTTAAAACCAGCCTTTTTTACCTGCACTCTCCTCGTTTTGCCAAAGCTGCCTAATGTCTTTGCCTTCTAGCTAACTGTGGCTAATATGCTAATATGCTAATATGCTAATATGCTAATATGCTAAAGGTGGATTAAATCTACAGCCATGTGTGTGTGAGGCCTTTCTGCTGTGACAATAATCCCTGATGTGACTGCAGAGAGAGACTGAGTGGACTGGTCACACAGGGACCAGAGAGACCGAGCGGACGGGTCACACAGGGACCAGAGAGACCGAGCGGACGGGTCACACCGGGACCAGAGAGACCGAGCGGACGGGTCACACCGGGACCAGAGAGACCGAGGGGACTGGTCACACAGGGACCAGAGAGACCGAGCGGACGGGTCACACCGGGAC
>NW_022280040.1:10525039-10567402 GCF_004355925.1 Anarrhichthys ocellatus | reverse complement strand
GCTAATATGCTAATATGCTAATATGCTAATATGCTAAAGGTGGATTAAATCTACAGCCATGTGTGTGTGAGGCCTTTCTGCTGTGACAATAATCCCTGATGTGACTGCAGAGAGAGACTGAGTGGACTGGTCACACAGGGACCAGAGAGACCGAGCGGACGGGTCACACAGGGACCAGAGAGACCGGGCGGACGGGTCACACAGGGACCAGAGAGACCGAGCGGACGGGTCACACAGGGACCAGAGAGACCGAGCGGACGAGCAGAGAAGCTGAAGCAGATTGAGGAGGACTTCAGGTGTAAAGGACTGACACAGAGGGACAGGTGAGTGCAACAACACACTTGGTGTGTGTGTGCGTGCATGTTGCGCAATGTGTAAAAACTGCTTGTTTGTGTGTGTGTGGCTGCAGCTGCTGTATTGTGTCTCTGTGTTGTTGCTTGTGGTGACGTTTTCTTCTGCTGTTGATTCTATGAGAAGTGGAGGCTGTTTTAATTCATGTTGCTTCATTTGGGTCGTTGCACCCGCCGCGGTGTCCAGTTTGTTTTTGTTTGTTTTTGAGTTTGGTCTCTTTTCTGGTTAATTCTAGCGAGAGGCTGTTGCTTATTTTAAAAAGGATAATCAGTTGTATGCACAGGCTGCAAAGCCTGTCAATAGAAATGCATTTAATTGGTTTGGTTTGGACATCAGAGCTCTGTGGTGAAATGTTTACATACAGAATGTTGACATGTCAAAGAAATGACGAAAAAACCCCATTATTGTTTAATAAATGACTGACTTTAGTCTGTGTGTGTGTGTGTGTGTGTGTGTGTGTGTGTGTCCATGTGCCAACAGGGATCAGTCATGACTGGCACATCCACGGCTTGCAAAGATCTCCCTGAAGGATCTCTATTAATATCACTCCTCCACAGCCACGAGGAAGTGTGTGTGTGTGTGTGTGTGTGTGTGTGTGTGTTCAGATATATCTGCCAGTCATGCTGCAGTCTGTAAAGGACGGGAAATATGTAAAATGGAAATGAGACAGACTGAGACTGAAGGTCACCTGCTGCTTGTTATCTGCCATCTGATGTTGCTGCTGCAGCATCTCAGCTCTTCACTGTCATCCTCAACTGGTTCCTCAGCTCTGCTACTTGTGCTGGAACTCTCCTCACACACTGGCTTTTTTGGTTTTGTCTTTTTGTTAAAAAAAAATCTCTCTTCACGGATTCACCGCCTGAATACAGTACCGGCTCTGGGGATTCAGCTGCAGCAGTGGCTCTGACTCCCATCCGCTCTCTTCAGGAACGAGAGGGTTGTCTGTTATTGTAGTTGTCATCAGAGCAGCGAGACTGTATAAGAGATGCTGGTGCGATGGGAGGAGGAGTTTGGCTAAACTAGACGGCGGCGGTGACTGAAGTCATCCACGATTTGTCCCAGAGTGGACACCATGTGGACTGGGCATGCTAAGTGGACCCACAGCGCATTGCAATACATAATTAATTTGCGCACTGCTGCTGTGACATGCAAATGTAGGTAATGTATATATGTTAAGGTGCTATTTCTTTCCTCTTGAAACCTTTGCAAAGCAGTTTTTTTTTTAAATTTTTTTTTAAAGTGTTTCAAGTTCAGCATTGTTTGCATTCAAGTCTCTTGCAGCCTTCTTCATCCCTGACTTCATTTTGACGCGTTACCGCCACCTGTTGATCAGTGGAATAGTGTGTATTGCGTTGCATGTATGACCCTCTCATAGTGCTACTGGTCTAAAACTCCACGGGGAATCTTTAGGAGTACAACATCCAAGTGTTTTGTCTTTAAAAAACAAATCAAGTTTCCATAGCACATGAAAAACCCATAATGCAATGGTTTGCTTTTCGCTGTGCAAATTACAGTTCTGTGACATTTTACAAGTCAGGAAGATGGAAATGATGCAGAGTGTCCATGCAGACAGAGCTTAGCAGCAAACACACACGAGCAGCCACTGTGTCATCTCCATCCACATCCCCTGCGCTACTTTTAGCCCTAATGGAGGCCGTGGAGTGGACAGCTGGGACGGGGTGCAGCCTGTGCCATGTGAAACACTCGTTTACTGCCACAGTCATTGATTCCTTCACATGATTAATCGCCTAATCACAGGCTTTAGGTCTAATTAGTTTATAAGAGGTGCAGTCTGGACAGTAAACCCACCACGCGGCATCTGTTCTGTTAGAACCACAAAACATGCACTCGGATAACTGAGAGAAGTGAAAGCCTCTCGAGTCTCTTCAATCTGTGTTAACATTATGAGGTTTGTCCTCACTCTGGAGCTCTCAAACACACGTGTTGATGAAGGCCTCTGTCATGTCTGCAGCCGTCTCCTCCTAAGAGGACTCATGTCGTGATGCTGCCCCCTGCTGGTCATCAGGTTGCATTACATCGACAGAGCCAGAAAAACTCCCTCTGACAACTCGTGGCAAATTCCTCTAGATTAAAAAATTCAACTGAATGTAATGTTTTAATGACCATTGATGAGATTTGCTACTATTAAAGCCTGTCCCAGCATGCATTGGGAGAAAAACAGGAATGCACTCTTAAAGTTAAAATGCTCCAATCTACCTGACTTCTTTGTTTTGATATTGTCATTGAATCTGAATATTGATGATGCATATTCTGCTATTATTATTATTATTGTTATCATACTGACATTTAATGACAGCAGATCAACACTCTTCATATTTATTGTTTGTCACTTTGGTTTAACTTTCTACAGGTGCATTAGCTCGCGAGTGCAACATTGTCAGGCAGCCGACTCCTATATCTGAGATTTCAGCTGTAACTTGAACCCACCACCAGTCAGTCAAATATGTTTGAGATGCTTTTTAAAAAAATTGATTTTAGAAAATAACACAACATACAGCAGTTATGGTTTTTATGGTGCCAAAATAACTGAAAATGTTCCGTTAAAAAATGAGATTTTTGGAGCTTAAAATGCAAAAAGAACCCTGTGGTTGAGAGCTACATTTTCCTATTGAACACAACAGTATAATTTACATGATTTCAACATCGCCTCACCTGACATGATTTGGGCTGTTGAGGTTCATTTCTGTGTATTTAATGGCTTTTTTGGACTGTAAACTGCAGACCCACACAAGCATTTTCAAAAACGAAGCATGAAGCTGTGAAAACGCCATGAAGCCCAAACAGTGTTGTCGCCATGTCTTCCTCACCTCACAGTGTTGTTGGCAGCGTCGGGGTCCCTCGCTGACACCGCCTTCACCACGGTGCCGATCTCGGCGTCCTCTGACAGCTCCACGTAGTACACCGGCATGTCAAAGAGCGGGGGCTCGTCCACGTCCTCCACGCTCACGTGCACGATGGTGACGTCCTTGAAGGGCCCGCGGTGGCGGTAGGCCGGGTCCAGGTGGGTGTTGGCGCCCTCCACCTTCAGAGTATAACTGGGCTTGCTCTCAAAGTTCAGCGGCTGGAGCGGGAACACGAATAAAACCGTTATACAGACGAAACGTGTCATGGTCACTGAAGTTCTGCTGAAGTTTTTAACACAAGTTGGCAGATAATAAATCCTAAGTTCTAAGAGTTAAACATACAATAAAGAGACATGAATGAACAAATAATACAGGATCTTATCTCTCATATGTGACTTGTAACACAGCTATAAATAGTTTTATATATTCTTTATCGGTTCATCGTTGTACCCTTTTCACTGTGATGATGCCGAAGAGGTTGGTGGGGTCGGTGCTGATGTCAAATGTGTCCCTTCCATCTCCATCGATGATGCTGTACTCCATCTGAGCGTTGACCCCGACGTCCCTGTCCTTCGCCCAGATGCGCCCCACCACTGAGCCCACAGGAGCCGCCTCTGCGATGCTCATCTGATACAACCCTGAGGAAATAAACAAAGGGTGATCGTCCCTTTTCTATCCTCTAGAGGGAACCAAACCCTCTTCCATCACCTTTCACCGCCGCTCTCTCCTCTCAAAAAAATCACATCTCAGACAGCTTAAAATAAATGGCTCCATAAACGCCTCACAATTGGGTTATATACCGTCTCGTGGGTTGGCTTCAATTTCATCTACCATTTAACCTCAAAGAAGAGGTGACAGCTGCCCAATTTGTGGCGCTCCCTGCAGTCCAAAGTGAAATGCCTGCACATTGCGCTCGACAGAGGGGAATCCCTGAAGCTCTTCACAACCGATCAAAGTTTCATCGAAGTGATGGCACTAATTGGTCAGGGGGACCAGTGATGGAAGTGGGCGGTGGGTGTTTTCTTTGTCTCGGTGTGGAGCCACCCGTCGGCCTGGAAGAGATGACCGCGGACAACTAGACAACCTTCCTGACCTCAGGAGGACGGTAATGAGAGGAGCTGAAATGGTGATAATCAAAGAGACAGCATGGGGCGACTGGTGGCTGAGCGGTGGGAGGGAGGAGGCCAGGGGGTAAATGGCCAGGGACTGGTGGCTCCAAGTGGACAGAGATAGAAGGGGGCAGACGGGCTAATGGCTCGGATGCTCCAGAGAAATGAGGGGGATAGATGTGGGGTTTAGGGGGCTGATGCTCATCCATACAAAACGGTAAACTCGTGTCGTTTGTGTGATACGAGCGTTGGAACACATGGCTTCCACATGCTGCAGTTTCCATGTTCTATTGACACACAAGCAGACATGTGCAGCTGGCAAATCACGAGTCCAGCATCAGTAACGGCGTGTTGCTTTTATAATGAAAGTGAACTGTAGCGTTATTTAAGAGCTTTTGAGACTTTAAACTGATATTTGGTTAGTCCTTTTAAGGTGCTCTATTAAACATTCATTCAGGAAGTAGCGCTCCCTCTGTCTGTGTGTGTGTGTGTGTGTGTGTTGTATACAAGCATCTCTGTGCTTTGTTGACATAGCCACTCTGACCGTGCATGTCTTATTAGGGCATGCGAGTCTCTGTAAGCAGGCCCAAGTGTGTTCGCTCATGAGCAAAGTGAACAAAGGGAAAATAAAGAGAAGAAGAGAATAAGACAGCAGTGCGGTGAGGAGGAACTGTTGTGCGGTCTCTTACTCTGGTCAAACATGGGCGGGTTGTCGTTGATGTCTCCGAGCGTGATGTTGACAGTGGTGGTACCGGCGAGCCCCCCCAGCTGGCCGCCCATGTCCTTGGCCTGAATCACCACAGTGTAGTTTTCTCTGGTCTCCCTGTCCATGTCTGCCAGGGACACACGGACCACGCCTGAGGAGAGAGAGAGAGGGAGAGAGAGGGGGTAAGAAGGGGCAAACAAAGACACATGAGGTGAATTAAAGGTCAGCAACAGGGAGCTGGTGACACAGATTAGGGTCATGTGTCCGAGCGATGGCGTCCTGGAATGTCAGTGCTCTCAACGGACCCGACAAGAGGCTGCATGAGTGATTCTATAATCAAACTATAGTCGCTCTATTCTACTTTACAAATCATGATTTTAATCACATGGGTTACCAGGCAATGTGGTTTAAACACGACTTAAGTATGAGAGAAACATCTCATTCAACCCATGTTTGTATGATTTTAGTTGCATTAACTAATGTTTTGCACCTTTTAGTTTTGCACCTTTTAGTTCCTTTAGTGTGAGATTTCCTGAATATTTTTTTAGCCACTTTTGTCCAACCAAACTTTGTTCGACATTAACAACCACACCAGGAGTTAATAGGGCAATTATCTTGTGTTTGGGATTAAATATTTGAGATTCTTGGCTCAAATAGCAGCATTTCTGCAGGTGAAACCATTATTATATACACGTCTGACAAAAAAACAGAAGAAGAGCAGCTTCAAGACTCAATAATGGTTGGACAGTAGAGGATTTGTGAAATTCAAACACATACAATCTGTAGACTTTGCACACTAAGCAGACTGTTGCAGTGAACGTAACCTGCCTTAACTTGGTGCTTAACCTTCAAAGACGTGTTTTGCACGTTTTCTCTGTATTTTGTATTGTTCACCCGACGCATTGATACACAGACAGTTTTGCCAGATGCAGCAGAATCCAACTAAGGTCAAGTGATGTTTCTTTCTGCTGAGGAGTAAGGAAAGGAGCGCTTCTGTGGGTTTTGAGCAGTATGTGGTTAAGTCCTGCATTGTGTTCGCACCAATAACAGCCTGGGTGCTTTACAGGCTGATGGCTGTAGAGCCACTTGTGTTTCAGTGATGGATGAACCTACAGCAGCAGCAGCGGTCTGACCGGCTGCTGATGGGCAGCGCAGCCTGAGAGGATTGGCAACTGATTTCTGTGCTGACAAACGAAATGAGGCAGCTGTGGTTAAATAACACGTGGCTCCCTGCTCTGAAGAATCTTAATGTATTGATGGTAGCGCTAGTTTGAGTTATGAACGCTGTTACCATGTGCTGCAGTTTTGCAGCGAGATATTACAGCGTGAGAAGTTTTAGCTTATTATCTACACGTTTTATATTCTTTATTTACATCTTGCTTGATTTTTTTTTTTTTTTTTTTTTTTTTTTTTTTTTTTTTTTTTTTTTTTTACAAGCTACAATATGCATTTAAAGGATATATCCGGGATGTGAAACTGCTTCGTTAGCCAAAACACGTTAAAAAAACGCCGACAGCGGCTTGCTAGCGTAGCATAGTGCTTACGCAAGTGCTAGCGTACTCTGCTAATGTTAGCTCCACAGGCTTTTACGTAGAAACACAATGTTTTAGAAACTTATATCTGCTTCCAACCTCTCTAGGTGATGAGTATCACAATTACACAACTTTTAATCATCTGAGCTTCAAATCAACTAAACCAGCCATGAATTATTTATCTTTTTATCATTTTTGGATATCATCTCTTGTTGTCATTTCTTGGGATATTTTTTTAAACAAACGTTTTTTTTTTCAGTTATTCCGTTGCCTCGTATATTTTTTCAGGGATGCACTTATTCACTTTCCTCATGTTTGTACATGAAGCTAGAGACAAGATTGGGTACTTAGCTTAGCACAGAGACAGAAAGCAGGAAGGAACAGTTAGCTTGGCCTTTAAGTAAACAAAGAAATTTGATGCACCATGTGAATTACTGAGCTGTTGATATTTTTTACTTTGGACAGAGCCAAGCTAGCTGTTTGGTCCTGCTTTATGCTAAGCTAATGGCCTACTGTTTCCAGCATAGAGAAATTAAAATGGTATTAGTCTTTTTGTCTAACTCTCAACAAGAAAGCAAATAAGCTTATGTTGATATAAAGTTAATCATTACAGCAATGATGGCTAAATATTTGGTTTGTAGTACTCCATCATTGTTAATATAAAGCCAAACGGATCTATTTTCAGGGGATTAAACCTCTGAGGGCCCGTCTGTCTCATTCTGTCATTTTCATCAAAGAAGTTTAGCACACAAATTGTTTTTATTTTTCTGTCGAGTGCCAGGAGTTTGAGTTATTGCTAGTTGCCGTGTTTCAGACAAGTGTTGGCTTGTCTCGTAGCAACAACGGGAGCCACGCTGAGCTTCCCACATTCAGAGCCGGTAAAATGCACAAGGGGCGTCAAAGTATGGACTGCTAAAATCAGACCGTGGTGGCAATGACGGTGTTAGAAACGAGGTTGTGAATTAGCAGTAGCTGTCAGCAGAGTGTTAACCGTCAATGGTGGTAGTAGTTCATGTGGAGCTCGGAAAGTGGCTAAAGTGGCAGGCGAATAGTGACATCAATCAGCGTCTACATGTAATGCATCGAAAGGCACGGACAGCGTGGTTACAGATTGAGAGGTCGTACCGGTCTTGGCGTCCACTGAGAAGTAAGGCTGGCCCTCCACGATGCTGTAGACCACGCGAGCGCTGTTGCCGTACGTGGGGTCGTCGGCGTCGGTAGCGGTCAGCTGGATCACAGATGTTCCTGGGTTGTAGATGAAGAGGAGGAAAAAGAGAGGCCATTATCAACATGTGAATCAAAAGAAATAATATGGGTGGAGTATTTTTTATTTTTTTTTCCATCAGCTACTTCAAAGTAACCACAAAATGTTGGTTTATGAATAGTGAATGAAGCAGATTGGAGCCTGATAGAACAAACAATAACTCTGCAGGGCTGTTATGTACTTTGGTGTTGTTCACCGACGGCTGCAGCCACTCCCTTTTAAAAACAAACAAACACCGCAGACATGCACAGGCAGTTTAGTTTCTGCCTCCTCTTTATCCCTCCCCCACGCCTGCTCACCTATTTTGGACATTTCGGGCACAGACGCCTCGTAGGGCCCGTCCAGAAACCTGGGCTCGTTGTCGTTGATGTCCTGGATCTTCACAATGAACTGCGACTCGGGCTCCAGAGGCCGGTCCGTCAGGCGGTTGCGGGCCTGGGCGCGAAGGGCGTACTGGGCTTTCACCTCACGGTCCAGCCTCTGGATGGCGTGGATGTCCCCTGTGCCGTCGTCGATGGTGAAGGTGGTGCCCGCGCCCTCGCCCGTCAGGATGTACTTAATGGAGCCGTCGCCTTTATCCATATCTGAGTGGAGCTGTGGAGATGTCAGCCCAGAAAAACGTTTTATTCCACAAAGCATATTCTCAAGGAAAATATCCACTTTTTATGTGTTATTTTAGAGACAGCTCGAGGGTTTTGTAAGTAGCTAAAAATGTTTAAATCTGTGCCCAAACTCCTGGTAAAAAGAAAAATCACGACTGCATCAACAACGCATGAATGTAACAGTGATCACAAGTTGGGGAATATAACACACATGGTTCACTCCAGAATATTAGGACAGCGGCAGCATTTTGAGGACATTTAATTGGGTCACATCCCCTAATTTTAGAACAATGCAGCAGCCCAGTGATCCACAACAATAGAGACCAGACAACCAGTGGAAAGTTCTTGTGTCCAAATCAATCACATGATCTGAATCCAACTAAAAATGTGTCAGTGACGTTGGTTGCTATACAGGAGCATTATACCAAGTGTCTACACTACAGAATCTACAATTATGATATTTATCAACGATAATAATGCAAATCAGTCTTTGGTTGCAGAGAACGCTGCTTTTATCTGTTTTATATCATTGTAATCGAATATCTTTTGGAGAGTTGGTCAGAAAAAAATAAGAAATTTGAAGACATCAGAAAGCTATGTGACGAGTTACTCAATTAATTAGTATTCATGACAACTTTTTATATTTATTAGTAGACATTGTAAACATGAGTTTATGGTCTCAATCTCTAGTTTCAAGTCTTCTTCAATACAGCATGATGTTCATTTAGTACATTATGGTCCATTTAGAGTCAAACAGACCATAAAGCAGGGGATGCTTTAGGGCGGGGCTACTGTGATTGACAGGTTTCTACCACAGCGTTGTCCGGTCTGAGAGTTGTCTGTCTTTAACCCTTTCACATCGAGTTTTCACTTCATGAAAGTTAATTGTAACATTTTCTGGCGCCTACAAAGTTGTATTCAGCATTTGTTTCCACTTGGATCCATCCTCTTGTCACTTCTGGTTCCAAAAAAAACATGAATGCAGTTTAGTTGTATGTGAACATAGTTTTGTAGTAAACAGGTTTACAGCATAGCAGTTATTTCTGCTGGAGTTCAGAGTCAACAATACGACGAAAATGTGCCACAGGTCTAAAACGTGACATTTCTATTCATTCAATAAGCTACAACCCAGATTTTCAATTAATGTTTATTGTGCTTGATTACACAAAAGTACAAAACAATCTAAGTCAACATAGTGGTGTGTGTGTGTGTGTGTGTGGGTGTGTGTACATTAATACTATAAGGAGCCATCTAATTGTTGCCAGTGTAAACGCCAGCCTGTTGATGTGCAATCACTCCTCACTTTGTGCTTTAAGGGTCTCTGCATACGACGAGTACTTACTGCGAATTAAATGCCCCCATTGATGTCTTATCTGGTATATAAGAAACAGGCGAACACACAGCACAGAGCCCCGCCCCCCCCCCCCCCCCCCCCCCCCGCTGACTCTGAAATCACTTTCTCAAGCTGCTTGGCCTTTCCCCCGCTGTCTGGGGGCCACTAAGTGAAATGACCAAGCGCGAGGTTGTGGAACTGCTAAAAGTTTGCAGCTACAGCACTCAATGTTGTTGTTGTTGTTATTGCTGCCGATAGTTCAGCAGCAATCTTCACATTACCCATCATCCCCCCCCCTCCCCTTCTGAAAGCAGCCAGACGCTTCAGCTCTTCTTATCTCTCTCGGACAACGTGCCCACCTGCACTCTCTCCTGGAAAGAAAAGTGCCGAGCTCGGGGCCTGGAGAATATATATTTTTAATCAACAACCCCATTGTGGGCTTCAGCCCTTCGTGTCTCGTGGTGATATATCTCGCACCGGTGCCTTTTCCTTCTCCTGCACTGATCCTTCCTTTACACTCAAACCTATGAAAAGAGTTTGACACTCGGGCTATCAATTACCTGCTCCGTCTCCGCCAGAGAGCCCAATACCTCCATCATTTCCCCCCCCCCCCCCCCCACCACATGGCTCTGAATACTAAGCTCCTCAACAGGAAGAGTGGCAAGGTAGGCTGAGCTGAGAATAAAAACCTACAGAGCATGTCTCCCCCCCACCCCCCTGCTTTGCCGGACTTGTTACTCTTCTATCTGGTCCGAGAGCATGACTTTTAGGAATCCGCCCCCCCCCCTCCCAAGTATTCCCAAGCGGTGGAGGGGAAGTTATTTCAGAAGACTAATTAGGCATGTTTGAAGCAGGATTTTAAAAGTCGACGAGGAATTCTGAGGCAATCGCAAATTCAACCAAAGGTCTGGAATCTGTCTTTTAAGAAGCATCTTTGTGAAGAGAGTATCATTAATGGTTTGAAAATGGGACCAAATTACTCGCTTTTTTATTAATAATTTTGTGAATAAATGTCAGTCAGTTTTCCACTACTGAAGAAAGTGACATATATATTAAATGGAAGGATATTTATGGTGTCAATGGGGTCGCTCTCTGGCTCAAACACTGTACACATAGGACCACTTTGTCTTGTTTGAAGTGACGTAATGGCAATTTTCACGGCAGTTTGCAGGACTGTTGTCTCCCTCGATGATGACTGGCCTTACAACTATTGATCAAATGTTCAATTCACTTTAGCGACTGAGCGATCAAAGTGCTCCTCTGCGAATCTCCCTCGCCCTCTCCTTTCAGAGCATGTCGGTCGCGTTGCAGACGGAGGAGGAACGACTGAGTGAAGCCTCGGTTCGAGTCAATTAACTCGATCACTGCTGTCTGGCTCCGGTTCAAAGTGGACAGAGGAGAGGCTGTTTCATGGACGCAGTGCATCCTGGGATTACGTTGGGATTT
Organism: Anarrhichthys ocellatus; assembly: GCF_004355925.1. Taxonomy (NCBI): domain Eukaryota; kingdom Metazoa; phylum Chordata; class Actinopteri; order Perciformes; family Anarhichadidae; genus Anarrhichthys; species Anarrhichthys ocellatus. Next base: position 10,556,195 of record NW_022280040.1, on the reverse strand, counting down.
TTCTTGTGTGTGTGTTGTGGCTGAAGTTCCCCCTCTGCCCACTCATGATCTTCTCTTTTGCACCTCCGCTATACAAGCAGCAGATGACCTGCAGGCTGCCGAGCTCCCCTGCAGATGTGATAGTTTGCCGTGGTTGAGATCTCTTTAAAAAATAATTACGTACACCAAGTGGAAAGGTCATGCACAAAAGATGCCCCCCCCCCCGGCTCCCTTTGCATTCCTCCAGTTTAAACCTCCGAGTGCTCGTTCTGACCGTACAGCATGTAGGCAACACTGACCTTTCCAATATAAAGCGGTTCCAGTCCGGTGTACTCCTCCAGGACAAAGAACTGGTTCCACACCCAGCCCCTCTTCACCCTTTGGAGCGGCGCTGACCTACCAGCGTTCCCCTCCTCCGCTGGCTCACCCACAAGGCCGTGGGGCAGCAGGGTCAAGATGCAGAGGGCCACGGGGAGCAAGGAGCTGGCAACTGCTGGAGGATTCCGGCCTCCCATTGTTGAGCACAGAGTCGTATTTGAAAATCCTCTTTCTTCAGGAGTGCAGTTGTTTCCTGGTTCTTTCTTTTCTTCTGGCTACTGTCGCCGTCCTGGAAGAGAAAAGAAGAAGACAGATTAGTCTCATATTTATGTCCTTTTGGACGCTGTTGTTCTTTTGTGGTGTACTGAGCCCCGGTGTGTGTTGCTCTGTGGGATGCCTGCAGATGAAGACGTATTCAGTCTTTTCTCCTGCCTCCAGATTAGCCCTCTACTACTGAGTTTTTGTTGAGTTCATAATGAGCCTCATCGCAGCGGAATGACGGGGCTCCCGATGAGGCCAGGAGGAGGAGGAGAGGAAGGACATGTATCGAAGAAGGTGAAGAAGGGGACGGTAGGTATAACACTCGCATCATGCTGCCGCTGAGAGACGTACAGTAAATATAAAGGAGAAGACGGGACTCCAAAGTGTGTAACTGTAACTGTGGTTCATACAGGGAGTCATGTGTTGTGACTATTTCAGCCACGATAGTCTTAATTAGTTTCGTTCGTTTTTAACTTATACATCTCTAATGCACTCACAAAAAAAAAGAAAAAAACTAGTCATTAGTTTTGAAATGGTGACAAAACAAAGGAAATTCACACCGCCGGAAAAAAGTATGGCCGTCTCAATTATTTAGTTTATTATTAAATGTACTGAAAATGAAAGAAAGGAACTAAATATATGTATATATCGTATGCCTCGGTAGCTGCGAATGTACAAAGAGAAGGTTCAAAGCTCTCCTCCCGGACGCTTGGTTTCCCGCTGCTTCCAGTCTTTATGCTAAGCTACGCTAATCGCCTTAAGCTCAATCCTTAACACACAGAACAACCCAACTCTCCACAAGCAAGCATATATTTATAAAAACTGGTGATCATTTCTGATGGTAGTCGGCAAAAGCGCACATCAACACACGATTCCTGTATTCCAGAAATTCCAGAAACGATTCCAGAAATTCCCATAAAACCTTTTTGAAATGGAAACATAACGACTGTCACTTCCTGGAGCCTGCAGGAGCAAAACAGATATGATTGCACGCTTTTGAAAAAGAAGTGACGCCACAGTCTTCACCTTAGCTCCCTCTTCCTCCTGTCACAAGGAGAGGCGAGCTCCTTCACACCTCCTGTAAAAGGCCCGGGGGTGTGATGTTCTCAGATTGTAGTGTTTTTGTTAACACCTCTTGCTCAGCTTTACTGACACCGTGTTCTACAAATTCCCTTCAGCGCTGCAACCCTCTCATTACAAGTGTACCATAGGTCTTTTTCTGGCTCAATGTGTCAGGTTTTTTGTTTGATTTCATGCCTTTTAATAATGCCTCTTATCTCTACTATCTGGATCGCTCTTTTTAAAATGAACATGATGGGACTCTTTAAGATCAGCCTGTTAATTCTATAAATTTCTTTCAGGAGATGCTTTTGTTTGGGGTTTGACTGAATCAATACCTTTTCACAGCGCATGCCGCCTACGCTGCCCATGTTTTTCCATCTGCATCTTGTTTTTTAGTGCGTTCAGGAGGACGGCCGCATCTGCCAGCTCCTCCTGCATTAACAAGCTTGTGGGGAAAATAGGTAGATTTATGGTGAAAAGGCAGAAAGAGGGCGGGAGAGAGCGGTAAAAGAAAAGCAGAGAGGGGCTGTTAGCAGAGGGAGGAGGAGAGTATGGGCTGGAAATACAAAAAAACCAAAAGGGCAGAAGAAAAGAGAGACTGTTTGACTCGCGGGCTGACTCCATTATGTTTTGTAAGAGAGTGCATTGTGCTGCTGCAGACTCTCTCTGAATCGCCAAACTCAGTTAATCATTGTTGAAGCGGCACAAAAGGCAGGGAAGGGTGGGGGGGGCGTGGCCGCATTTTGTGTGTGTGTGTGTGTGTGTGTGTGTGTGTGTGTGTGTGTGTGCGCACTCTGCCTGGCAGGAAGGGTGACACTTGACCCCGTTGCTCCCCTCTTTTTGGTCCATTCAAGCCGCCTGGTTGCCATTATGAAGTGAAATTAGCTCCCTGTTCTTCGCTCACAAACCCCTCGGCCTCCCCCCTCAGCCCCCCCAAAGGTCACGACTCGCACCCGAGTATTTTGCTCCATTTTTTGTCATCCTTAATGAGGTGACATGCAACGCAATTGTGCTGGCAAAACATTTCACACATCCCTCTCTCTCATGGTATTTTCACTTGTTTAAAAGGGGGGGGGGGGAGCAGCCGGCGCGTTTAGCTTACAAGCTGTGAATGGACGGGACGGGAGGATGAAGGGGATGAGGAGCGAGGCGGCGGGTGGAGGAGCAATCACATGACGAAGCTTAAGTCGAAGACTTGAGGTATTTTCCCACCGTGGCTGAAAATGTGTCTTTGTATCCAAAAGACACATTTTAGTGTTTTTCTGTGAAAGAGGAAGTTAAAATGAAATGGAACGTCTGACTTTGATTTGTTTGTTTTTCAAAGAGCAGGAAACCCCTGAGAGGAAAATGTGTTTTTGTGGAGCAGGAGAAAGAGATTGATTGACGGGGGGGAGCAGCTGGAGGAAAAATGACGAGCCATACTGTCGCATCATTTCACTCCAAACCCACCTGCTGCTCCGTTAACGTGCGATCCGACAACAACAGACTGCATGACACCGCTCCGATCAGAGAGAGGTGAAACAACGCGACTGACCGACAGATGGGACACCTGTTGAGATTATTGCGTTGGTAATGACCAGAACGACTACATTTTAATCCCGTTTAGTGAATAAAGGCTACAGACTGTCATGTGTTAAACAGAGTTGTAGTCAAGACCACATAAACCAAGACCAGGGGGGTATCAAAACAGAGACAAGACAAAGACTTTGAGGGGTTGAGACTACGTCAAGACCAGAGTCCCACTCTGCATGATGCACGCAAACCAGAGTCACTACTGAAATGAACCTGAAAGATCCACATTCACACAAAGACGCCCACAGAAAACAAAAGATTCCTCTTCATTCACTTCTTTTAGCGCCATATATACTGAGTGTGTGTGTGTGTGTGTGTGTGTGTATATAAGTGTACCATGAGAAATGTTTTGACAGAATCATCAAAAGGTGGCGAACTTTACGTGTTGCGCTTTGGTGTTTCTATGAGCCATCGGATGAATCGGACAATGCACAGGCAGTTGTGGTCCGAGTCCTCTTCGTCTGAGACCCGAAACCGAGCTCGAGTACTGGTGTTAAAAGATAAAAGTTAGATGAAAAGTTTGGATCGGATGCTTTGTCTATACATATTTCTAATTATAGATTTGTGTTTTGGTCGCTCGTGTTCAGATTAAATGAAACTCTGATGCATTTGAGAAGCTCGACTTGTTTTGTTAAGTCAAACAAGCTTTTTGTAGGAAAAGCTTCATTCCTCACAGCAAGTCATCTGTGCAAAGAAATGCAACATAAACTGCAATCTAGAGCTGAAGAAAATGGCGAATTAATCAGAAATGCAACTTTGTTTTGATAACTCTAATTGTTAATCAAAAATCGAGCACATTTCCTACTTTCAGCTCCTCAAATGTTAGCATTTGAGGCTTTTCTTATATTCATGTGACAGTAAACTTTATATCTTTGGGATAGTTTATCGGACAAAAAAAGATGTCAAAAACATTTTAATCAACCATATAATTACTTGATCAGCAAAAGTCTGGAAAATAATCATTAGTTCCAGCCTTAATGTTATCAAGAAGCTCACCCAGACATTTTGGTCTCATTCACCGGGTGAGGTTACCAGAGGGGCCAACTCGGTGTGTGGTGCATTAAGTGTGGGCTGGCCCTGTTTAAGTGCCATGTGAAGCATTATTAAGTGCTGATTTCACAGTGGCCATGTCTGTGCTCCACTCACCTCGGCTCTGAAATAGAAAGAGGCCTCCCAGACTGTGAAAAAAGGTCCTTATTTAAAAACTGGGTGGACCCATGAAGAAGGGTCCCACCCACCCTCGCAGGCCAAAACGTCACGGCCAATTTGTTAACCACAATTGATTCTGCACGGTGGATGCCACCGCGAAGGCTCCGCACATCTCTGACCCAGACGAGAGGCTGCATCGATGCCATTTTTTAGAAAATGTATTTTTAAAGATGCAGAAGCACCGGCATGACAAAGTCTTTCAGTAAGCCGAGCACAATGAGCTGAGCGGGCGCTGTCGCAAGAAATGTAGAAGTGGTTTCTCATATATACACGACCGCCGAATCTAATTTCACTTCCCTTCGCCGAGTGCTGAGCATGACGCTGCATTCCTCCACCAAGTTCAGTTTCTGAGTGTTTATTTACATGTAATTAAATTCTGCAGTAAGTTTTAATAAGCAGGCCGTCCCCCCCCCCCTCAGTATGGCCTCTGGGGAGTTTTGTGACCAGGTCATCTGTTTTTTTGAAGCAAAAGGTCTTTACCGTGTGCGCCTGCAGCAGGGACGCTGTTCCCTCAGATGGCAGCCTTCAAAGCAACTCAGAGAGGTGTGTGTGTGTGTGTGTGTGTGTGTGTGTGTGTGTGTATTCTGGCCAAACTCTCAAGATCACACAGTTGTTTGTGTGTGAGTATGAATATGAGTTCTCTGTGGATGCACAGCATGCGTATGTGTGTGTGTGTGTGTGTGTGTGTGTGTGTGCGCGTCCCTCTATTCGTCCTCATCCCCCCCCCCCCTCAGGACAGAGTCGCTGGCATGGGCCAGGCTTTGAACCTGCTTCTGTCGTGCTCTCTAATTGTGGGGAGCTCCCCCCCCGGGCCTCGGCATGTGTGCAGCTGTGTGCGCCGCTGCCACCGCTGTGCCATGACGAGCTCCTCCCTCCCTGCAGCTCCTTTTACTGTAAGGTGTTTTTAATTACTCGTCCCTCCCTCCACTCCCTATCTCGCCTTTTTTGTGTGTGCCGGGTGAGCTTCAGAAGTATTTATTTATTTTTTCAACCCTCTCATACTCCTGTTTCTGCAGCCTGCGTGTTATCCCGCCTCTTATTTTTCTTTTCTGTGTATAATTCGAACTATTTTTAGATTCCCCCCCCCCCCCCCCCCCACCTCTCTTCTTGAATCATTTCTCTTTTCGTCTTGGACTCCCTCTTCCCTCCCCGATGCACATTTAGTTCATTCATTGCTCGGTGGAGGGCCATAAAAGGAGCCCTGTCATTTACGGCGAAATTAAATCACACAAACTGGCATTCATCCCAGCCACTGGTGCATGGAAGTGATGTCACCGCGCATGAGCGTCATCTGGAAAAGTTTGCAATCAGTGTCTCTCCGCCGCAATTAAAAAACCAGCGGTGTCTTGGGGACGGATCCTTTCAAATTAATATCGAACTCCTAATCTCTTTTGATTTTTGGGAGGTTTTCTTTTGTCCAGAAGGAGATTTGGATGCTCTTGCAGCTGGAGAGTAATCTCCTCTTGGACCATTTCCCTGTGTTGGAATGCCATTCGTGATATTTCATGTCATCACAGCCAACCTGAAAGGTGTTGCTAATGTGGAGACGCTCATCTTTCAGACGGATTCTCCGCCGCCTCTCGCTGACACCGATAATGGCCAGAAAAGTCTCGCTGACCCCGGCGATGCCGCACGTGCCGATCCAGTGTCTTATCTGTCGGCTGGAGCTTACAAGACAGGCGATAGCTTAATGGATTTTATGTTTTGGGTTCTCAGAAACTAAAACCTTGGCTGGGGGAATGAGGTCTGAATGCCAAGCAGAGGTCCATAAAAAGCAGATAGACGTTCCTCTCCTTCGGCGTGACTTGTTTGAAGTAGCGACAGTGCAGACGTGCTGAGAATTGGAGCCACGCTTTGGAGTCTTGAGCTCCTGTTCACAAAAGTTATTTTCTTAATGTGCCACCAGCCCCCCCTCCCCGGCTGAGGCAAGGCAATCCAAATGTTCACCGTGACCTACTTTTTGACACACACACACACACACAATATATGTATATTTGTTCCTGTAAACATTGTTTATCAATTACGGCACACACAAAATACGTAGCATGGGTTTCAGTGCCCCCACCTCACGTCTTATTCATCTCAGCACTCTCCATCTCCACTCTGAGTTTCAGCACTCGGTTACAGCTGACAAATCCCCAGTCACCCTTAAATCATCCTCACCATTTAAAGTATTATTGCCGTTTCTCGTTGGGACCGTTTCAAAACATGACCGGTGAAAGTCAAGTTTTTTTTCAGCAAAGATTCCTACCTTTTTTCCTTTTCAACTTTATTCCTCTTTCTCTGGTCCTCCTCCTGTGTGGAAAAATGCTGTTTTTTCTTCTTCTCTTTGTTCTTCTTTTCCCTGCACGCTCCCCAAATTTTCCCTTGTAAAAGTTGTGAAAGCTGCTGCCTGCAGTGCCTCAGTTTCCCTAAAGTCACCTTGAGTCCACGCTCTCTCTAACCGTCCTCTTTGTAAAGTTTCCCCCTCGTTCCATCTATACACAAGTGTGTGTGTGTGTGTGTGTGTGTAGCTGCCTCTACGCTGCTGTCTGCCTCTCATAGCCGTCTGCACACTCTCATCCCGGGTGTTGCCTATCTTGGGACCCAATCAGACTAAAGGACCAATTGTCCCTCTCTTTACAATCAGTGGGACGGCCTCCCCCTGGCTCCAGTGTAATCCAGCCATCCACAGCCCTCAAGCATTTGGAAAGGAGCAAAGGGACGGAGAAGAGGTGGAGGGAAGAGAGTCGTAGGGGGGTAGATTGACAGCAGGAATGGGGGTGAAATTACAGCGAGAGGAAGGGGGGTGGAGGGAAATCAGGCAAGCAAAGGGATGGAGGAATGAGGAGAGGGAAGCATGCGGTGGTAGATGGTAGCAATGGAGGGAAATGCTTCTGCACGCACCACAAAAGCATTTCATCGCAAGGTATTCGGGGGAAAAAAGTGACCCAGCACGGTGGGGAGAAACCCGGCAGTGTGTGACGGCTGAGTGCAGGGTCCTTGGATCACTGACCAGCGATGTAGAACACTCATAGGATGATGGTGGAGGTGGAAATCACCTTCCCTCTCACGGCAGCCTACCTGCCCCTAATGCATTTGAATGAGTCGGCGTTGTACACGGCTGGGTATGTAGAGGGATTCGTGGGCATAAAAGACGGAGCTTTAAACTGCATTATATTCCACACGTTTGCCCGGTCGGAGTCAAAGCAATTAGTTTTCCAAATTGCCCCCAAAAAAGAAAAAAAGATCTAGAAAAATTAGGCGCACGCCAATACCCACAGAGAAAAAGCGCAGCGGAAGATTAGTCATGGTCACGGAGATCTGATCCCTGTTTAGCACCATGCGAGGAAATAGCAGTGTTTCATTTAAGCAATCATGGAATTAATGCAGCAAAAAGAGTTGAGTCTCCTGCATATTCCTCCTCATGAGGAGAAGGACTGAGGAAGTGAAATCATTTTGGGGATGTACTCAACCGTGTTTAAACAGAAATGAGAATATATTACACAGAGAAGAGAAGTGTTCTCGGCTGCTGCTCGGGTTCTTATTTTTGTATTTTCATTGCATAGTCTGAGCTGTTTTCATATTATATTTAAAGAGAAAATAAAGTGATGGAGCTCCAGATATCAGCGAGCAGACTTTTGAGTTTCCAGACTATTCATAGCCAATTGGGACGACTTTGCTCTTTTTTTTTTTTCCTCCACTTGACAGCACTTTGACTCTCCTTAATCATCCTGACGGAGTAATTCAGTTTGTTGTCCAGCTCTAAAAATACAGATGAGGGCTGTTGTCACCCACCGAGCCAGATGGTCAAAAGGTTGTACCTCTCCATCGGTTCAATATGTTTCTTTCTTTCTCCCACTTTGTCCCTTTTCAATATGTCTTCTCTCTCATTTGGCAGGTCATTCTTCTTCACCACGAGCACTCCCCGCCTCCCTTCCCCGCTGCCCACCCCCACCACAGTCTGTCTCTTTGAAGACGTGACTGGTTAGCGCCCCAGCCAATCTGTCAGCGGATGCTTGACTGGACCCCCAGAAAAATAAAAGGCAAGGGGCTCCCTCTTTGTCGGGGCGGGCCGCTGAGAGGGTTGTATTCAGGCCCATTGAGAAACACCTTCCATCACTGTGGCAGAGCGGAGGATAATAATTGGCAGAACAAATTGAACCTATAGGGCTTATGGAAGGGGGCCTTTTTTAAAGTCTGCTACGGTAGTAGACGTGTGCAAAACAAGTCCCTCCGGGTCCCTTCACAAAGGCCTAGATCCGCCATAGAAATAGATTGGATACAGTTGCTTTCTGCATGTTGCTGGACTTTGGTTTGGTGATAATTTGCAGGATGTTGTAGGGACACGGTGCTTTCACGCATCGGATCGAGAACGCCTACTCTAAAGGTTGAGGGCTGCAGGTTTATAAAGGCCACCACTTGTTCCGTTACCTCAGAGTACCTTTTTTTTTGACCGACACGCTGCTCAGGTCTTTCATTAGGAAAAGTAGATTTCATGGTTGTTAAGAGTCACATTTCCTCTCTGGACAAGTATCCTCTTAATTACCATTTTGTTACCACCTGTTTCCCCTTCAGCAGTCATTTGTGACTTAAGTATCAGCCGGCTCTGGCAGAGGCAGTTATCAAGTATATAGAGGTAATTCTGTTCATATAAAGACAATCTGTTGGTTAAATGAGGAAATATTGCACAATCTGGTAACCTAATATAGGAAAATTAAACTGTTTCCGCAACGCAAACTAAAGGTCAACACGCAACGTCAACTGTCAATAGAAGCCCACACTCCGGCAGCCTCTTGCACAGTAGCACTGCACCAAACAATGACTATTTATCATCCTTTTATTGATTGTTAATCGTTTTTGATAAACCGTTTGATTAGGATGTTTGAAAGGGATATTTATGCCTAGATGCCGTTATCTTGAGCAGCTACGATGTTAGCATAGCCTGGCCCTGCTCAATCCGAACTCCATTCAGAATACAAACATTTTAACATTTTGCGGACGGACCTGACAAAAGCATGAATTCTGACTTTTTACAAATCAGTATCGGTATTTAGTTACTTCTGCATCCTTTTGATCCGTTTATTGCATTTGAATCACACCAAAATCTGTCATTTGGTCTTTGATCTGGGACTTGGCGACGCCACGGTTGATGAAATGTTGTTGGTATATACATCCTCTCTGGCTCATCTCAAATGAAACATTAGCGCTAATGTTTGCCAGGAGGAGTTTATCAGGCTAACATTTGCAAGCTAGTAGCTACGTTACTCTTAGTCTCACTCCCACCCTAAGTCCACGATTTACACGTTTCTACAATTTTCTTAAGAGAAACGAGACATTTAACTAAATATTATGGATATTTCAAGACATATTTTCATCCTCTCCTTGTGACCCACGATATCTTTTTATTTATTTATCAGGAGCGGCACAAACTTCCCCTGTTGGCTTCAAGAGCACAGCCCCCCCTACTGAAGACACACTCCCTAAGCTATTACTAACACCACATATACGTTCAATCAATCTGCCTAAAATCTGATGAAAATACCAACTTCAGTAGCACTTAAAAAACTTTGGATTGGTTCTGTTGTGTCACCAGCAGAATGGACCGCCATTCACCAGAGTTATGGGCGACGTTTCAAAGGTCTTTTAAACAAGAGGCTCCTCCACTGAATAAACACTCCCGGCTCCTCTGCCCAAGATTGAAAGTTAAATAAGCTCTTAAAAGTGCTGTGTGTCCAATAGGCAATTAAAAATAATGACAAAAGCTAGGTTTCAGCCAGACTCGACGAAAACCACGGCCCAGGAAGGTGTTCCAGGCCGTTCTTTACCCTCTGCTCGTCAGGCGACAGCCATCACACGGAATAACCCAAACAAAATTCAGCCGGCCTCATCGAGTGCGCCACTTTGCCACCACAACGACCACTAGGGGAAAGCATGAAAGAGGGTTACGTTTTCAGAAGAACAAGATGAGAGCCAGAGCACCAGAGAGAGAGAAGGAGAGCAAAGCCTCCATGTCATCTAAGATGAGAGGAGCAGTTCTCTTCCCTTCTGCCCCGAGATTAAAAATGGCATGGAGCAGAACAAGCTCCGAGTACAAAGAGCTCTTCTGTGTCTTTGGGGTGCGCAGTCGAGCCTTTTCATGTCTGATTTTTGGCTACAGGTTGACACACAAAGCGGGGAAAATTAGACTGAGGAAGTTATTGTCTCTTGTTGTTGAGGGGAGATGTAGCCTACATGTGGAAGCAGGAGTCGTACACACAAGCCAAGTTCACAACTGAAGCGGTAACCTTTACAGTAATTGGTGGAAAAGACAAAAAAAGAACAAGATGTTTGGCCTTAATTGTGAGACATCGGAATTGGCACAGGGTTGAAAGAGTGAACCGTGACATTAAACTGCCTGCCCGGCATCATCTGGCGTCCCCTTGCTTTTTGCGTGCCGCTGTCTTAGCTGTGTCTTTTTTCAAGATCCTGGTGACCTTTTCGCCGCTTCCACCGCCCCCCCCCTCTTCTGTCTGAGCTACGGCACCTCGGCAGGGTATTGACTTTCACTCCGCTGTGTTAAACTTTGCCATCCCGCGCTCGCTGCAGAGCCTCCACTGTGACAAGAGGCGGCATTCTGTTTGGGATAAAAGGCTCCCCGGGCCGTTTGATGCGGTATTCCGGCGGGGGGATAGGCAGGGACTTGGCCTTGATGAGCTGACAGGAGCTGAGGAGATGTGGGGCCTCGGAGCAGCAGGACCGCAAACCCCAGGCGCAGCGTTCCTCGCTCTGATATTTACCCCCCCTTCTGTTCTGTCACTCCCCATAACCCCGACTCTCTCGGCTCCGTCCCCGTAACCTTGTCTGCGCCGCTGAATGTGAAGCGAAAAGACGAAAGTAACTTTTGAAGTAGCAATTAAGGAGCGGGCGCATACGTCGTGAGTTACAAACACAAATGCACACAGAACATGAAACGCCTGAATTATGAATGCAGTCTGTCTGCGATCGGATTCGTTATTTACATGTAGGCAACAGAAAGGAATGTGAAAAAAAGAATGGAATGGGATGTTTTTCATTTGTATTTGAACTCTTAACTTAAAAATACCTTAATTAAACAAAACTTTAAGGGGTTAAAAAGACTCACTATGCGAGTACACGTGTCTCATACACAGGTTTGAAGACTCAGTCTCTAACCCCACTACCTGGAGTCAATAGAATAACAAGTAGAGGGAGCGCTCCATTACACGTTTGGTATGCAGGGGGGGGTATGCACAGGCAGCCACGTCGAACCAGAAACAAGCACACACAGGATAAATGTCTCCTTTGTTGCTCTCTGTGTGTTTGTAGTTCCACACTGATCTAGTGATCAGAGGAAAGAAATAGTTCAGCGTCCACCGCTCGCCTCCCACCTCCAAACAAACCTGGCTTATCACAGTGGAAAGAGACAGTTTCCCTCCCTATGTGCGTGAACAAGTTTCCGTTTTCTGTTCCAACTACATAAACACGACAAATGTAAACAGAGGAAAGGAAACAGGAGTTGGAGCAGGAGGAGAAGACGCTGTGTTTACTCCATTATAGTAATCTTTTATAACTTGTGCTGCACTGTAGATGATGCCGTTGCCCAATCTTGGCCAATAACTCGTTAACTGCTGGTGCATGAAAAAAAATCAATTAGGATAGTTATAAAGTCCTTCTTCCATCTGGAGTCTTGCTCCCGAGGTCTGCCACAGCATGCTCGGTTGAGTTGTGCGGGGGGGGGGGGGAATCTCTTTTTCTCTGTCACCTGGCAACTAAAAGCTTCAAAGGACCCAATCACCTCAGAAGGTCTTACATCCCCCAACACCTTTGCTTTGCCACTGGTTTCATTCAAAGAAACAGGCTACCTGGAGGTCAAAATATCTTGGAAAGTAGAACCCTTTTACCAGATAGCACGACCTCCCCATCTATGCACTTACCGCGATTATGTTGAAGACTCCCATGTCGGTGGCTTCACAATGTGCCGCAGGATAAAAGCCGTTTATTTCATGAGCCGGTCTCTGTGCCACTTCATGTGCCTTAAATTAAATGTCCAGTATGAACACAACATGATGGAGGAGGGATAACAAGATTCAGGTAGGTTATAAAAAATATGTCGCTGTAGTGACCTGTGTAATCACCGTGTAGCCCCGCCCTAAAGCATACCCTGCTTTATGGTCTGTTTGACTCTAAATGGACCATAATGTACTAAATGAACATCATGCTGTATTGAAGAAGACTTGAAACTAGAGATTGAGACCATAAACTCATGTTTACAATGTTTACTGAGGTAATAAATCAAGAGAGAAGTAGAGTCATTTTCTCATAGACTTCTATACAACCAGAGGAGTCGCCCCCTGGTGGACACTAGAGAGAATGCAGCTTTAAGACATGAAGCATTGGCTTCACTTGTCAGAACCGGAGGGTCTCTGCTCTTAAAATCGTCCTTGTCTTACTGCAGCAATCTTATATTAGATATTGAATTTATCACAAGTGGAATTGAAGTATTCTGATCTTGTATCTTATCTAAATGTAATCTAATCGTAATGTTACGCTGCTGGTGGAGAGAGAGAGAGGAGAGAGAGGAGAGCAGGGTGAAACAAAGAGGTAAGTGGCTGCTTGATTCAGAGTAAAATCTGGCACCTGTTTCTCGAGCTGATTTAATAATGTCCCCATTAACGCTACGCTGGGGTTGCAGCCCAGGGGTTGGTGACAGACTGATCTGAAATCATCTCTCTCTCTCTGACTGCTCTAATGACTCCGCCGCTGTGCTCAGCCCCAATGGTGAAGCAGCATTCTGGGCTGCCGAAATCCTGAGGCGTCTGCATCAGTTATTTCTTAAGAGAGTCATTTGTGTGCCCGATAGACAGCCCGGAGAGCGACGTTGGATTTTAATACCTCATTTACGGAGCTGACAAAAAAGACTATCCCAAGAAAGTGGAAACACTTGGTATTGACGAAAGTAGAAGAAAGCGGGGCCAGCGCTCCGAAAGTCAGAATTAATTGCCATCACTGCTGCTGTGAATGAGTTTTTGAAGATGTGACACTTCTGGGACTGATCTGGGCATTAACTGCGGGAAAATTAAATCAGAAATTCATTCCGTGCACAAAATAGGATAATGTGACACCTCCACATTCACCGAATCGACGTCTGCAGAATGTGGTGGAGATGCTGTAGCCGGGAAGTCAGGGTGACATGACGCATTAGGAGCACGATATCAGTTTGTGTCAGAGCATTTCAGTTCATGGCTGGAGAGAAAAGTGCCCCCAAGTGACATGCTGCAAACGAACCCCTGTTCCTACCTCAGTGTGGGTACATTTCATTACAGAAAGACAAATGAAGCAACTATGGTGCACTGATGATGTTTCACACCTTCACTCTGCAATGAAGCTGTAAGATTTACCAGCCGTGACAGCGGACACCTTGTGAGCCCTCGCTGCACAATGTGGTCCCGGAGACGCGAACTGTAGCGGGAGCTACCACAGGAGAGGTTTTCCGATGTTTGAGATGCAGTCACGACACGTTAAAGGCGAAGACAGATTTGGTCCGAGCAAGGGGAGCCGGAAGTAGGGTAGGAAGCTGGGAACTTTAGGCTTCTGGCCCAATTCAGCATTGTGGTTGGTGTTGTCCCATCCAGCTTTTTCATGCTCCTCGGCGCCTGATACTGACGCACAAGGCACCCTCTAGCGTCTGTACAAGACGCACACGGCTTTCAGGTAACTTCAATGTAAACCCAGCCAAGTCAATATTGGAGAAAATGCTCTAGAAGTGTGATAACTTTGTATAAATACAGAAAAACCCCACATGGGGGAGGAAGAGGAGTCTGATGGGTCAAACAATCACAGGACTTTCAACTAGGAGACCAGTGTTCCAGTCCCAAAGTATTATTGAGTAACTGTTAAGTTATGTTCGTGAAGTTTGTGACTTGTTTTCCTTACGTATGTTACTTAGTTTTCAGACTTATTCTGAGCTCAACCATGATGTTTCTGTTTGAATTCACAACGTTAACCACATGTTTACTGCAACCGCAGTGGAGCGTCGCAGTTTGACCCGCTGGGTGTAGAAAGTGGTGTCTGGCCGTGAAAAACAGCAGTGTAAAAAAAATCTTGTTTTTGTTGGTTATCTTCTTCAAAAAATGAATACAACTCATATCAAATTTTTCTAGCTTTGTTTAGATTTCGATCTGTTATGAAAACATCAGATAAACAGGTGAGATACGGGATCCAAGACCTAAAATACTCCTGACAAAGTCTGATGGAGTAAGAAATATGAGCATCAGTTCACCCAGAATATCTAAACCCCTTTATTTGGAGGCCGAGTGAGTACATTGAAATAATGTAATAGTCACTGTAGTTTGTTGCTTACGGTAGATTAAAGTTTAACCAGGAAGTTGTCTGTTTTAGGGTAATTTCTACATTCGCATTTATTTGTTTTGTCGAAATAAGTCTGACTAACCAGGATGGTTGTTAATAACTGTTTGATCGCCAAACTGTCATGATTCGTTTGACTTATTTTTAACGATGCCGTCCCCCAGATCTCAGCAGTTAACTTGTTAATCTAAACCTACAAAAGTACAATTTAAATTTATCCGTTAAGTTCGGTCAGAGGTGCAACAGACTCGAGACGGTGAAATACTGCTTTCCAGCCACATATCGATATCCTTTAATATTTGTTGATGTTCACATTTTCATGTCCAGTTTGTTTAAAAAGTACTCAACTGCTCATGTTTCTCAATAACACCTCAGTATGATATTGATTGACAGAGCAAAGTGCATGAAATAAAATCTCAAATATCCACATTTCCCATGTGGACACATTAGAAGGTATAAAGAACTACATAAAGTAATCCTATTGACCACTATGTTTTGCTCTGAAACCCTGCAGTTCTTTGTCTCTGCCCACTGAGGTTTAACTTAATCATTGAGATTATTTCCGCCTCCAGCTCCGGCTCGGAGCAAATGTTTGAAGCAAAAACTCTTATCTGCTCACCGGTTCAATTCCCTCTACAACCTGCATACGTCCATCAACGTCCATGTACCCCGTCAACGTGTCCTTGAGCGAGGCTTCAAATCCCACCCTGCTCACTCATGCAATATGAATCGCTGCGAGCTTTGAAGGATTTCATTATCTCCATAGCTGATATTTTGAGGCTCGAAACAAAAGAACAACACCGAAGCCGTCGTGCTGTTTTCTCTCTCGATGGACCACAGGAGGTTTCTTTATTTCCAAACCGAGTGGACGTGAGGACGGCTGAACCTGAGCAAGCGGCCTCCTGCACGGAGCACGCCAGACTAAGCTTTGTGCCATAATGCAAGGCGACACGCCGGCGGAGACGAGAGGAGGAACAATTGACAGAGCTTTTGTTACATCTTTAATTACGGGCCTTGTGTTTGTCTTGTTCCAATCGGGGGGCCTTGGGGAGAGGCAGCTCTCTCCGTGTGATCCGTTTCTGTGCGATGAATGGGCCCGACCTCCCGTCTTCCACATGAATTTAATCCTCCTCACAAAAACATACGGATGGATGGAGAGGAAGTGTTGAATATTAGAGTGAGTGTAGCCTACGATAAGTGTGTGTGTGTGTGTGTGTGTGTGTGTGTGTGTACACCTGGTGCATTCTGCAGGACTCAAACCTGCCATCCTGCACATGCAGAGAGTGGAGGATGTCTTTCGGAAAAAAAAGGCGAGTGCTGCACGGAGAGTTCGTGAGGCGTGAAGTGTACCTGGGAAGCAAGAAGGGGGAAAAGGCTCTCCGCTCACTGCCCGCCGCTTTAACATACCCCCACCCCCTCCTCCCCTCTCCTTCCCCCTCTCTGCAGTGTGCACAGATATGCCTGGCAGGTTCAGGTATGGGCTCTGCGCTGGAGCTGCCAGTGAGATCAACGGCTGTGTCAAAGGAGATGATCCACGGCTAATGTGCAGCTGTCTGACCCCATTACCTTTAGTGGCATGGCCAGGCTGCTGCGTCCCAGGAGAGCTCCTCCTGTTCCTCTGAAGCAATGCAGTCAGGCTGCAAAGCGCTCTGCAGCTCTCAGGCGCATGCCGCGCACGTGCGTCCGTACGTAAAGAAAACAGGCGGAATGGATTTGATCTGTAAGTCGAGATACGTTAAGCTGATGTGCCAGTTGCTCCTCAGCCTGTCAGCCTTCTGTAAGAAGAACACGCTTTTGTAGTTGTCAAAGGGGCCTGTTGCTACGTCTGTTAGATTCATTAGCTTGCAGGTGATTAGAAGAAAATGTCCATAAACGATAAAGGCGGAGGACTAGATGTGAGACAATTTAGAAAGAAATCTTTCAAGGGTTGGTTCACCCAGTTCCCCAAAACAAGCAAACGGAACAGCAAGTCGGACACACATGGAGGCATGCACACCTGTTCTTGGTGTATATGTTTTCCCCTCATTGCAACAGTGATGCGTGTCTTTCTGTCTCTGTCTCTGTTGGGTCATTGTCTCCTCTCTGCTAGATCTCGTTACGTTGCCTTCTCACTGAGCCGCATTGAAAATTGTCTCCACACAAAGAAGCGTTGTCAGAAAGTCCTCCCCCTCTCAAACTCTCCTCCCGTCTGATGGAAGATGTGTCCGTGTCGACATCTTGTTCCAGGAGTTATGATCTATTCATAACAGCCTGCACTCCGATGTGCTTCTCAGGTAGATTTCCTGCTGGTGGCGGTGACAGATAAGTGGGTGGCTGTCTTTGAGCAGAAGTAACCCCGTAACGAGCCGTGAAGTGGAGTAAAGGTAGATATTAGGGTGCTTCTTGGGAGAGGGGAGAAGCTTGTGTTCGACTCCTCGTGGATAGTTTTTTATGTCTGTTTTTACAGAACGTGTAGTTCATAAACTCAACTTTAATCTTTGCGTCACTACAACTTACACATGCTCTGCCTCACACCCCTTTCAACTGTGGTTTGACAGACATCTTCAGTCATCTACGCTCATCCCTGAAACTGCTCATGTTTCACGTGTTGTAACCGTAACCTGAGGCACATTTTAAGTCTACTGTCTTTCACCGTGTGTGTGTGTGTGTGTGTGTGTGTGTGTGTGTGTGTGTGTGTGTGTGAATATGCATGACTGTTCACTTGAGCCGTGAGCGCTGTCAAAAGGCTTCTGAGAGCTTCTTTCACCGTGGAAAGATGTTACTGTACACGCTGCTTGCCATCGTGTACAGCTTTCTTATCAGGGTTGTGTGTTTCTTTCTTCTTTCAGATATCGATATAACAATCCTAATGAGTGATGTTCAAAGCAAAGCTCTGAATCATTAGTTTGGACTATAGGAATGTGTATAAAGATAACATTATATTGTCGTGTTATTATTATGGATTGGAAGTCTTTCATTTTGATCGTGGCACCAAGCATCTGCTTATTCTTTGATCGTTTCGTTGCAACAAAACTCTGGTATCACATCAGCACGAAACTGATAGAAAATGTGGAAACAATAACCATCACCAAGTGTATACAACTCCTTAAACTATATTATTGGCAGATAGTACTGATGGTAGCCCGAGTTCCTAGTGGCAGTTATCAATTTAGAAATTGTGAAATTGCACAAACTCGCTCATTATTCTGCTCATTCTAGAACCAGAAGGATGTTGACGAGACTTCAGAGAGAATTCATTGTCATGATGGGGGAAAGAACTTGCCATGGAGATCTATTAGCATCCCTCTGAAGTTAGAGGAACTGGTGAAGGTGTTGATGAAGAAATTGTCATAGAAACCTATTTTACCCACCTGCTAATTGTTGGACAAGTGGGAGGATAATGAGACCATAATGGCTCCCTGCGCACAGACCTCCTGCAGAGGAGCAAGACAAAGAATTTAGAGTGGCGAAGCATATTGTGGGTCTCTTTGTAGATGTTTCTGTATCTCTTTGTTAAAATTGTGTATTTCTTTATAGTTGTTTAATATTTTTATGTCTCTTTACGGTGATTGTTTTTGCTTTTGTCTCTTTTGTGGTTCTTCTGCACTTTTCATAGTCCTTGTGTGTTTATTTGTGTCTCTTTGTAGTTGGTTTGATCTCTTTGTGTGTATTTGTAGTTGTTTTAAGTTCCTTTTTGGTCGTTTTGAGTCTTTTCCTGGTTGGTACGCATCCCTGAGTGACATTGTGTAGCTGAAGGCCAGTGGGGTCCCTGACACAACGGGCCCCGGTCCCTGTACCTGGTTGACCCGTTCAGTAATCCATCCATTGGACTGATCTTTGAGAACCAGTGTTGTGGTCGGAGTGCTGCAGAATGAAGTTCTCAGGGATAAGCTGCTGATAAACAACCACCGAGGTGCCCTTGAGCAAGACTCGTCATCCCTGTTGCTGCGCAGTAATCAGCAGGAGAGGACTGTATAAATGGGTATAAATGTAACTAGACTAAAAAATAAACTAAAAAGGTCATCTTGAAAATAGTACAGGTCCATAAAGACTCAAGGACTTGAATGGAAAACGTTTACTGACAATGAGTTTTGTAAAGTTTCTATGAATACATGTGAACAGTATAATAATGCATCTATTTTATAATATTATTGGTGCGAAATACGTTCAGGTCATAAATTGAGAACAATACAGATGAAATGAGGACGATAACCTTATAATATTAGAGGTATAACCGATGCAACAGAGTGGATCTGCAGTGAAAGACGTATCTGACAAATGAAAACAAGCCACGACAATAACGGCAGATTCAGAATTTCAGTTTAAGGTGATTGGATATTTTCTAATTCGTTGGCTTTAGTATAATCTAATGCGGGCTCTGAGAGTAATAAGCAATTACCGTGTGTTTATCCCCACAACTCAGAGAGAACTAATCTGCACTCAACAGCCAGGGCCAAAAATAATGAAATTAATTACGAGCATTAAGGCGATGCAACTGCCAGAGAAAGGTAGAAATGTAATTATCCACACTGAGACAGAAACCTCCCCGTGTTTCCCTTCGCTCTCTGTCTCATTGTGCGAGTCTGTAACTGTTATGCTTCCTTTCTTTGTTGCTCTTTAGTTCTTTCTTGACGGGCGGCATCACCCACTGGTGCACAAAAAATAGAAAAGAACAAGAACTGTGTCTCAGCTTTGGAAAACATCCATCTCTTTTTGAATGGCTTCTAAAACAAATTGTAGGTGTTTTTTTTTTTTTGTTTAAGTCCATTTATTACAGTTTAGAAATGCTCATAACAAGGAAAACTGCTTTAGAAACTAATTCAATTATGATTGTATTAATTAGGATATCACCCAAATGTCGGGGCACTTTGACCTGGTTTTAGGAAAACAAGATCGTGAGACTCAATTCAAACTAAAGGACTTGCTTATAATGAGATTTTAATGAGCTGTCCTGCAAGCGGGCTGCGCTACGTTGCACTATGATGCGGATATCTATCATCAGGTGCAGAGTAAAAGCCATTGAAAACCAGTTAATATAATATCTCACTCAATATTTTACCAAAAACGTTTGTGGTCACAACAGATCCATGTCTGTGTATGTATGAGTTTGCTTATATTATCATTTGTGACATGAAATAAATCTGTATAAGATGCATTTATACATTTTGTTTGCTAATAAGTTCTTATATCAAAGCAATATGCCAGATGTCTATTATTGAACCAACGGAGTGAGTTTTAATAAGTTCTTCTCTGGGGGGTAAACCCTAAATACATGTTAACTATTTTAGCTTAAAGCTGCTTTCACGGTTCTAGTAGTCGACGGCGTGACGTATTATCACCTTGTGATGTGTTTCTGGCTACCGCGCAAGCGAAAAAGTTTCATGGAGCACCATTATTATCCTTTTGGATTCGCGTTTGTGTCCACCTGATGAATAGATGTCAAGTTTCGCGTCTGTTTTTAGCTTTGGTTTGGTCTTATTTAAATCAGTCGCTCTTTATACTACTTACCACGACAAGTGACCCCTTTCAGAAGTCCATCAACATAGAAATGTCTGATAACAGGTTTGCCGGTAAAGTTTTAAAAGTGTGGATTACAGTCATTCTTAAAATTATTCAAAAAGTCAGTTTTTTTGTTGTTTTTTTGCGAAACATTTAGCGAAGTTGTGTTACGGTCTCATAGCATTCTTCAGTCTTCATACTAATTGTTGTCTGACCCCGACTTTGTGTTCTGTGATAAAGTTTGAGATGTTGGAAACATTGCTGTTGTAGTGGACACATAAGCGTATACTTTTTGTCAAGATTTTAGAGCTCATCACAAAAACCAAAGGCGCACCAGATCCAGGTCTCCCCTTTTATCTTCTGCAGCCTATTGTGAGTGCTCTCTATTGTTGCTGCAGCATCCAGCAGACTTTAACTGCCTCCTCTGCCGTCTCCACCTTCTTCCCCTCTCCCTGTTTTTCCCTGAATGAGCTGGTGCTCAGTGTGAGCTTGTCAGTAACTGTGTGTCTCTTCTTTATAAGCTGACCACCTCCTCCAATGTCTGCCCTTTCTCCAGCTTCCTTCTCTCCTGTTGTCTGCCCGTCTGTCCACGGTGCGCAGTGGGAGGTGCATGCCCACGTGCTGTGAGGGTCGGGTCAACCTGCAGAGACGACGCGCAAGACTAGATGACGTTATTCCTGCGTGGAGCCTAAAGCTGCCGTCGGATACCGCACTGGGTCAGTGGCCCTTAGCTTCAAACTATAATGAGCTACCATAGACCCTATATGTGGTAGTCATTGTGATGTCACCCATTGGTTTGTGGACTGACGTTTTGAAGCCTCGAGTTCGACCATTTCGTCATCGCCATCTTGGATTGCAGTCGTCGCCATGTTTTTTTTTTTTTTTTTTGCAACCAATGAACAGAAGTTAATATTTTGGGATGCAGAGGAGTGACGGAGAGACGCCGTATACGGCGCTGGTAGATACATGTCCATCATGAGGTAGCCCCGCCCTAAAGCATACCCTGCTTTATGGTCTATTTGACTCTAAATGTCGCCCCCTGCTGGTCAGTAGAGATAATGCAAGTTTTAACACCCTTCAAGTGTCCGTTTTGGATGTCGAAGGGACGACTTGTCAGTTTCCACTCTTTATATCTTTGTGTCTTTTCATCACAAACTTACGTCTTCACAGGAAGTGAGGTTTTATGCAACAAAACCACTTATTTGGGTTTAGGAGTGTGGTAGACGTTAAGGTGACGGATGAACGACTCGCATCGCTACGACACTGACGACTCATTACTTATGCGACTAACGACTTTCGTGACAAAATGGCGACGTTTACTTTTAGTTTTGCACGGGACACGGACAGCGGTCTTCTGGATGAAAGTCCTGTGCTTGTGTTTTTTTCCTTGTAGCTTTGGTTTGGTCTCGAAAGTGTACTTCACCTTCACTAGCTAACTCACTTGTTGCAGCTCTAAGCTAAACTAACATCTTGGCAAAAGGGTGTAAACAACCATCAGACAGAGAAAAAAATGTTTGTTCACATTATGAGCACAAGTGAAGTATTCACACTATTTGTTGCTCTGTTCTGGTCTCCACCAACGCCTGAGAAGACATTTCTGGCTGGTTAGCATCTTTCTTCACCAGCTAGTAGTTAGCTTTGTTTGTCATCTGGTTCTGGGTCAGGTTGTGTAAAGTGGGTCTATCGAAGCTTTTTAATCCTTTAAAACTATTTCATACTGCCGCTGGAAAAGAAAACGGAGAATGTGGTGCAAAAACCCCCCAAAACTTGCTAAAAGTTGCCCAGAGCTACTAGTTGGTGATAATTCTCAGTAGGCTAATCAGCTGCGAGCAACACCTTGACATTGCCTGTAGCCATTTGATTAATTGAATGAATATTGATTTGTGGAGCTTTAGAAATAAATCAAGGCTGGTGGAAGAGACATTACAGAAACATTCGGACTTTTAGAAAACCGTATCGACCAAAGTCTAACAAGTAGTGTCAGACTAATGAAAACCATGAGTCTTTCTAAGGGGGAAAACAACTCTAAAAGTCACTTTCACTTGTGTCTCTTTGTGTTAACAGGAGGCTGTTGTTCTCCTTCATGACATCACTAGTCGCCGCGGTCAGATTAACACCGGAGAGGACAAACTGTTTCCTGTTACTAACCAGTCCCTGGAGCGTATGAGGGCTCGGTAGTCATGGGAGCCGGGGTGTAGTGGCCTTGTATTACAGCGGGCAGCAATTGTGCTGAAACATGACTCTGCCGTCAACGGCTATTGTTCTCATTCCTCACACCTTGCTCCAGTGGGAGAGGGGAGGGGAAACCTCAGGGGGGGTGCACCAGTTCTCAGGGATATATAGCCGCCGCCTGCATGGCTGGAAATGACACTTTACCTGCTCGCTTACTCATTTTCGGTGTGCGCACACATTAACAAATCACACGCTTCTCTGATCTCTCCACATCTGCCTTCAGGCCGTTGTGATCTTCACAGACAACTAATTTTCCCGGTGCATATTTCACACCTGCCTGACATGAAATCTGATGCTAACTCATTTGCAGAGGCTACATCCTCCCTCGCTCCCTCCCTCCAAGCCGGTTTCTCCATGTCAGTGTCTTTTTCCCAAGGAGATGTGGAGCAGGTGGAGTAATCGCAGCCTACTTGACCCTGGCGGAGGAAGTCTGGACTGGGTTCGGGGTGTTAATGGCCTCTCAGACGGCGCTAATGGTCGCTCTCTCGCTGGTTTACTTTGCCTGGTGCTCAACAGACGTATCTACACTTGCTCATTTGACAGTCTTTTACCTCTCAGCCACAGAATCAGATGCTTGTTATCGGGTACTGGATAAATACAGAGGAAAGCGCCGGCTTCTTTTGAAGAGGAATTGTGAAAGCAGTTTCCCATTAACTCGCTTGTGTGAATGCATCCCCGCACTCACTGCTGCTTCTTTTCATTTTGTATTTTGCTTTTCTTTCAGAGGACGGGGAGAAAGGGGGGGGGAGTGAGTGGGTGATTGAATTAATTATGTTTTATCACCTTTTAGCTGATTGAAGTCTACCTTACTCCCTGCAGACAGCTTGTGTTAGTGTCTTCGCCAGCGCCAAATGGATCGGGCCCGTCACCCAGTGCAGGCGCTGCCATCTCTGTTGTCAGAGACTTGGACTTTCAGATATGAGTGCCGAGGCTGTGTTGTCAGTTGGTGTCTCTGCTGCTGTTGTTGTTGTTGTTGTTGGGTTTTTTTTGTCTTCCATTCTTTTTTTTCTTTTTTTTTGTCAGTAATTCATCTCCATCAAAAAATGAGTCCCGCTGTTCATTACTCCCACAATGATTTCATGGTTTCTAAAGCCTGCTATGTCTGTCAGGAAAGGTGTGTTTACACAACCAGGCATCTGTCGTAGAACCCACATTATTTTTGTTATTGACTCGGCAAACAGTTGTTTCTTTTATTTTTATCAATCGCCTAATCGCTGCCTGTGCTCAGAGCCCAAAGTAAAGTCCTCAAATTGCTGATTTATTCTTAACAATAGTCCAAAAAAACTAATATTTTCAATTTATGACATAAAGCTGAGAAAAGCAGCAAATTGAGCACACTTGAAAAGAGCAAATCTTTGGCATTTTTTCTTGATAAATCACTATTGACGCGAATCGCCGAATTCTTTCAGTTTTACTTTTTGACTATAGTGCAACAGAGTATAGATGCTGGAAATCCAGCTAAAAAAAACACCTCGACTGGCTGTATGCATACATTTAAAAAGATATATAGAAAGATGAAGGTATATCTATAGAGTACACACATATAAATTGCTGGATTAATACAGCACACAGAATTATAAATACCAGATTCAGAGCTTTTTAAAAGCTCCAAAAAGCGAGCAAGTGGACCTTGAGTCACATCTGCTTTCTGTTCATGTCAGACTACATACTAGTAATTTATTTGTCACAATTTCCCACCAGTTATGTCATATTACTCACAAAGACAAAATAGGACGTGCATAAGAACCGATATTTTAATCAAAAATATGAATAAATTATATTAAAGATTCCTAAAAACATTGAAATAACGTTACGTGTTCAGTGTTTACTTCCATATTCATCAACATGACAAACGCCCGTCAGCCTCCCCCTGCATGTGTTCTCATGCGGCACTGTGATGAACACATGTCGAGACTTCTGCGCGTCAATGCGATCGATCGGCTGATGGATCACGGCGGGAGATGAATTACACGCCGCTCACAATAGCCGGCAATTAGCCTAACGAGCAGAGGATTGATCTTGTGCACAGCTAACCAGGGAGGTGTAAGTAAAGAACCTGCTATGTGACTGTACAGACTGGAGGACGGAGAAGAAGCATAGACGTATTGGGTGCAGCGGAGGGTGAGCAGGAAGCCACCCTCGTAGCTGACACATCCGTAACTCAGCATGACACGTCCCAGGTCCCAAACAACAGAATTCCTCTGTGCGCTAGTCAGTTGCTCCGCATGCTAATGTTTGACATATAGGTTCCTGGAAGATGTTTACAAAAAGCCGCTGGCAGCTGGTGTCCTGCATGCTGCAGATTCAAAACTCGGGCTATTTTCTCCCACTTTGCATACAGCTCACAGGATTTGCCTGTTTCATACGTCTCACTGCACTTAGGCAAAAGATAGCTTTTCGGTAATTACCTTTACACTGACTGTGCATTGCTTTGTCCTAATTCTCTACTGAATACTAACACCAAGCAGGCTAGGAGAGTTTGGAAAAGTGTTAGAATACTCAGTAAGATGTCAGTTTGCAGACTAAATTGGCCTGATCTCAGCTGAAGTAATGACACCTCTTCATTCAGACAGGAATGTCCACCTGAAGACGTATATTCTGTGGTTATGGGAACGCTCTGATAGAACATGAGTATGCAGTACAACATGTACACTATTAGTACGTAGCGAGGCGTTGGGACTCACTTCGTGACCTTTTTAAAAGCTCCTGAAAACTTGATTTGAAATCCTGCGTGTTTCTCCATAACATGGAATATTCATGAGTAAATAGGCAGAACTTCCTAAGCTATTATAAAAGCTGCGTTATTGAAACGATGGCACATTACAAGCTCCGCCATCGGTATGGAATGTTTTACATTCTTTTATTGTATCTCTGTGTCATGCCGAACATTGGATAACAAGATTTGTCATAACAGTATTTGTCATACATCTTCGGGTCTTGCGTGTATAAAACAAAAAAACCCGATCAGATCATCTCTGTAAAGAGCTTTTATTTTCTCTTTCTTAAAATAACTGGCTACTTTATATGTTTCACATGTAAACAGCCATCTCAATCTCACCTATAATCACAAAATCAATATCTGTTTTTATCCGACTAAACAAAGCGTGTGTGTGTTGTGAATGTGGTGTTGGGTGGATAAAAGCAGATTGGGTCACGTTTACACAGCTAACAGCCGTGTTTAGCATTATGAAAAATGAGTTAGCGAAGGCGTTCGCAGACTTTAGAGGCCAGATCTCTTCAGAGTGCGTTGCAGCGCTGTTCATTTTCTCCTGAGAGTTGTGGCTTGTGAAAAATGGGTCCAATATTTACTTTGGTGACTGTGTCATCAAGCGTATTTTAAGTGAACTGAACTCTACTACAGCATAGTTTGGTCGGGAGCCGGACAACCGCCAGTAAACGGAGTAGAAAGTAAAACCGTTAACGAAACAAATCGGCGTGGCATCAAAGGAACTTTGACCGTTTTAAACCAGCGATAAAGACAGAAATGTGAAATAACAGAAAGTCGCGGTTTTGACTTGAGACACGACGACTCGAATGACTTGTCTGTGTTAATTTTGTGTTTTCAGTTTAAATACAATATCACTTTTGACATGTGTGATGTGATTTGGGACTTGACTTGCCCAAGAATAAAAGACTTGGGACTTGCTTGTGACTTCATGTCTGGTTAACAGTTCATGTCGAATCCTGTTTTTTCCCCAGAAAGAAGCTGACTGAGAAAATACCTTTTAAGGGCCTTTTAATGGAAGTAACCACGGGGCCACTGTTGATATTCCTCCCGTTTATTCTCAACTTTCCACACAGAACTCTTCACACACGAGCTGTTAACTGCTGTATAAAAGTCATCCTCCCCCTGAGGTTGTTCTCCCCTCAGATTATTCGGCACTGCGTCTGCGTGGCACTCATAATCACTGTAAAGAGAACCCTCCCGGCTGTTATTATGACAATGACATTTTGCCAATAGAAGGGCAGGCAATCACAATAGATGTTTCCATCGCAGTAAAAATGATTTACAGCGGCTCTCATAGAAATGGTGATCCAGAGAGGGCATGTTAGCGACGGAGGATAATAGTACCCCCACACCGTGCACGGCTCCGTTTCCACCCACCTTCCACCCACCACGGCGCTGTGTGGTGCACAGCCTTGACTGGCCCACAAACCCTGCTCCCGCCCCCCACCCCCCCCCCCCCCCGGATGACTGAGCCTCCTGGCCTTCACAAGGTCTATTTCTCCCTCAGATAAACGCTGCTATAAATAAAATAAAAAAGGAGCACAAAGCCAATCACCTCTCTGTTTAAAGAGAAGTGCCACCTTCCCAAACACGGGGATGGTTTGTTTGATCTAATCTCCCTAGTTCGGTGGGGGGGCCGGGGGTCTGCTGTTGGGCCGGCCTGCCTGACTGATTGTTGGATCCTGCTGCTGCTGCTGTGTTTGTTAGGAGACCGAGCCCGGGCTGTGGGTGGTATTTGCCATTTGGGGATTTTCAGTGCTGTAGACCAGATGGCCGTCAACCTTGTGTTGATCTTGGAGCAGGATTTTGCCAAGATCGCTCCCCCCCTCTACACACACAGCGGAATAAGAAGAATCGAGATGTTAAACATGCGCCCTGCCCTGAGCTCCTGGCTCAACTATACCATAGAGGGATTATGTTTGTATCTGGCCGGGCAGCAGGAGCTGGTGTCGGCTGTAATAGAGCCCAGAGGGAATGAGGGCTGGCACAGTGAGGGGTTTCAACTAAATGACACCACCAGAGGCCCAAGGGTGCCATCTACTTTCTTCTTCCTATGTCTACTACTCTCTCCTTCATGACTAGTTCGATCACTTTGTTTTTTATTGTGGCATTAAACTCTTTTCATTTCATATTGTTTAAAGGTGGCAGTTCAGAAATCATTTTAGAGCAATCTGTTCCCATCAACAGCTCAACAGCTGTGTGTCTAATGGCGTGTTTCCAACTTTTCTTTACACTTTTTATGAAGATAATGTGTCGGGGAGTTTAGGAGGAGCTGCTAGACTGATTGTTCCAACTTGAACAAAGCCAGACTAGTCTTTACCCACTATTTTCTATGTTCCCTGTGTCTTTATGATGAGCTAAGATAACCGCCTCCTGGATGCAACTTTATATGTACTGTATAGGTTAGATTGTGAATAAGGCAATATTTCCCCAAATATTGGACTTTTCCTTCAAACATCAGTGGAGAAAAGACTTCTTGTACAGAAGGAAATCTGGTATAAATAAAATACATAATCTTGGAAGGTCAGCAAGGCTGATTAGCTTATCTCCAAAACGTCTGGCTAAATTACCTCTAAATTCCACACAAGCTCCCGCCTCTACGGGGCTTTACTCTCCTCCCTGAGGCTCTGCCTCGGCAAGCTGACACCACATGCAGAGCTTCGCCAGCACTGCCAATTATTTTCAATGGAAAGTAGCCGAAGACATGAAAGGTCACTACATTACTCAATTTACATATCTGTGACGCCAGAACATAATCAAGGTTTTATAAAACGAAAGTCGCTTGATCATTAGCTCTTATCTTTTTCATGCTGCTATAACATCAACAACATTCATGTAAATATATATTTTTTTTGTATAAGAGGATCCAGACCCTGCAATAAACCCACTCTTGCTGGTACCTTGCTGTTAGGTGAGGTGTATACTCTCTACATCAACTAAAACTCCAGACGCATCTCAACAAGATGCGAGACAACTGTTGCACCTTTCATCCAATCACGTGCTAGCTCGAGTTAGCGACATCCTGACAACCATCTGTGTCGTTTGATTCTTTGGAAACTTTCTAAATAGAACTTATTTCTGCCCCCATGAGCAGCTCTGTTGTTAAACTAACAGTCTGTTTCTAAACACCTGAAAAGTGAAGCATTGTAACAGTACAGCTGTAGTGTCATCTGCCTCTCCGCTGCTGCCCAACCATGATTACATCTTCACATGTAGCTCTCTGTCCACCTTCCTCTACCACTCAGCCGTTTAATAACTGTTTAAAAAAAAAAAAACGACAGACGCCATCTCCCATCCACAACTGTAGCTCTGCGTTTCCCTGAGCCTCCTGAATTAGACATGAGTACGCTGCCCTGCTCTCCGGTTGCAATCCTTCACCCTAACCCCAGAGCCTATCGTCCAGCCTGCACCAAGTATCCCTCATTACTTGTAATTCCACAAGCCATCTGCTACTGGCAACAGGGCCCGTATGCAGCTGCGGCTGCATCTCTTCATGCCAGGTATTTCCGAGATTCCCCGAGAGGCCTGTTGTGTTCTTTTTTGACGCGCGCGTCTAATCTATCTGGTAATTTGAGGCTTTACTCTGCTGCAGAGGGGTTAGAATCCTCCGTCTCCTGCCTCCTGTCATGTCTCATATGAGGTGGGGCGAGAGAATATTGGGTCTCAATCCCTTCACAGCACCTCTGAAATGGAGCAAAGCTGACGGGAGAGCCAATGGATAAAAGAAAGCTCAGGAGCAGAATGCCTCTAAGTTCTCTGATCCTGGTCTGTGGGGCATTGGACAGCCAGCAGACGCGACTCATCGCTGAGATAGGATGAACGGATCGATTGGGGATACTTGCTGTATCATACTAGGAAAGTGATAAGGACATGTACAAATAAAACAGAAGAAGACAGAGTCAAAATATATAAAAATAAAAAGTGTGGATGTTTCCATCCCTGTGTACCCACATCACTCTCACAGTGAGATCTGAGAACTGCAAACTTTCTCCTCACATTTCGTCTCGCATTCCCTCAGGAGTTGAGTGATATTAGCATAATTTAGAGCGAGTGTTCCCCAGCTTGCAACCCTTAACCGCAAACTTCCCCAATACTTAGCTTCCCCGTGTTCTCCATCTTGCCCCGACACGTGCATGCACACGCACTCAAAGCACTCGGCTTGTTTTCCTTGTTGTTGTGCTCCGCAGAGAGAAGAGCTGAAGAGGAGGTAGAGCAGATGTTGGGATTGATCGCGAGCTTATCTAAACGTCATTGATTTTCACACTTTCTTACGAGGGCCAACACAGGTTGGCTTCCTCCTCCGATGCCAAAGCATTTTTACAGAGTAGCAGGGAAACTTTCCTCCCACACATTTCCCGCTCCCTTCAACGCGCTTTGAATAGACAAGATAAGAGTACTTTTTTCGCTTTGAAGCAGGACTCATCAGTGTGTTTGTACATGTGAAAAGTAAGAGGGAAAGAAGTGGACATGGAGTAGAGGGGGAGAAAAAATAATTGGCCACACTGCCCGTGCGTCCAGCTCTAAGCCCTGCATCGACTACACTCCTGCTTCTGTTAGTGTTTGACCTATCTGCCCATTTAAGAAGCTCCATCTAGGTCCATGTACACCGACTGAAGCATGAAAGCCCTCTGAGGCAGCATGCTGGACAGACAGAATAGAGAGAGGTGCAAACGAATAGGATAACGGGAGGAGACAAACAGCAGGAGACCTGGGAATCAAAAACGGATCTCAACAAAAGGTTCAATCTCGCAGCGGAGTCTTCAAACTTTTTCTCAAAACAAGAAATATCCAGCCAGTCGGATGAGATAACATCACTGTGTTTCTTACTCGATGAGGATCAAACGATGCAATCTTGATGCCACGGCGAGATAATATCACTTGTTTGAAGAAAACACCCGGAGACTGCGTTTTTCAAAATCCACTGACTGATTGTTTTACTCATTTTAAAGAGATATCTGTATGATTTCGCGAAAAATGAGCCTCACATCATGCAACAGGTAGTTTGTGTTGAGATTTGTGGCTCCTCCACCAGCCCACTTACACCCTTGAGTGTTCAGTGGCAGGTGCAATGTGCTGCATCAGAAGCCCAGAAAGATAAAAGACCAACGCTGTCATACAGTTGTATTGGAGCCATTGTAGTTTAAAAAAACAACAATCACAGAGCTGGGGGGGGGGGGGGGAGACAGCTTAGTGAAAAACCATGGTTGTTATTTTCACTTTGCAAGGTAGGATCAACCTGACCGCCGCCTCTAAACACCACGCTGATGTATGGTATACTGCAGCAGATTCATCCATCCATCCATCCTCATAAACACTTATTCGCAGGAGATCCAGAAACCTCTGAGGGACATAACTCACCGTGCTCTGTGGTTCAGCACAAGCAGTTCTGTTATCAGCCGTTCCTCTGTTGTTCTTCACACTCGCACAGACAGTCGGGCACGGTCCCGTAAAAGCGTTCATTTGGAGTAAGGGCTGTTTTTGGGTTTAGCTGGGCGGAAATAAAAGACTCGCATTAGAGTAGTCGAAGATAAAAGTTATTATACTTTTCTGTAACTTCTACGATATTAGTTTTTATTTATGATTGTTAAAGTACACAACATGAAAGAAACGTGTATGTATCTTTAAGGACCTTCCATCCTTACCATAATAACACTACTTAAGTAGCAAGTCAGTTGCTACTTAAGCAACTTTTGCACTTCACTATTTTTCACAAATGTATGACTTTATAATCTCGCAAATTTGACGTTTTCTTCTCCGGCTCTGTAGTTATTATTTTATTTTTTACCTACAATGGCCCTAATATGCCGTTGTAGAAACGCTAAACATAAAGAGCCCTGAGATTAAAGCCCATGAACAGAAACCCCTGGGTGTTTATGAAGTGAGGAGAGCATTGTGGACCAGCGCCTCGGAGCACAAAGCCATCATCGAGAGTCAAAAGGAGTCCCAGTGTGTCCCCTCAACTCCAACCCAGTA
>NW_022280040.1:10519070-10524939 GCF_004355925.1 Anarrhichthys ocellatus | reverse complement strand
CCCCCCCCGGGGCGAGCTAAAAGCAAGTATATGCACGGATCACGCTGTGCAGCGGCACCAGTGTTTGTACACATCTGTTTGTGTTTCTTGTGGCTGCTCATGTATGGATTTATGATTATATAGCTTCAGGTTTCTCCTTCGCGGAGCTGCTGTTTATCCTGCTCGTTCAAGTCTTTTGTACAGGAACATGTGAAGGAGGAGAGTGCTACTTTATTAGACTTCCTTCAAGGGTATCTATGAAGAGTTTGTACTCTCTCTGTGTGTCTTTTGTATATTTCAAATCAATATACCTTAAAGCGGCGGGTCTACATGTTTCTCCAGCATTCCCTGCTTATTATAGAGTGAAAGTACGATTCACCAACATTTCTCCTCCTAAATGCGCCCCGTGCTCCGAATCCATTTGTGGTTATCACCTCAATCGCACCAGGAAAGGGGAGGCAATCTTCTGAGCAGGGCCGCAAGTTCCCCCCTCGCTGGGTTAAGAGAGACAAGACATGCTCCACAGAGAAAATCACTCAGCCTTATTGTGCAGACTAAATCAGAAACCATTGCCGCCCCATCCATCTCCCTCAGCCGGCACTATATAGGTGGAGATACTCCGGAGTGTGATTGTGCGGGGAATGTGCGTGCCGTCAGGAGTGTTTGTGTTGTTTTGTGTGTGGAAGAACAGGGTAGAGGTGGGGTGAGGTGGTGGGGTTGATAAAGAGTCTTAAAAGCCTTAAGCTTTGCTTCCTGTCTCCTGAAATCCACAGCTCCCATGAATCACCAGCGCTGCTGTTTTTAGCCAGATTACTTTTCTGTCAGCGCTCCACAACTTATTTAATTTCTACATGAGCCTTCAGTGGCTCCAACAGAGATGCAGTTTATGCCGTTTGTCAGAGGAAAAACTGCTGGATGATAAAAGGCATTGAACTTTAAAGTCGTGAAGAGATCAATTTTCATTCTTACGAATCGTGACTTTTACGATAATCCTTTTTGCAGCGTTGGATTCACAAGACTCCGCCTCGGCTTTTTGTTCCGGCACATCAAGGATATGCTGCTTGGAAAAGATGCTTTTTGCAGGAATATGAACATTTAGCTCATTCTTGAATCTACGTGGAGACGGACTAGTTACTGACGCTTGCTAGTTTTTGCATATTTTCTCAACTAAAAGTAGAAGTTTACATTTTATCACGTCAGTCGTCACTCGCTAGTCAAGTTAGTGGTTTTGTTGCCTGAACCTAAACTTCCTGGAAAGACGGAAGTTAATTTAAAAAGGAGGAAAAGCACTTAACGAGCGTATGTTGACACGCCCTAACTGACGAGTCCAAAACTGATGCTAGAGGGGAACATAGAGCGTCACAGTTTGATGCTTAGTGCCGCTAACAGAGCTGCGATATTTGACGCATTGGTGTGACGATGTCTTGCAGTTTTGAGTTAAATTCCTTGACCACAGATATTCAGGTTCCCATCAGGATGAATTGCAGTCCCTTAACTTTTCATGTAATGCCAACATCGGGTACATTTTTAATACTTTTGTTTCACCTGCAGAATGAATGACTTTGGCATCAGTCTCAGCTGTACTTTGCTAACGCAATAGAAATCGCTGAAACGACGGTCTATACGGGTTCCTTATAGTCTGAGCGTTGTAAAGCGTCGAGCAGCAACATAACGGCCAGACTTCACATGACGTGAACTGTTCACAATTCCTCCTGAAGAACCTTCAAGTTGTTGAGGTTCCAGGCGACAAACCTTTTTAGCTTCAAGCAGCATTTTAAGTCTGTATGAACAGCATTTTGATCGTCGACACGTTCAGACTGCAGACGGACATACCGGTCACTGCGAGGGTCAAACCTGCTGCTTTTTCACTTTTCTCCAGCCTTTCAGCCACCGGCAGTTCATTTCCCTTAATCTGCAGGCAGGGCAGAGCAGGGCAGCAGAGATACAGCCGATTGCTTAGTGGACCCTAATTTCCTTTCAGTGGTGGTACGGAGGAGTCAATTATAAACTTGGATAGCTAAACTTTAAAAAGTTACCACCACTTACGTTGATTGCATGAGCTTCTCATTGTTTTTTAGAAGAGCTTCCTGGGGTATTATAACTGCCTCGGTGATATCCAGAGCCTTTAAACCCGCTCATAAAAAGCCAGCCATATTAATCAAGTGGTACCGGTGTTGGTGAGCAGCACGAGATGATTGGGACAATAAGTGGTGCGTGTCTTTGAGAGATGCGACGCTCGTAACGTGTTCCCAACCATTAAATGTTACGATACCATATCTCCATTAAAAATCTGGATATTGCTCATATCCGAGCCTGGGAGGAAGGGGGGGGGGGGGGGGGGGGCGGGGGAACTGCTCTGTTAACTTCATTCCTTTGTGTCAATCTCACATCTCCAGTAATTTTAGAGCAGCTCATATACGGGGAAAAAAGGGAAAAATAGCTTCCTCAAAAACATGGCAGGTTTAATTTGTTAGCGTGGATGAAAATTGGCCGATGAGGAAAACAAACGACGGTTACAAGGGCCGATGGAACCAATTCGTCAAGGGGAAGATTGAGGAGCCAGTCTGGAGATAGCTCACGTCTCCATAAATCATGTTGACAATTGACTTGAACCGCAGGAGGGGGAGGTCTCCCATAAAGCCCGAACAGGCTGATATAGAGGACGTCTCTCCTGCCATGGCCCAGAAATAGAGCGGCAGCTTGATGCATTGAGGATGGCCTGTGATGGCCGACTGAAACACTCTCTGCACGCTCATTTTAAGTGGTAATCTGTGGATTGTTATTTTATGCTGGCGCCATCTTTGGTAGTGTTGAGTTCCTTCCAACAATCACTTTTCAAACACTGTGGTTCCCGTTCTCTGGAATTTCCTGCATTTTCTTTATGATTTCATGCAAACTATGCAGCTGCCTGGAAATGCCCACTGAGCTTTGCCAGATGATAGAAGCCAAACTGAATCTGTTCTTCTGGCAATGAGGAGTTTCCTCCTCTTCCTCCATCAGGTCTGATCTCGCTCTCATCACGCCGCCTCTCATCTTCCTGAGCGCTCTTTTGTTGTAATGCAGAAGCAAAGCAAACTAAATGCATAAGACTGAAATAGGCATTATATTTCAGAATTACTTACAATACTGCGCGTGTAACATGAGCCATGACCTGTTGATAAGATCAGTAAATGTGATGTACTGACTAAAAGTAGACCTTTGATATGCAGCATGACTCTAATACAGGAAACACTAATGCGATCGCAGTGCTTTCCAATGCATTACCACCAACAGAATAGACTGCAGATCACTTCCTCTCTGCTTCTCACTCTTGTGTGCGATACATCTATGACACCCAGTCGAGTGTGTAAGCTTCTCCCTCTCCCTCGCTGCCTCCTCGGAGAGCTTGTGCTTACGCACGTTTCACCAGATGTTGATTCAACCACTGAACAGATGACAGACTTAGCCAGCAGCTGAGGAGACAAATCCACAGTCCAACACTCAGCAGGCTTCCACTTCGCTTTCTCTCTGCCTGCTTTGTTTACGTATGCCTGTCTGTCTCTTTCTTACTCGCACCATATCAATTCTGTGACTCTTTTTTGGTTTTGTTCAGCTTGGCACATTCGCATGGATTGTCCATAAACAGAAGCACACACTCTCTTCCGACTTTCTTACAAAACAAAACATTGTAAAATTGCAAATTGTGATTTAAAAACTGTCGAAATAAAAAGACTGAAAACTGCAGTAAATGTTCTTAAGTTGTGCTGTGTAATTGTAGGAGCAGGGAATAAACGGCCCCAGTAGCGTTTTCCTCAAGAGAAGTAATTTACTTCAGTTGCTCTCATAAACATTCAGCCATAAAAACAAATTTGCCCGGCAAAGCCAAATGTGTAAAGCTGTCTGTGTTGAAATGACAGATTAGAGTGTCCACTAAGCAAATAAAACACAAAGGTTTGAACTGCTTTTTCTTTTCAAATGATTGTGTGTGCCTCCAATTCCCATTACACAGCAAACAAAAAAGGAACATTATTATTATTTTTATTGCAGTTCTTGGTCTGTTCGCCCACCAGAGAGTCAACAGGAAGGGATTCGGTGTTTTGATGGAGTTCAGAATCTTAAACCGTAAACCCGCCCTGTCTGAAGCCATCTTGTAGATTATATCTAATATTTGGAATAATATGTTATCCACAGAAGAAAGTCCGTCCTAAAACACCTCGCTGCTGAACATCTATCTCTTATTGTTTGGTCGTATGTCTTGTTTTGATGTGATCCATAAAATATCCGAAACCAGAGAATCCATTGTAAGGCAGAGCAATTTCTCAAACAGCAGCGGGTTCAGTGGACCATGATGAGCACTACATGATTCCCATTTCTTCTCGGCTGTAGCTCACATGTAACCCACCGGTACACATATATACAGCATCCTGTCTGCCACTTGTCAAAAAACGTATTGTGGGAAATGACAAACTGAGGTTGACATACACGAGCACGGGAAGTGAGTTTAAATAAAGGCTGTGGCGAAGGAAATGTGGAATTTCCCTTTAAATAATCACCAAGTTCTTGCATTACCAATTCGGTAAAAAAGACAATTGCCATTCACGTCACATGTTAAGTGTGTAAAACAAGTTAATTTCACTCACTATGCTCATTGGCCTTGAAATAAATCAAGAGCGGGATCTGAGGCGCATTCATTATGAATGCGTCTCTGTTCTTGTATGTGCAGCCTTGCCTCTCCTTGTTCTTAATTCGTGTCTGGCTTTTCAAATATTAAAAGGTAGAATTTAAGAATTGAAGTGACTGCAAACATGAAACTCAGGGCCCACTTGACAAGACGAGGTAGGTTGTTGTACAAGACAGGCACTTACTCAAACATATGGCCGCTGGAGCGCGGCACTGAAGCTAAGATGGGAAGCCAAACCATTGTGTGTGTGTGTGTGTGTGTGTGTGTGTGTGTGTGTGTGTGTGTGTCCCTGAGTGGCATTGCTCCATTATCGAGCAAAGATGTATTCATGCAATTCATTTTTGGCTGAGTTGTACGCGTGGATATGACACATAAAGTAAGCACTGACCAACCATGCTCTAGATAGATTTCTTTCGTTTTACTAATTTTATTTCCCCTTTTAAACAAAACATTGAATTCAAAGCTGCACTTTGTGTATTAAATGTTAACTATGGGTCCAAAGACTGATGTGAAAGGGACTGCTTGTAGGAATGATCCATATATAGATGGGCAATCTGGTGCTGCAGTATCGAGGCCCCCACATACACCCGCTGGAGGCAATCGTGACCACAGCTTGTTAGCTGCTACGTTAGCACAACGATAGCTGTTTGGCTAGAAAGATGCAACAACTAACCCTAATATCTCTACTAATACATTTAGGATTAAATTGACACATGTAACTTCATCTGCTGCCTCAAGTCTCTCAAATAATGTTTCCTTCATCTCTTAAACCTTTAAGCTTCTAGACATCTGTTGACCTGCAAATCACAACTGAGCTTGCTGGGAAATAATCGGAGGTTCTGCTTCACGTTTTCTAAAGTTTCGATTTCATGGCTACCACATGAGACACTTAAGTCTCCTCTGGAGACATGCGAGACTCTGGATACAGTTAGAAGAAGAACCGATCCTCCCACCGATACTGAACTCTTGCTGTGGTTGCTTCCTCACTTCACTCCTCTACATCTTCCATTCTCTCTCATCTCAGGTAATGATATTTCAAAGGGGAGTATATAGCGATACCAGTAGGAGGGATGTGAGGGAGGACGGGTGTTGATGTGTGTTTTCAGGTGGGGTTAGGACTGCTGTTGAGGGGGAGATCACTTCTGTGTGAGATCAAAAGGCTCGTCTCTGGTTGTGTGTAGGGGGGGGCGCGTGGTAGATGCCCCGCTCAACCACTCCTCCCCCCCCCCC
>NW_022280040.1:10499525-10518970 GCF_004355925.1 Anarrhichthys ocellatus | reverse complement strand
CCCCCCCCCCCCCCCCCCCCCCCCCCCCCGGCTCCATCACTGCAACAAGGCGTCGGTGACGTGTAAATAAATAGGTTCTGAATTAAACTCTTTCACTGGGACTCAGCAGCATGTATCATTCAACTGCAAGACAATATGACGTCCTTACAAGTAATTTCATCATAAATCATATTTCAAATCTCATTATTCTTAAAATAGAGTGAAACAATCGTTTGATTTCAGGCAATTTAACATCACATATTCAGCTTGGGTAAAAAACATCAGGGTTCAATTTGTCTTGCATCAATTTGTTAAGCTTAATATTTATCAAACTTATAACCGATCGAATTGGTTATGAATGCGCTCTAATGCGTTATAAATGTGTTATAAATGTGTTATAAATGCGGTCTAATGCATTGCAACTTTTCACTTCGCATTCACGAGTAAATCAAACAACTTTGGTCGAACCAAAATACTGTTAATGAAACAGTTTTATGTTGTGAGAGGATTATTCTCACATCAGAAGACTCTTTGAAAAAACACTTTAATCAGCAGATCATCAGTCACCATTAACTTTAAACTTTCATCCATGCTAACTGTTCACATTACAAGTAGAAATATCCAAGTTTATATAAAGAATATGAGCAAATAGGAACATTTTCTTGGGCCTGTATTAGGTGATTGTTGGCCACTTGGCGGCTGTAAACTGTAATCACAACATTGACACCTCATCATATTTTAATGGCAAACACTTAATCAAACAGTTGCGTATTTACACATCCAGTAGACACACGGAGCAACGTTGACATTCATTTGGAGTCGTGTTTCACTCTCCTTTTCGCTCTGTTTTGGTCTCCACCGTCTCTTGATGGACTTGTTTGTCTCTTTAGCTGCTAAACGCGCCGCTATGTTCACACCCTTGAAGCTTACTGTGTCTGTCTCTTGATTTTTGGTGCTGGGCATGTAGTGTGCATTTGGTTTCTAGAGCTTTTGAGCTGAAAACAATGTCTGAAATCAGAGAATGTGAGAGCGAGAACCAAAACAGGGAGCTTAAAGAAGCCAAAGCGCCTGCAGAGTGTGTTAATTGTGGGTTTATAACTACAAGCGGCCCCTTTTACATTATTGTACATATTCTCATTTGATCCATTATTACTATAAAATAATGATTTCATATATTTTACGTTAACAGATGGATGTTGCGGTGTAGTAGAGTTTGGGTGAGTTAAAACCGTTTCATTCCCAGTACTATAAAGTTGTTGAAAACAGCAGCTAGCAATTCTTGTGTGTCTCAGCAAACAGCAGGAAAGAAACAGAAGTGAGACTTTTCTTTTTTGACTTTGTCTTCGTTGTCTACATGACTCACGCTCGATCGATTGGATGCTTCGGGATATGGAGGGAAAAAAGATGTTTGAGGATAAAGTTGATATAAAAGCCTCCCAGACAATCAGAGCAAACTGTATCTTACAGTGCAATATGCCTACACAACTTTAAGTCACATCCCCTCCAAGACGGGGAAAAAAGAAATAAACCTCACTAAACTTCAATCAGATGACTGTCATGGCGTGACGCTCTCACTTCCCTCACAGCTGCAGATGATGCGGGCAATAACTGCGGGATGGGGCCTCTGTGAAATGTGAAATGTGAAAGGTATGCAGGTATACGTGTTTTTGTGTGTATAAGCAGAGCCAGCACTTGGCACCTCATCCTTTGCTTCTCGGGCCCGTGTCATTCAACACACTACACCTGTTGGGGTGAATTTGATACCTGGAGATAATGGATTGGAGTTCAAGGGAGGAGAATGTGGACAGGAAACTTTTCCAGAGGTCATATTTCATGAGGAGTGTGCGCTGATGCAAACACATCCACCCCCACATGTATTCACAGGAAGGACACACACACACACACACACACACACACACACACACACACACACACTCAAATACAGTACTGTAGTAGCTGCTTTCACATCAAGCCTGCACCAGAAACCAGATGAAAACACCCATCTTAGAAAATACTTATTAAATCTTTCAGATTTTTGGTTTAATAGATAATTTGGCCTTGAGCCAGGGAAGAACTATAGCCTTTTTTTTTTTTTTGTAGAGAGCCATAAAGTGTCTTTTATTGAGTTATTTTTTAATAACTCAATATTTTCACTCGTAGGTGCTGAACTCCTTCAGCAAAATCCTTTTCATCCCAAATTGCTTGGATAAATATGAATATATCAGTATAGACCAAACCCAAGTACCACAGTTTAAAATAGTACAAACTACTTTCACTACGATTGCAGCTCTTCCAATCTTTTCCATTTTTGATGCATAGCATTGTTGGATTCCAGTGAAATACTTTTGATATTCCATGTAGTTAAAACTTTTCAGAAGTGGCCTATTTCACAAGAGCATATAAATGATATTACAGTTTAAGGTTAGGCATAATTTGAGTGACGGGTGGTTTTCTTCTCAGGTCATCACCCGGGCCCGCCTCAGCTCCACCAACGATCCACCTATTTGCTCATCTTTAGAGTTGGGCTGTATGCCAAGATGGCGACGAATGGAGACGCACACTTCAAAAACACTCTTCAGAAACCTATGGGTGACGTTACGGAGACATATTTCCTACAGTTTGTGGTTTCTTGGGGTGCCCTCGAGTCTATTTCGGAGAGGTTCCGACTGTCCTTGGATCCCTTTTCGGATTGGGTCCGTATTTTAACTTCCGTACGATGGGTTCAGATCAGGTCGAAAATATTGGAACCATGAAGACCTCTAGTGTGGCCTTGACAGAGGAAAGTGATCTGAGTGATTTCTGGTATTCCAGTGGTTTATTTGGACAACTTAAGTAATTAAACACACAGCATACTAAAGAGACAGATTCTGTACGTTCTCAAAACATAATCCTTAATAGCATTTAACAAACATTACAGATTATGTTTCTGTCGGGGCTGAGCCAAAGAGCAGAGAAAAAGAGTAGCCGTTCCTGGGTGCTGCAGAGAACAGAAACCTAATGGATGTCTTGGTCAGATTTATAGCGGCTCATCCTCTCCACTGCTATAGGAGTGGAAAAAAAGTTGAGTGGAGCTCACCGGCTCCAGAGACTATAATTCATCCCCCACTGCGCTCCATTTTATTCAGCCAGAGTACATCGGTGAGTATTGGGCTGATTTTTTTTTTGGGCCAATAAAACATAATCACTGTCTGCCAGGACCAAGGTCACTCTGTATTCCTGATGCAATGTGATGATTATTTTGGTCTTGGCTGAAGGTTGATTAGCTGTTTATTGTTTCGCCTATGCCTGAGAGATGGATTGTTAAAAATGAAATAGGGAATATTTGGATATAATTAGGAACCATAGTTTGCGCTTATATTTTAGGTGTTTTTCCAGGTGCTCTAATCCAGAGTGTGATAACTGGGAAGGTAGGCTGTTTGAACAGGTTGACAGTGAGCACATTTGCTGTTGCATGAATTAAGCTGGTGATTTTTAATTCAGGGTGCAGCCTCCTCAACTGTTCTGTGTCCTCTTTTTGACAGAAGTAAGACAGTTTGACATTCTTCTGTCTACTTTCAGTCCGCCAATCCCATCATGGAGTGCAAT
This sequence comes from Anarrhichthys ocellatus, assembly GCF_004355925.1. Taxonomy (NCBI): domain Eukaryota; kingdom Metazoa; phylum Chordata; class Actinopteri; order Perciformes; family Anarhichadidae; genus Anarrhichthys; species Anarrhichthys ocellatus. The sequence continues at coordinate 10,515,406 of NW_022280040.1, read as the reverse complement.
GCTTACATCATTTTGGCTTCTACAGATGCATGTGTCTTTGTTTTTGCAATCTCCTAGCTCGTGGTAAGTCTACCTATCAACTTAATTAGGGCTGAGGGAACATAGGGTCTGGGGGAACATTGGGCTGGGGGAGCATTGGATTTGAGGAAACATAAGGGTTAGGGGTAATAGGGCTGATGGATCATAAAGCTGAGAGACGTAAGGTAGAGGGAGCATTGGGTCCGATGGAACATAGTGTCTGAGGGAACATAGGGTCTGGGGGAACATTGGGCTGGGGGAACATTGGATTTGAGGAAACATAAGGGTTAGGGGTAATGGGGCTGATGGATCATAAAGCTGAGAGACGTAAGGTAGAGGGAGCATTGGGTCCGATGGAACATAGTGTCTGAGGGAACATAGGGTCCGGGCAACATAGGGTCCGAGGGAACAATAGGGTCTTCTCATGAAACACAGCTGTAGCAAAGCCATTGTTTTTCCTTGGGCGATGACGAGGTGTCTGTACACTGCACTAAAAATTATTACAGCAGACCAGATGGCTTCAAACCGTCTTTAACCTCTGTCGTTCCGGTTTATTGCCAATTTGTCATGTTGATCATAAAAAATGAGCAATATGAGTGCAAACAAATAATGACAATCAAGTAAATTAATTAACACAGGCAAAGCTGTCTTTTCATACATCAAATTCCCAATTGGGTCTGAGAAAACTAATGAGGTCTACAGTGTGTTAGTTACCGTGCAACAGTAAAAGCCAGTTTAGTATGTGCTCAGCCTGCTCTCCTGTCCACAGGAAGGACTACTGGGAGAGACGGCTCTTCTCTCGGATCTGCTTCATTTAGAAATTGATTTTCACATGTAGCCTTTATCGTTTGAAATTTCCTTCTAAAGACCCTGTTAGAGCAGAAGGGGGGGAAAGGACCAGGGCGAATCAATTCAAATTAATTTCAGAGATGAGGTGTTTCTCACTTTGAGCAACTCTCACTTTGAATGGATGCATTACCTAAGAGTCAGTTCTGGTAAAAAGGAGAGAAAGAAAAACATGATTGCTTTCTTCAACCCAAGAGGGGATGGAATAATTCACTGTCTGAGTTTTGAGTTGCAGGAGCAGCTTAATGAAACGAAAACCTGCATCTGCTGGTGCGTGATCAGGCTCCAGCATTAAGGAATTTGTTCCAACTAACACACAAGCAATGGGCCGTGCACACGTATGAGTCACACACATTATTGTTCTTTAGACACACTGAGGGAAAAAAAGGGGGGAGGGGGAGGTGTTGCTTGTGTTTAGGAACTCAGAATGTCACGGGAATAAACTTATTACTTGTTGTAGGTGTTCTTTAAGGTGGAGGAGTTGTATTAGATTTATTGCTGCGGACAGTTTAAATTACTGTTGTATTTTTAGCTGCCTCGGTCCATTTGTCCACCATGTGCCTCTTCTTTAACTTGGAGTGCTAAACAGATGCATCTGGAATAAGTGCTGGCTGTAACTCTTTGTGAAGACACTGCAGTCTTTTCAAAGTGCAGACGTGTTTTGCTAAAACTGATAACATTTCTAACCCTTTTAGGGCTGGGCGATATATCCAAAATCTTCTGTCCTAATATAGGTAATTTCATATCTCAGTACTGATACATATCCTACTATAGCATGTGTTCTGGTAATTCAATAGATAATTAGTCTCTATGAAATATGGCAATTTGTGCAAATTGAGAAAAACCAAATCTATATTTCCACCGAAACACTGACTACATGCATTCACACAAATAAAGAGTAATCTGATTAAGACAATAGCTGGATTTATCAACATTGGGGTGTTGATAAATCCAGCTATACCTACAAAAATGATCGATTTAGACAGTATGATTGTACAGATTGGATCGGTGGTTTCGTAAACACGTGACAGCATTTCTGAGAGTGCGTGTTGACATTTTCTTTTATGCTATCTATTACTTCCCATCAGAGGTCGACCAATAGTGGATTTTTAAAAGGCTGATATGAGAACAATAGTTTGAAGCAGGAAAAAGCTGTTAGCCGATGAATCGTCATTATGAATATAGAGCCAGACAGACCAGCCAGAGCCTCTGCTTCCAATTAACTAGAAGAAAACAAGGCAGTAACAAGAGTTAAAGGGCCAGTGTGCAACATTTCAGGGGATTTATTAGCAGAAATGGAATATAATATTATTTTCATCAGTGTATAATCACCTGAAAAAAATAACTTGTGTTTTCGTTAGCTTGGATGAGCCCCTTCATATCTACAGAGGGGGCAGGTCCTCTTCATGGAGTCCGCCATGTTGCACCGCCATGTTTCTACAGTAGCCCAGAACGGACAATCCAACTTGCTTGAGTAAAAAAACGTGATGCCACCAGCTGCTATCTGACTTCCGTTGCTTCAAAAGGTGTAGTAGTAATAGTGTTTTTGAGGTAAGGGTGGTCTCGGGGAGGGGGGGTGGTTTTCAATCTGCAGCCACAAGGCTACATGCCACCAAATCCTGCGAACTCTACCTTTAAAGTTATTTAGTAAAACATTTGTCCTTAATTGGTTTAGTTGTACTATTCAATCCACTAAATGTTCAAGACTTCCATTCATTCCAGTTTAAAGTGATTCTAATTCACCATACATATCCACTGTGAAGCATCTACACCCTTTCCATTGTAGACAAACTGGTTAACTGAGTGATGGGGGAGATTCTGCAGCGTGAGCGTGAACCTCCCAAAGTATGCATTGTAATCGTATGCTTGTGTTGAAGTGGCGACAAGAGCCCCGAGGTCAGTCAATCCATCAGCAGCTCAAACAGATGGGTTTCAGCTCCAACCAAAGGATTCACGCTGCTACAAAATAACATGAGACGGCTTCCTGTACAGAAAACATCATCTAGTTTTGACATCCGTCCATTTACTGTCAACTGTCGCCGCACCAAGGGTGTGTTTTCTGTCTTCGATCACCGCGATGACATCTCCGGTACCACTCCTCGGTGTGGCGTAGCACTGAGATTACTGTGCTGCATAACCAACAAATGAGCCCAAAGAAAAAAACTGTGTTTCAAAATAGCAAAAAGCTAATTAGAGGTAATCTGACACCAGCGACGAGCTCAAGCGTAACATGGCAAGTGTACAAGCCCTAACACACTGCCGCTGACGCCTGCCAGGCCTGGCTGATTGACAGGACGTTGTTTCCCAGACCACAACAATGCCGGCAGCGTCCTTGTTATTCTGCATGCTCTCAAAGGCGCCTTCTGGTGTCCCATAAAGCATCACCAGGCCCTGCAGTCATTCAATTAGGACTTTACTGGGCTATTGATTTCATCACGAGCAAAGTGTCTCACGTACCAGAAACAATAAGGAGCCTTTTAACCTAAAGGGATAATGACTTGGAGAGGCATGAATAGACCAATACATCAAGTGAATACATGCAAAAACCATTTGAACCAAGCTTTGCACATTTCCGTCTTCCCCTTCTCTAAAACGACCTTTTGTTTTCACTATGACCTCTTAGATAGTCATTTATTCAAAGAAAACTGTGAGAAGCCATTCAAATGTAACTTTGTGTGGTGCTCGGCAGGTAGCTGTAAGTTGGTTTTCAGAGCTTTTACACTGAACACAGCTGCCTGCTGCTGAAAAAGAAACTTAATGACCAAAACCGTAAAGCTGCAGGTCGTAAAACCCCCAAAAATTAAGCTGAAAGACAATAAAAAAACTCAATTGAGCTGAGAGGAACTGCAGAGTGGGGTGATAACTCTGTGGGTTTGTCACTGCAAGCAACCCCTTTCACACACAGGTAGTCATGTGATTCACCTGTTAGTATTAAATAATATGTTATAATCACTTTAATGTGTTCACGTCCTGTAGTTTTAAATAAGAAATGGAAGAAAATACTGAATACACAGCTTTGTTTTTTCTTCTCTATTTACAGCATTTCAGTTTGACATTCAAACTGCAAAAAGTCAACCTGATTTCACACCCTTAACTGCCCTAAAATTCCCCAAATTCCCATGACGCCGGCAATGTCACCGAGCCTCCGCGTATTTAACCGCCCGTGACCCTTATAGCTGCATAAAGGCTGATGCGCCAAGGCGGATAAACGTTGGGGCCAGTCTTGCCAAAAGTGGCCCTATTGACAGATTATCCTCCCTCAAGAACCCGACCGTATGCGTTTGTTATTCTCTGCAGAGCTTTACAAAATACAACTGTTGATGCAACACAAGTCGAGCTGATCGTCGGGCCAATTGAGACGACTGTATAATGAGGCAAAAGGGGGGAGAGAGGGAGTATCAGTCGGAGAGGGAGTTCGGGGAAGAAAAAGAGGGAGAGAGAGTGTGAGTAAGAGTGGCCAGGAAAGAGTACATGTAGACGCTTAATGAATTCGGTCACAGCTCCGCACAATGAATTCTTTATCCCGGGGGGATGAGGCAGGGGACTTGGCAGAGCCCTGGCGTATCTCGGCAAGGGTGAAAAATAGAAATCCCACTGTCCCCCGTTGGCTCTCCCTCATGTCAGCTGCCTTGGTTACTGAGGTGGCTGCCAGCGAGCCCCCTCCGCCACTCCAGTCCTCCATCCCTCCTCCTCTTATTCCTCTTTTACTCTTTCTATCTATCTTCATCAGCCCAACTCTCCTTCACACTCCCCTTCCCCTCCCCTCCCCGCTCATTCAAACTCTGTTTCTCCCACATATCTCTTTTTGTTTCACCTCTCCCTCTACAATTTTTCTCTTCATTCTCTGCTCACCTTCTTGTGTTCTGACCCTTCTCTCTATTCCACTTTACCTTGTTGTCGCACCATTTTTACCACATGTGGCTCAGTCAAAATAAAACAAGGGAAAATGTGGCGGCTCTCCAAAGTCAATATGTGATGTTCATGATTGCAACACACACACAGACGCGAGACAGTGTGCGAGCACTAAAAAGGGCAGCGGACAAAGACTTACCTTGTAACAGGTTGCTCTGATCGTTGTGTGCAACAAAACAATATTTGATATTGATCCACATGTAAGCAGTCAGTCACCAGTTGAGGCAATACAGTTTTTACCAGATGCATATTAAACATAAATCCTACCTTTTTAAAAGCTGATTTGTCTGTAACTTCTCTTCCCTTGCAGCCAGAGAGCCATCTATTGCAGTTTTCTCACTTCTTTTTTTTTTTTTTTTTTTTTTTCAGTCCTGTCTCCTTCAAGTGCCGGTTTCTATTTCTCAGTCCTTCCAGGAGAGGCTGATCACCGGGGTTTTGTAGAGAAGTCCAGCTGAACCTCCCCACCTCCCGGGGGGGAAAAAAAAAAGATCAAGAGACCGAGAGCTGGCACCTCCTGATCATCTACTTCCAGCGCTGAGGGTGAGAGCAGTGTAAGACAAAGTAATCTTCAGGTGAAAAAGATAGGACTTGCTCCCCGCCTGCTCTCTCTCTCTCTGTCTCTCTCTCTCTGTCTCTCTCTCTCTCTCTCTCTCTCTCTCTCTCTCTCTCTCTCTCTCTCTCTCTCTCTCTCTGTTGCCTGTGCTCGCTCTCCCTCAGTTGCCCGTGCTCGCTCTACCTGCTCAAAGCGTTGTGGACGAGCTCTCGCAGCAGCTGCCTCTCCAGCTCTCCCTCTTGTGTCTGAGTGCTGTGCTGTTGCTCCATCCATTCCCCACGTTTCTCTCAGCCTCTTCCCTCCCTCTCCCTGCCTCCATCCCTCCCTCCATCCCCTCCACGGCTCATGAATGTTTAGACATGGCAATTGTAGCTGACAGGCACCGAATTAACCCGCAGAACTCAAAATACACTCTTTCGCTTCACTCACTTTCCCCCAGTTTTTTCTTTCGTCCTCGCTTTTGCGACGACCCCTCTCACACTTTGAATACGACCCTCCTGAATAGTACATTCGGTTCTTTTTACGGGGAGTGATAGTCTATTAACTTTGTGGTCCTGGCTCACCACTGTTTTTTTTATCCACAGACCGTCTGAAGCAGGGATGAAAGATTATGGTCTAACATCCATGATGAATGTGCAATCAGGGACGCCCACCCGCGCACATGAGCACGCATTATAAGAAAAGTGGCTTATAAAATAATCATGAGCAAAACAAGAAATGTGTATGATTAATAAGTAAATATTTACCACCCTCCTCCCTTGATTAATCAATGATTAATTGTCCTTAAACGAGTCTAACTGGAGCTGATTGAAGATATTGAGCCATTAGAAAAATCATCCAGCGACAGTCGCTGTAATTGTGATTTGATTACAGCGTGATTACTGTCAATTATATCTACCCTTCTATAGAAACACAACCAGAGTCAACTTTATTGGCCAATTATGTTGACGAGGCAATTTAGCCGTCAATAGCTCTCAATATAGGAGCGTAGTGACATGTAGGCTTTGTCATACGCTCTGCTGCTGTTCCTTGTGTGGTTCTCCACGTGCTTTAGGCCAACCCAGTCACCAGAATGAAATGTCTGCATTGTACGTCTCTGCAAACCACGGCTACGCTGAACCAAATATATGTTTCGCACTAGATATTTTACGTATACGTACGGCAACACAACTACTTGGTACGGTCAAATCAAAATCGTCGTCCGAAGATAGCAGGTGAGTTCTGAGATTGCATTGCATCTGTAGGCAACAGAACAATATTTTGGTATTGGAAGCGTTCTCTCCAGTCTCAAGTTTCTAATCGGACCGTGAACGATGAGCAGCGCAAGCAAAATGAAGTCTTGGCCCCGATACCCGCTGGCTACAATGCAAACCCAGAACTTTAGCCTCAGACGCCTATCCGCTGTCAGACCGAAAGCCGACGGGTTTAGATATTGGGTTTAGGCAAAAAAAACGACTTGGTTAGGTTCAGGATAAACATCACGGTTGGGCTTAAAATAAGTACATAAACCAAGTAAAACATAAACAACGTAACATGGGTATGGAAAAGACATCACTAACGAAACTAAATAACTCAACAACACGTTGGGACATGAGCACTGGTCTTCTGGTTTGCAGGTTCTGTGAGTTTGACCCTCCAACCCACAATAAGTAGTCTTTCTCACTCACACACATACTACGTCACTTTATTGAGCGTAGTATATTGCATGCATTACGTTGCAGTCAGTGCAGACTACATGGAGTAAGGAGCAGATGGTGGTGTTCTTGCACGCTCAATTACTTACAAATTGTTCCTACAGCGTTTGGTGAGACCTGGCTGAAGTAGCTGTAACCTGTCACAACTTTGCAAACACCACTTGTTAGTGATATTAGCTTAAGGCCAGTGCTAAAGGAAGCCAAAACAACCCTGACCTTACTGCATGTAGAGTTCTGCTGAGCTCAATAGAGATGATTCAGAATATTTTAAATGTCTTATACACATCACACTCATTCTGTTTGTGCTTAAGGCTTATTCTGAATACTAAACTGTATTGGTATCGATCCTGTGGAAGTCACGCTGCGACTAACACAGCTTGCCGTATGTTGATTTGACGTCACACACCTGGAAGGTGCACAGTGTGATCCATTAGCAATGGATTAAGGAGAGGTTTCAGAAAAATCTGAGTAGCTTTAATCCAATCCAATCTTTGGAGGGCTTGCATTGTCCCTAAGCCTTTATCAGCCAGTCTGAGTCATGTTGGCAATCAGTAAAAACACAAGCTGCAAGTCTAAAGTCGATCTCGGTCTGAATCAAGTCTGGCTCTTCTTGCTGTTTCATCTCTAACGAAGCTGAATGCCGTTAAAAAAAAACATGAACGTTTGAGAAAAAAAGAAATCGGCAATTACCATCAAATTATTTCCACAGCTATACGACTTCCTGCTGTCCTCCTGAGGGCCAACACGATTATGTTAACAAGGAGACCATCTGCATTGTGGAGAAGTACTGCGTACTGCAATGGCATAAACAAATTAATCAGCATAAATGTAGTGACATGCACACAAAATGCTAAGTCATGGAGGAAAAAAGTGTTTCCAGGTGTTTCAGCTAAGTAACATCAAGATTGTGTATATTTTTAGCATACGCGTAAGAGCACTATGCTAGTATAAAGAATAAAATGGAGTATTTGAGAGAACAACTTAGAGGTAGAAGCTCGATTTGAAGAGTGCTACGGCTTCCATGATGGTCTTTGGTGGAAAGTAGTTTTCAGGTCTGGATTGGCCCCTCCCCCCACACACACACACACAGGCACACACACACACACAGTGAAAGTGTGTGATTGATTTATTCGGTTTATCCCCAGAAGATGAGAAAGTTTGCATGTCTCGCTCCCTAAACCTATAAATCACATTGATCAGCCGGGATAATAAGGCCATGCCTGCACATCCCCGGAGAGTGAGATGAGAAAACAATTAGAAGAGCATGGTGACAGACACAGAGACAGCGATGAAACCAAAGTAAGACCTAGATAGATTGAAAGATATAGATAGGCAATAAAAAAATGAAGGCGAAAAGGAAAAACGAGGATGATGCTTGTATGAACTGTCAAGGTGCAGAAAGCGTTCGGGAAAGAAATCATTATATCTATCTATATCTATCTATCTATATCTATCTATATCTATCTATATCTATCTATATCTATATCTATATCTATCTCTCTATATATCTCTCTATATATATCTCTATATATATCTCTATATATCTCTATCTCTCTATCTCTCTTTCCCACACCAACACTTTTGTTGTTTTGGTAACCCTGACCTACTTACTTTGACCTGTGGAATCTATTGGACTCATCTCAACACTATATCCTGGATTTTCACTTTCTACTACCAACAACTTCCTTTTTAAATGTATTTATCGAGTTAGGACGGGCGTTACTACAATGCTTAACACGTTGGGTGGCATGACAGCATTAACATGACTGGGCTGAACAAACAAAAAGAGACAAAATGGAAATAGAATGAAATGAGAGAGAATAAAAGGAGAGAGAGGGAGGAGAATAATTTTCCTGGCAGGGGTGGCTAATGATGTCTTATGGTCCAACCATTTTATGATACTTTGTCTTTATTGGTATTTTTTTTAATTATTATCATCATTACCATCACCATCATTTATTTATTTATTTAAGGAAGAGGCCTTACTTATACCTTTTAATGCTTGTTACCAAAACCAACATTGATTGATTCAAGCAAGGGTAAAAATCTGTGTGCCCAAATCCTGATATCTCTTCTTCCTCTGTGCAATAGAGCTTCATTATAAACACATCAATGAATCACACCATTGCACTGGGAGACATGTTCCTTCATTACCATGAAAACACATTTCATGGTAATGACTCAAAGCCACGCATACCTTACCTTGCACGGCAGCTGGATTCTTGCAATACAACAAGATTACACACAAATCTATCTTGTAAGGCTTCAAGTAATGTCCGGACCAATCAGCGTCCTGTAAAGAGCTAACGGGCGGCAACGTCCTTTTTCAGAAAAGTGAAGCCGATGGTAAAGTGTTTTAAAGCTGCATTCTCTCTAGTGTCCACCAGGGGGCGACTCCTCTGGTTGTATAGAAGTCTATGAGAAAATGACTCTACTTCTCTCTTGATTTATTACCTCAGTAAACATTGTAAACATGAGTTTATGGTCTCAATCTCTAGTTTCAAGTCTTCTTCAATACAGCATGATGTTCATTTAGTACATGATGGTCCATTTAGAGTCAAACAGACCATAAAGCAGGGTATCCTTTGGGGGGGGGGGGGGGCTATACGGCGATTGACCGGTCTCTACCACCGCCTTGTCTGGGAGCGTACCATGTTTTTGTCTTTCAACTTGAATCCTTTCACAGAGTGTTTTCACTTCATGAAAGTTAAATGTAACATTTTGGTCATCTGAAGTCTCCCTCTTGTGTCATTTCTGCTTGCAAAAAAACAAGATGGCGATAGCCAAAAACCAAGATGGTGAAGACTAAAAAACAAGTTGGTGACAACCATAAACCAAGATTGTAACGTTGAAAAAACAAGATTACGACGTCCAAAAAACAAGATGACGACAAACAAAATCCATGATGGCGATGGACAAAAAACAAGATGGCGATACCCAAAATGACAAACTCAAGGCTTCAAAAAGTCAGTCCACAAACCAATGGGTGACGTTGCAATGACTACGTCCACTGCTATGTCTATGGGGGCCACTGCCAGCTACAGACGTGGTTTAGGTGTGTGACGTCTCAAAGAGGCAAATGTTTTGTTAAAAACAACAATGCCGTTTCCTAAAGAGGTTAGCGTAGATGCTGCAGTAGCATCCATTTATATCAGAACTGTTGAGTATTTCTTCTTTGATAGAAGAGCGAAGAACTCCACTGAAGGCTTTACTTCCTGGAAAATATATATTTTTTGCTCTTCTCTCGTCTGGCTTCAGCAAGTGTTTGATTGACAGATGGTTCATCCAATCACTTGCCAAGTATTTTTTTAAAGTTTTCCAAACAGTTTCCAATGACTGCCTCTCAGATGGTTCTGTGTAACAAACCATCTGGCACTAGAGCACCAAATGTGGATTAAGCCGCCATTGAAAATAGTTCCCAACAAATGTACTTTTCCCTCCAGGTTGAGTAACCTTTGATAAAAACCAGCGACTAGATGTTTTAAGAAATTACGTTGCCAAAAGTTGAACTGTATGTGTGTGCCAGTTTTTAAAACAAGTCTCCAGTTATATAAACCATCTCGTAAATGAATGGACAGACTCTATTCTAAATGGAAATCATAACAAGCATAGGTGAGACACAGATACAAAGATACCACAGTTAGCAACAGCTACCACAGCTTTAGTACCGACTCATAATGATGTCTAGGATGGCCAAGTTTACCGTGACTAAATAACAAAGTGAAAATCTGATTTTGAGGCTACTCTGATCTTATTGTTGGTGAACTCCATTGAAAAGTTTTGTCTCTGGTGTTGCAGCATCCCCAGACCTCAAGTTAAATGTATCATAATGATTGAAAGCTTAAGTCAAAACACAGCGTTTCTTTTCAAGGCCCTTCAGATTATTAAATGACACTCTCCCAGTTTCTTACCTTTTCCTTTTTGTTTCGTCCACTGCGCATGGACACAGTGGTTTCCTGTCGGAGGAACTCGGTACATGCCAGATGCCCTCCGCATGCTGTGGTTGATGGCCAAATCCCTTGTGAGAATTGACAAGTGGGTAGAGTCTCTGCGTAGCATCAATGGGAGATAACGAGCGAAAACGATGAAGTAAAAAACAAAAAAGAGAAACACTGAAGTCCATCCTCCCATTCTGGACCACTGGTCAATTTCATATGTGAGTGATTGGAAGTGAATAACAGTGACGGCTTCCTAATTGTCAGCTCTTCCTTCTTCCTTGTGACGGTTGCCTGTTTTGTGACTTCCTGGTGGTTTGGCAGTGGCTTCTGCACTGCAGTCATGCAAACTGCCATTGGCTTTGTGATGGACATGTGCGCTTGCTGTTGGTCCTGTCTGTCTTATTCATGATTCAGCTCCTTGCTACTGTAAGAAGCAGCTAAAGAAAAGAAAAGAAACCTGACTGGACTGGACCCGTCAAACCGAGCACTGCTCTGGCTCAGAGGACTTCTTTCCTTTCAGACTGGTGAACTCAGACTGAACCACACACAATGAAAAGTTGCAGTTGATTTATGTCACAATGGTTCATAATGACAGCAATTGTAGAACAAGAAGCGCAAGGTCCAGTGCTACTATTGCTGATTATTGTACACATTCTCAGATTTGTACAGTTTTACACAAATCTACAGAGAATTTGAAATTAGAGAGATGAAAAGTGGAGTCGCGGGCCATGCAGTCGTGAGATAAATCAAAGCGGTGAGCAAATGAGCCACCAGGGTGCCATATATACCAAACAAGACACGGCGGCGAGAGCCCACACAGCTGGTTGTACAGTAAATTGTTGATATGGTCCAACCACCAAACAACAATGGCACAAATAATTTAAATGACGAGCCAAACGTTGCTGGAAAGGTGTTCCGAAACCCGTCAACAGCATGCAAGATTGATGTGTTGTTTTTTTGTTGTTTTTTTCGGCATCTCGAACCTGCAGAGGAGAGAAGAAAAAGGGCCTCGGCCAATTTCTTTCACGACAGTTAGTTACCATTCTCTCAGTTCCCCCATCTTCCAGCAGATTGTCTCGTCTTGGCTTGATGAATTGAATAGTTTGGACGGAGTGCAGAGAGAGAGAGAGAGAGAGAGAGAGAGGGAGAGAGAGAGGCGTGCAGGTCCCAGAGGTGACGACTCTTGAGGCGGATCAGAGAATATCCGAGCTGAAGTTTAATCATGACCTGATTCTAGACGTAGTCGGCTGAACTTCAGCGTTCTGTCTCGCAAACCTCGTACGCAATATCTGCCAGTCAACAAGCAAGTAAACTGCAATGCCTTTCTTTTTTTGTGCTTTTACCTCAGCCAAATTCTGTCAGTCTGCTCCAGGATCTCAGCATGACTGAGCGGATGTGTGTTTGTTCCTCGGCGTGTTTGTGTATGTATTTTTACGATGGACTCATGGCAGAAGCTGCTGTCTCACCATGGGGACCGTCTCTCTCTCTCTCTCTCTCTCCTCCGCGGCGATGAGATGTGTGAAATTTCGAGACGCCACGAGGACAGATCCAAACATGCTGTGCACACGAGGACGCAAATCCAATATCTAAAATTTTTATTGGAGTAAGTGTTGCATGGCGGATGAGATATGCTGGGTGTAACAGCCAAACATGGCAGATGGGGGGGGGGGGGGAGTCTTGAAGAGGTTTCCATTGTCTTGTTAGTCTAATTAACACACTCAGGCTGCAAAACACAGGACTACAAATCTTTTCCCTTCTTGTGCCTGTGGATTCCTTTGAATACAATGCACCACTGGCCAACATAACAGTGATGTGTGAGAGTTGCAGACATCTGGGCACTGAAGAGTTGGAGCCACAGGAAACAATCACCGCTTGCTGTTATTGGGGAGGGGGTCATGAAAATGCAAATGTGTCCGCTGCAGCTCACATTATGACAATTTTCTGCCTGAAGTGATCATCGCTCTCATATTAACCTTTCGACCCTTGATTACAAACACGTGTTTCAATCATTGTTTAAGCTCTCCGTGTCTCATCAAACGCTGTAAGTCCCAAAAGAATGTGTAACTCCAGTTACATTGGTTGGGTCAAACAAACACATGACTTTCACCCAGGAGACCACTGCTCTTGTCCCGAGTGAAACCAAAGTTGACTTCTCTTATTTTACTTTTACTACGTAACGTAAGTAGGCTACCTAACCAAGCACTTTTGTTGCCTAAACCTAGCTAAGTGGTTGTTGTGTAAGTACATCTAGTGGAAGTTTAATTTGAAAAGGCACTATGCACGTAACGAGTGGAAACTGGCACACCGTCCCTGACGTCCTTAGAAGATACAAAAACACTTTATCAGGTTTTTAAAAAGACTAAATTTAGCTTCAGCTCATGACACACATGAAAAAAGACTAAGGCTTAACACCCACGCTGCCCACCCCCCCATTACTGCCCTAATGTTGAATGCAGAGGTCCTGTATATGCGTCCATTTGCAGACATGTTTGAGCACCTGTTGCACACAAATTACTATACTTACCGCTCATCTGTCTCTGCACCATTATTACCTACACAAATGTTCCGTTTATTTATCGCACAGAGCAAATCAAGTGATTGAAATTCAGATTCTGATTGCCATCAATGTCATACCCCCCCCACACTCTGCCTCCCAGTGTTTTCCAAACCGATGAGAGCAGATGTTGACCTTTGGTTGCTTTGCACGGGGGGCGGTTGGGAAATGAGGTGTCATTAGGCCACTCCAGCAGTTCACAGATTGTATGTGAATATTAGGTGTAAATATTTCATGACTGTAAATCACATCTGCGCAGAGTGTTAAATGGATCCCCAAAGTTGATTTGATTCATGTATATTTTGATGCTGGGAGGTCATTTGTATGAAGGGTTTTCTCTGAATATCATTGTCATGTAAATTTTAATTACCAATGCTGCATAGTTTTTGGTGTTTTTTTTCAAGTGTACTCAATTTAATTTAAAGATAATCAAATGAATCATCAACAAACGTGCTATTTTACTCGATACGTTGTTTTTAATCTTTTTTTAGGGAATTGATTGTGAGCAAATGAAACACACTCACATTAATTACTCTTTAGGAAAATGTCACCTAATAGCTTATTTATATAAACAAACTGGGTCCAGACATTTGAATACACCTATTGCACCTAGTTTGAGCTGACTGACACTCTGGCATCGAGACACGTAACAACAATTACTCAGTTGAAACACAATTGTCCAATGAACGTGGAGGATCAGTGCCAGGGGCGGGACTAACGCCGTGGTCCAGCTGTTGTGAAGGGTTGTTAAGCAAACATCATAGTTTGTTTTACTTTGCTCCGCACAACTCTTAGGACCCCGGCAAACCAGCAGCTTTGCATAATTGTTGACATGAAATGCCGTTAGATCCAGAAAATGGAAACTGAGTTGACAAATCTCTCTGATGTCCGGCAAACTAATTCCTACCCGTGGCTTCCTAATAATAGTTCCACTGGCTGCTATTCGTGCTTGCTGATTTCCCGATATTGACCTGGATGGATTCTGGAACGGGCCTACTGGGAAAAGGCCCAGGGGCCCCAACAGGTCAGGGGGCCTCTGTTTGAAGTTCCTGGTGGTAAGTCACGTTACTGAAGTATGCAAGTTACACTCGTTTCACACGGGGAATGAACAGCGGCCTCCTAGCTGAAGGATCACAGGCTGTAGGACCCGTCCACTTCCCCTTCAGCCAACCCTCTGTGGGTTTTTGCAGTCTCTATACTTTGTCGTTCATGATTACTTGGATAACGTACAAAATGATTTTGTGGGATATCTACGAATTACAGCCCACGAAACAATCAAAAGGAGAACTACTAAAAGAGACACACAACTACAACAAAAATGCAAAATGACCAAAATCGGACACAAAACAACCAAAAAAGAGACAAAAAACTACAAAAACAGACGCAACACGACTACACAGAGATGCAAGACAGCCAAAAGGAGATGCAAACGAACTATGATGGGGGACAAAAGGACTACAAATGGATGCAAATGACCAAAATATGTCTCTATTGATTAATTTGTCAAAAATGACTTGTTCTTCTGTAGGAGCCAGTCGGGGAGGTGTCACCTTACATGTCTCAGCTCAGGGGTCCATTGTCTCATTATTCATCCATGGCTATTGATTACTTCCTACAGTATCTGTGTTATCTTCACTCTCCAGCTCAGTTGATGTATTTTTCCAAGTTTTTTTGCCAATCTTATAGCCTCTCCTGCATGTTTTTGGCTCTTTGGTGTGTTTCCTTATTCTCCATGCCAGCACCAGGCATCCAGCGTGACGCTGCCGTGCCATGATTCGAGGCAAACCTGGCGGCCTCGCTGCTGATTAGCTGACCGCGGCGTTTGGTCTGATTAGTCTCGGATTGATTGTTGTGCTTCCAGAATGCTTTGAGTGATGAAGGAAATTGTTTCTCTGTTGATTTTGCTTCCACCTGTGATGTAATCATTGGTGATGAATCTGATCTATAAAATGTATGGGATGTGCTGCTAAACCCCGGGGGGAGTGACAGTGTACTGTATGTGTGCATGTTCAAACCACGGTACAGAGCATGCTCACAGCTGGCCACTCTCAGCTGGGGCCTCACAAAGTCACAAAAAGGCCCCTGTGTCTGACTCACTCCCTCTGTCGCTGTCTCCACAGGGACAATGTAACTGTACAGGACTGTGGGCAAAACAAGCGCACCCCCCTCCTCCCTCCAGTGGTGGCAGCAGTTGCTCTCTGGATTTTTCTGACCCAATAGGCTTTGAGGGGAGAGCCGGTGGTGGAGTTGAGCTCCCTTGGGATTACCCCAGCTTGGGTTTTTGGCTCGGCTTGAGACAGAACCCTGGAGAGCTTTTGGGTTTAGTGTGTGTGTGTGTGTGTGTGTGTGTGTGTGTGTGTGTGTGT
>NW_022280040.1:10474288-10499515 GCF_004355925.1 Anarrhichthys ocellatus | reverse complement strand
TGTGTGTGTGTGTGTGTGTGTGTGTGTGTGTGTGTGTGTGTGTGTGTATGTATGTATGTATGTATATATGTGTATGTATGTATGTATGTATGTATGTATGTATGTATATATATATCTCGGCAATCCATAAAAAGGTTTTAGATTAGATTTCTGACCGACCAACATTGCCATCCACCAGCATAGATACACATGCAGGGCTTAGTATTCCTAAAATACGAAAAATAAATGAATTTTTAGAATCATTATATAATAACAATAACCTTTTCTACTAATTTGGTCATTGATTCAGCCAATTAAATCCTTAATGAGTCCACATTTGTAATAAGTCTCATTTATGGTCGGTAGAAGAACAATGTGGTGGCCGGACTAAAGAGTCACAGTTCTGGGATGAATCTGTTTCTTCTCGAGCACGAGCCCGCGTGATATTTCTCCTGTGTATCGTTACTAAGTTATGGTGTTTACAAAAATAAGTGCGCGCCGAGACAGATGCCACCATTACTGCGTACCATGTGTCCTGGTGACGGGACGTAAAAACCGCCCGCCTCTCTTCACGATTCTCTCCAGGAATAAATGGACCTGAGGATTGTAATTAAGTTCAGCTTCCTGTTATCAAGTCACGTAGCCGAGGAAGAGCTCCCTCGGTTAAAGCAATATCCCACATTATGATCTACATGAAAATGTAGATTCTGCTCCTCTTAAACGCTGCAGGAATTCAACATCGACATTACTGAAAGTGGGTCACCACTCTTATGTGGCACAAAATGCAGATGTTTGTCGTTTTCTTAACGTTTTTACATTTGTTTTCATGTTGCATGTGTTCTTAGTTTATCTTTAAGGTGTTGTTTCATAAACATATTGTTTCTTTAGTAACCATTTAATACCATGGACAGATTATGAGACAATGGGCCCCACCCCTCCTACATAAGAACAAGAACTAAAGACATATTTTTGTATCTCTTTGTAGTCGCCTTGTATCTCTTTGTAGTCGCCTTGTATCTCTTTGTAGTCGCCTTGTATCTCTTTGTAGTCGCCTTGTATCTCTTTGTAGTCGTTTTGCATCTCTTTGTAGTCACCTTGTATCTCTTTGTAGTCGTTTTGCATCTCTTTGTAGTCTCCTTGTATCTCTTTGTAGTCGCCTTGTATCTCTTTTTGGTTATTATTTGGCCCTTTATGGTCACTTTGTTCCTTATTGGTCAGTATGTCTTCGTAGTCATTTTGTATGTCTTTCTGGTCGTCTTGCATCTCTTTTTAATTGTTTTCCATCTCTTTATAGTCATTTTGCATCTCCTTGTGGTCACTTTGTGTCCCTTTTTGGTCGTTAGGTATTTCTGTCATAATTCTGTCTCTTTTCAGGGTCATCATGTATCTATTTGTAGTCATATTGTATCTCCTTGTGGTCTTTTTGTGTCTCTTTTTGGTTGTTTCACATCTTTTTGTGGTCATTTTTGTGACTTCCCAAAAAGGAACGTGAGCAGTCACTGTAAACAGAGACTACATGGGCGCAGGCCTAGGCACCAAGCAGGCGAGTAGACCTGTTCGCTAATCCCTCCATGTTTAATACTAATAAAGAGAAAATCATCTTTGTGATCATAAATGTATTTTAAGTCACGATGGAATAACACAAAACTATTTTTGGACAGTAGAACAAGCTGAATTTTAAATAGTGGTTCTCCGAGTGAACTTTTCAGAGAAGTATTTTTGGTGCGTCTGACTGCTGTAGAGCGGCGGACTGCTGCTTATGCAGACGAACATGCATATGCAATGATATCAAGGGACTCAAACGCCTTTCGTTTCTTTCATCCCCTTTGAGCTGTTGAAACTTGCATGCGTGTGATTCAGTGAAAAGCTTCCTGATTAATTAACTGATTAATTCACCTTTTAGCCGCTGTATTCAGCCTCCTATTGCACACGACACAGTACAGAGTACATGCGTCCTGATTATCTAGAGACTAATGGGTTTCACAGGAAGTACTCTGGAATTGGTTCATTTTTTTGCCCCTCTGCTAGTTTTCCTCTGATGGCTGGTCGTATTTAGCGAGCATGGAGGCAACATTTTTAAACAATGAAGTGCAAAATCTGCATGTATCCCACTTATTTGAATACGTGAGTGGCTGCAGGGCTTCTTATTATTCCCATTGTCTGTTTGCGCTCACCTCACCAAGAGTATCTTTATTTTAATGAGGCAAACTTGATCCTGCTCCACGGTGCTGTTAGCTGCATCTCCTCTCGTACATGTGTGGGGCATGCAATCAAGAAGCTTAACAAACAATAGACCGCCGCCGCCTCTGGAGCCTCCTTTTCTCTTTCCTTACCCTCTGTCTTATGTGTTTTTGTGCATCGGAGGCCATTACACTCACAATGGCATCGCTCAGAACTGGAACAGCAACATGAGGTAGATGAAGAGATGATGTGGAGGAGAAGGGGGAGAGGCAGAAGTTGCAGTGAAACGACCTCAGGGTTCAAGCTCTGCCAGCGTCAAGCAGATTTCTCACTTTACAAATCTTCCGCGACTCACTTTTATTGTCTCCGTCTTCCCATGAGCATCCCAGCCTTTTTCCTATTCATTTATTTATTTCTGTTGTTCTCGGCGTAAGAGATCGTTACCCCGGCAAACGCTGACGCTGTGTGTTCAGCCCCACAGTACACCAACAGAGAGAAAATACCGTTTCTATGCTTTTTAAGAGATGTGATGCAATGGCACATTTTGAAGTGAAATCTGATTGAAAGGATCTCACAAGACAACGCTTTGTTTGGTTTTTTTCGGGGAGGGGTTTGGAGCTAGATAAACAGCTGCACAGTTTTCATGTTCAATGGGGAAACGCAGAGTTCTGTGCTACTGCTTCAAATGAATGAGAACCTCTTTTTCACCAAATGTCCTTTAATCAGCGCCTTTCCTTGCTTGTTTTCTTCTACGCAGCGTACTTCATGATACGCAACAGATGGTTGAGACACAACCGCAAAAAGATGTTGACACTGTAATCTCTCAATTAATGGCACCAGTTATCTTATAAAAACACTGCTGTTTTTAACTTCCTGTTGCAAATATCCATTGTTTTCTCCAGTTAGCAATAAACAAACGGTGCAACGGCGAGACCTAATTTAAGGATGGGAAAAATGGAGAGGATGCTAATAAAAAAAATGGGAATGCACATTAACAGGAGCTGCTGGGCACACCATGTACTTATGTACTTATTTCTTCATTTCCTTATCTGAACCAGGCTGCATATTTCCATCTGCAATTCCTGAACAGATTTAATCATTAAACATACAATAAAAACAATGTTAACATGATTGTTATTCACTTTAAACCATTTTAATTAAACTGAGTGCTCTGGAATTTGACGTTCGCTAGACCCTGCGTTTTGTCACTGTTGCTATTAACCTGTCGAGCTGACTATGCCACTACGGTGGTAGGTTTAGCGCTTGGTCATGTTCTACACAATACTGGACACTTCGTAAACTAGGGCTTTTATTAAACCTGTGAACCCACAAACTACAGTTAGCTAATATGCTCCTTTTGAGTAACATTATGTAACTACTGTAGGTTGTGAGCTAGTTAGCCGGACATGCTAAAGATTGTAGCTTATAAAACAAGAGTTAAACACACCGTTTGATCCATTCTTTACACGTTTGCTCTTGTGCTTTGGGAAGCATATAAAAAGCGCCTCTTATAACCCGCCTCTTTAAACACTAAGTAGGCCTATAGCGCCCTTACAACAGCTCCTCACACACCGATTCACTTCAGAGTTGCAGGAGTTTGGCAAGAAGGAGCTTCTCTGGCATGTTGCTGCACTGAGCTGTGATAATCTCAGTCCAAATGAAGTCTCTATGATGAACCACAGGCTGCAGTTTTCTCAGAGTAAACCCTGATGGGGAGGACTGGAAGGACATGAAAGCACTGGCTTGCATCCTCGATCGCCTTTCTCCGTCTTCTCAATTTTTTCTTCTCGCTCTCGCTCTCGCTCTCTCTCTCGCTCTCTCTCTCGCTCAGGTGTTTGCCCAACATCCTTTAATCTGAGGTATTTTGTGACTGTCTCAGCCGTGGTGAGGGACAGCTCTGCAGCGTTCAGAAGGCTTTCCCGAATCTCACGAACACCAATGTTCACGGTCTTTAAAAAGGTCCACAAGCAGCACCTCCAGCACTTTGTCTGCAGGAAGAGCAGCTCTCTCTGCGGCTGCCAGAGTGTCTCGGAGAGCAAACTGTACCACATCAAGCATAGCCTCACAGCCTGCTGACTAACTAACAGGCCTGCTTTTTTGGCCGTTTCTTTGCTGACACATTTTCATAATTCATCAGTCATGATTGGTAATTGGATTCAAAATGTTTTTTATTGTTGGATTTGGAAAGAAATCAACGTTGTTTGATTTCACAGCCGCCCATTTAAATTCCATTTGCATCCAATTGATGACACTCAAAATACATAAATAATAGCTGATTATAAACAAATTGGAAATGCAGCTTGTTAACCTTTATTTATCCGAGAAGACACAGAGAGAGAGAGCTAGCTGTTGATTCCAAAAGTAATTTCCTCCCACTGTAAATTCATCCTCTCCACCATTTTTGCTTTTTGGCAACGTAATAGAAGCGACAACAACGAGGAAGCTTTCGAGCAGCGTTGCGCCCCAAAGCTACCAAAGCTGAGAGTATCACTCTGTAGGACTTCTGTATCCAATGGATCACGGGGATGTGGTTTAGCAGCTGCGCCCCAGAGACACAGAGAATATCAGTAACAACTGCAGGCCCGCCTCCCACTTTGAAAACCTCTTCTGCAAAAAAACAGTCCGCTGGTTCCCAACCCATTTAGCTTGTGACCCCTTAAGACATAGCAGCGTCGCCTTGTGATCCTTCTTCATAGAGTGCACGTCTATGAGGGGTGAGCAATTGATATTTCCTGTTTTATGAATTTCACACACCTGACGATGTAAATTCATACAATATTCTTGGAATGAAAACAAAGATTCAATGTTTTTTCTTCTTATTTTCTTTTAGTCATCTTGTGACCTTTATTAGTACTTATTAATCTTTGTAATGTGCTCATCCTGGCGGGGCATCGACTTACACGAAAGCTCTGCAGTCTGCTGAGACTGTGTCCTCGGGCCTCAGAGCGGTTTATTGCCTTTCTCTCAGTACACCGACTCCTTGGGGTGAGGCTGCAAAACAAAGTCCTTTTGATAGTTACAGTCACTGTCATTTGTTTGTGGGGCCTCTTGTGATTTATCCCTCTGAATGATTTTTAATTCATTATTGCTCCAAAACATCAAATTAATTCCCTGCTTTGGCAAGCAGCCTGCCAATTACTTTTAGGGTCAGCCTTAATCAGCACAACACTCTTGTGCCGTTATGTAGATCAGATGAGAAGCGTATCATTAAACAGGACAGAGAGGTCGGCTGAGTGACCGAGTCACCTGGGGGATTGGTTCAAATAGACTAAAGTCAAGGTCACGCACAAAGTTTTTCTAATCCCACCCCGACCATCCAGTCGGGTCTGGAGCTTTTCCGGTGGCACTGACAGCTTCATAACAGGTGATCGGGTTATCTTGAGTCCAGAGCAGCTGAAATCCTACAATGACTTTGTTTGATTTGACGAGTCCAGTCTGTCCGGGCTCATGCAGAGCGAAGCGGTCCAAGGCTCACCGAGTTCTGAGAGGGATGCTGGCAAATGTTAACGAGGGAGGAGAAAGAAACGAGGAAATGAACCGGAGGAGAAATCACTTTCACCATTAACTTCTATTCACGGGGACAACTGAGACTAGAGTCTTAATTCCATAAAGAAATAGATCTCGCAGTTAAAAATCTCAAAACTCACAAAGAAATTGTAAGTTGGTTAATTCATTAATAGAGCATATTCAAACAAAAATCACAGCTGTGGATATGCTTCTCCCACAATGTGTAGATTTTGATTGGACCCCCCCCCCCTTTGCCCTAAAGAATGTGCTATGTCGAAACGTCGGTAAATTATTCTATTTTTTTGCATACGATTGTGCTACTATTTTCCTTGCATATCCTGGTTCCAGCTTCTCAAAGGGGCATTTTTCTTTTTTTCAGTTTTGAATCATATTCACAGTGGAAGCTGCGATAGAGACTCTGGTTTTGAATGAGTGTGTGATCCGTTGCCTTCGTGTGCCCTATCACGTACACTGTGAACAGCTTAGTTCAGGTTAGGTCTGCACTTCCCTTTGCAGGCAAGATTTGAACAATCCTGATGTTTGATCGCTGGTTCAGTCTGCAGCTCAGAGTTCTTCCTGCTGTTGAAGAGCAAAAGGAGGCACTGAAAGGTTCTAGTTCCTTCAATGGAATGTTTTACTGTCACATGATCCAGAAGCTCATGTCATAACTGGAGGCTACGACTGATGAAACCAAGCCGGAGTCCAGTTTGTTGTTGACAGTCGGGAGATAAAATCACACCGTGTCTTCTATCTTCTGCCTCAATCGATTCGCTGCAGTTTCCGCCCTTTTAAGAATGTATCAAATATTTTTAGGACGTAAATAATGGAAGTTGACATTAGACGCGTGCGTGGGAGAAATAACAATGAAACCTGCCCGGAAAACGGAGAGCAAACAAAGATATTGCACTGTGCCATGTGAGACAGTTATTATAGAACCTAGTTCATCAGGTCTCAGTGCAAAGCTGAAGTTCATCTCAGGTTTACAAAGTTCCCTCACCTCTCACCACTCTCTCCTCAGAGTTTACACTTCTTCTTGCCCATATCTCTCCACACACCATCTATTCCAAATTGTGTCTTTTTCTGCCATTTCTTTGTCTTTTATCCAGTCCCATCTCACTAAATGGCGCGTGAATGACACAGCAATTTGTAAGTCATTTAGCGTCCAATAACAACGCCAGTCTTGCTTTATGCATGCCGTGTAGTTTGTACTGACTGCATTACAAATGCATAAGCGTGAATATGCTCAGAGCAAGTGGCCTGTATAAAAAAAGAGAGAATACTCATGGTGGGGGGGACAAACAAACACAGGACTTTCAATCAGGAGATCGTTGTTCGGGTCCTAAAGTGTTGGGTTATTTTGAAGTTGTGACATATTTTCCGTACTTACTGTACGTTTCGTTGTTTACGTTTTACTTTAAGTACTTATTTTAGGCCTAAGCATGATGTCTTTCCAAAACTAAATGGTTTTGTTGCCCAAACCTAACTAATCATCTAACTTATCATGACATCCGGAATTTCCTTAAAATGCCACACTATTTATTAAAATCCTAATTGTTCACAACTGTACATGACATAAGGTCACTGGAATGGGAGGGATTGTACATCTCTATTAAATGCAGTCCATGCACTAGTCTGTCTGTTCCCATCTTTAGTACACACAGATATTTCTGCATAAAGAGCACAATCAGGACAACATATGATGTGAAATGTTTAATGTCTCACATATTCTGTTTCCTGGGCAATAACTCACTCAGCACAGCACTTCATCCGTGTATATTTCTTACCCCACCATCTCATCAGACAAAAGCAAATGTATTATTTATATTCCAGCAGACTGTTAGCTAACTGTTGTTTTTTTGATCCAGTCAGCCAAACAAAAGTAGAACAGAAACAAATCAATGCAGGACTCCGCTGTGAAACTCTGTTAGGATTGGCTGGGCATCACCTCTCATCAGTATTCCATAATCATTCGCTGAGTCTAGAAACCGAGCATGGGCTTCTTTAATTGTCCCTCTGCAGGCGAGAAGAGTTTAAAAAGAAGAAGAAAAACACCATATTCACAGAGCTGTCGAGAAGAGCAGAGAGTAAATACAGCCAGCCATCACTCCAGCGCCTTATACACCCCATTATTTATTGGCCTTGCAGATGCCCTTGCCTGGGATTGCTTCTTTTGCAGCCCACTCTCGCCTACTCCATCACACATTGAGTAAAGTCATGATCCAGCTGTTTTTCTTTTTTTTTACTGAAGCTGTTGGCCTCAAAACATGCTAACCCAGTGCGTAGTATTTCAAGCTGACATGTCGCCCCCGGTGCAGTAATCAGGGGCTCCGTAGTGCCAGGCAGCTGGTGCCAAAGCTGGTCCTTCATCTCGACACACTCAGCATTTGAATACGGGCTTTAAGCAAACATCTATCCAGCACTATTTTGATATTCAAATGCAGGAAAACACCTGGTCTTTGGCAGTTGTCAATTATAATTCAGCCAGAGGCTCATTAGTAAAATTACTTCTCTTAACAGAGATGAAAGAACATTTTCATAATAAAGCCATCATGCTTCAAACACACATTGAGCACGGGTAGCAGAGCCTACGATGATCACAGGCTGGAGATGTTTGCACGTATCCACAGCGTCAGATACAGTTCAAAGGGATCGTTCGAGAACATCAGGACCTTTTGGGGGAAACAAAATTGCATGGCTAACTCAAAGAAGCTGTGAATAAAAACCCTTTTGGATATTAAGTAATAATAAAAATCTTCATTCATACAAAGATAAAGGGAGATGCTCAAGGTAACTCTTATTATAAACACCCAAAAAAGAATTACTAAAGGTACGCATGGCAGATGATGATGAATGTTTTTAAATGTCTGCTGAACTGTTTTCTATTTATTCTTTCTTTCCTTTTTGTTTAACTCTGATTATTTCTCTGCAATACAGTTTTTTTTGTATTCCACAGAGTAATAACAGCCTTTAATAACAGCTGACATTTGACTCATGCCTGGACTGCTGAGCTCTCAGAGTGTTCCAGTAAAGATCGGGTTTTTTAATGGTGTGTTCAGTTGTTAGGTGCCAGGTCCTTTCCGGAGTCTTAATTAGTGGTTTAGAAAAGGCAGATCAGCTAGAAAGGTCAACCAGCTCAGGCTGTACACATTATGGTACAAATACGTACATAGTGCTAGAAGATAAATGTGATGCTTGATATATGTAGGGGGTACAAAAAAGAGAAACTTTGTGTTTTTTGCGCAACTCACTGCAGTAAGTGCCGTCAACCTTTACTTGTTTGTTATGCAACCTAATCAGGATTTACATGTGACGGCATGTTTTGAATCTGCTGACAAATCTAAACTATAAACACTAAACACACCGTTTATAGCATACAACTAAAGTTTTCTATTTCTCAACGCTTTATGGAATACTTTCTGCTAATAAAAGAGTATTATAGGTGACTTGTAAGACTAGATTATCTAATCTGGATATTTGGTTTAGCTTAATGCTAGTACAAGGTTAGAATGTTGCGAAGTTATTTATTTTAACACGATGCAATTTGTAGCCCCTGTTAGCTACATAAGAAAAACACAATAAAACAAAAAGCTAAATTATAGGTTTAGGTATAGTTATAGGTGAAGTCATGCCACAACCCCAATTTACGCTACAAGATTGTCTAATGAGTTCATTTCAACAGGTTTTAGAGAAATAGTTTGACATTTTATTCTTCACTCTTGTGTGTGCGCTAATTATAATGCTACAGCCAGAAGAGAGTTAGATTAGTTTAGCATAACATAAAGAAACGGGGGGGGGGGAACATCTAGCCTGGCTCTCTCTGAAGGTAACACAATCTAACTACAGCACCTTTAAAGCTCACTAAGTAACATTTTATATTACGTTTGTCTAATAAGGCTACATCCATACTATCTCGGCCGTCCACATGAAAACGCAACCCCGGCATTTTCAAACTCCTCCGTTTACGGTGCTCTGAAACTCCGGCGTAGTGTAGACGCTCAGTATAAACGTAGCAAAACATGCGTTTTCAAATGGAAATGGAGTAATGTGGACATGGCCTGAGTCCCAACCCTTTGAACGCGGACTTGCCAATCATAGCGTAGCATCGTCCAGCTCTGACCAGGGTCCGACAACTATCCATCTCTGCTCCATAGACTCTCATCAATGCATTTAGATTTGTCTTCATTTGCAGGCTGGTTTAGTTGATTTGGAGTTATGTCACGGTTCAAACTTGTGTAAAAACCCGGGAAGCAAACGTTAGCAGAGTACACCAGCACATAATGAACTAGCATAAGCATTTCTATGCTACACTATCTACTGAATGTCTATTGAATGTTTACACATGCTGATTTAGTTTTTTAATGATTGTAACAGTGAATAAAGAGGAACGGTGTTTCTTCATTTCATTGTCTTCTGTCTCGATCTTCCGGTGATGTGGTGGTTCACTTTTACACTGTGATCCGAAGGTTTTAGCTTCTATCTTTATCGTTCTAACCTGTTTTTCACTGCTGAGGCATTTCACATCCTGGATATATCCTTCAAGCACATATTGTGGACCCTTCTGTCTGCTTCTCTCTTTTTTTATCTTCCAGAGTTGACTGCAGTTGAAACTTGAACAATGTGAGGAATAATTGCCCACTTCAAGGTTCACACTTTTCCCTCCTCATCTTGACTTGAGGAGATGGGAGCCGTCTCGAATGTAAAAAGGAAGACGAGGGGTAATTAACAAAGATGGTGGAGGCTCTCTGGGGACAAACACCTCTTGCATAGCCAAACATCGAGCCTTGCATCTTAGGTGAACTCGGTGGGATTCTCTACATAATTGGACTTGAGAAGGTTATACAGTGCCACTGCAGTGTTGGAAAGTACTTATGAAGATCTGGACAATTCTACTTTCTATTCCCTTCTGTGGGAAGAAACTCTCCAACTCTTACAGCTGCTCAGTGTTCATATTTGTTTCAAAACTAATACTTTTCATCTGTGTTTTGTTGATTTCTGATTGAGTTAATCATTCCCTGTATGCAGATACAAATTTTTCCAAGAATGTGGCTGCAAAGAAGTGCATCTCTTAACATGAATGTCTTTCAGTCTCCCAGGTTTATGCACTATACTAATCACAGACAATCAGCTGCAGCTGTTCTCATGAGGGTGACATGAATGTTTCTACCAAGTTCTATTTCAATCCATCCAATTGCTGTGGAGAAATTTCACTAAGAACCGGAGGTGTGGATTTGAGTCACATGACTTGGACTAGAGTCAGACTCAAGTCACAAATTTGATGACTTTAGACTCGATTTTACAAAATCAAAAAAAAGACTTGCAACTCCACTTGGTCTTTAACACCATTGATCTGTGACTTCACTTGGACTTGAGCCTCTTGACTTGAAAATACTTGATACCTTCCCCCAAACTCAAAAATTCAAAAATACATTATTTTAAAAGAGTGCCACACATTCAATTCAAATCAATTTATTTGTGTAAGCTCAAAGTTTAGGACTTGAGACTTGAGTAGGGGCTTTCCTGTCTTGACTTAGGGATTGACGTGGGACTTGTGAGTCTTTCACATGTAGAAGAAGTGGACGTAGTCACCGTGACATTCGTCACTTTGGCTGTCGTCATCTTGGTTTTTGTCCGTCACCATCTTGTTTTTTTGCCATTAGAAGTGTCACAAGAGGGTGGAACCAAGTACACATGAATGACAAACGAATGTTGAGTAAGACCAAAAGGTTAAACCGAATTTTTACGAACTAAAAACACACCATGAAATTACAGACAACTCCCAGACCGGACCAAAATCCGGGAAGAAGTAGGGTCATTTTCTCATAGACTTCTATACATTCAGACTTATTTATGCGACCAGAGGAGCCGCCCCCTACTGGCTATCAGAAGGAATGCAAGTCTGAGGCACTTCAGCTTTGGCTTCACTTTTCAGACCCGTACGTGGACGCCTGGTCTTGTCTTGGAGCTTGTCTCAGGACTTGAGTGCTTAGACTAATGGTTTACTTGAAGCAATGACTTCCCATCTCTGCTGCAAGCCAGAAAAATCAACGTCAAGCACTAGCGGAAATGTCACAGGATCACCAAACATTAATATTCATCGGGTATGATCGGGTGTCTGTATAAAATATAATTTCAATCCGTCCAATAGTTGTTGATCTATTTCAGCCTACAGCAAAGTGGCAGACCGACCAACTGATCATGCTTTATAAGCAGATCGTGTGTATTTTATGTAAAATCTTCGAAAAAAAAGTTAATCAAAAGTAAAGTAAACATGCAGTGGATATGTTCAGTAAGCTGCTGTGTACAAACAGGATGCAGCATGATCCCCACAGTGAAAAAACACACTAATTAATGCATGATGTCATACTGAGCCACAGCCCAAAGCGACAGCAGCCTCGCTCTGAACTTCCCAACAGACCTCAATTAAACATAACTCTACCACTAACTCAGTTAAGAGCTCATGCGACTGTACACTGTTGGATAACTTGTGAGTATAAAAACATATTTGATGTATTATAGTGTTATGTTAAGGCAAAAATCAATGCCAAACTGGTTACTAAGAGCATCTCAAAACCATGATTCATGATGCCATCATCCCCTCCAGTTCCCAGAATATATTCTTTTATTCAAAGATTTGTATTTTCCCGTCGGATGAACTGCATTTGATATCAGAAGGACTGTGATTTTGGGACAATTCAATGCAATTTCATAGAAAGTAGCTATTGGCATGATGGTGTGATTCTAGTGCTTGAAGGCAAGAAAAAATGCTTTTCAAGGTTTTCACTTCTATACATTTTTTGACTTCCAGACTTCTGATGTTCGTCTCACCGTCCTGAATCCACTACTTTCTCTCCACAAATTCATTCTTTCTGACATTTGTCAAAAAAATGACAACTGTCTTTCATTAATGCTTTTTCATCTACTAATTCCGCAGCGTTTTTCTGGCTGTTTTCCATCATGGGTGAAATTGGGCGACAAAGTCATTTCGCTAAGTGAGAGTAACTTAAATAAGGATGTGTGGTCTTCACTTTCTCTTGCAACCTTCTTGTCTTGTCTTATTGAAAGCCTGAATGTTTGGAGATGGATTCCACGGACTTAATGAGTGTTTTAGGTGCTTGGCCATCACTGCAAAAATACATTAATATGAGCATGAATTTGAGTGTTTGAGAGATTGGTTTGCTCTGGCTCTATTTTTGTCTTCAGGATTTTATTTCCTCTAATGGACAAGTTAAAAAGACACTTGGACCGGTCTCATAGGAATATTAATAATGCTCCTAAATCAGCTTTTGCAGTGTCCTTGTAGGATTGTGAAAATAACTAAATGCCCTTCAAGTGTGTGTCTGGACTGCACAGCTTCTTCCAGGAAAGGTTCCACTAAAAATATCAGTATTTAGACTGCACTTGATATTTGGAGTATGCTGTTGATTAAGTAGTAGATTGAAAGATTTGATTTGCTATTGTTAGAAAGGTCTTGATTTCTTCAGAATTTCTTCACAATCAGAAATACCACTTTGGAGACTCTTCTCTGTGAAAGAACACTATCACAGATTCTGTTTGAATCCAGTGTTCAAGACTACAGGAGCTCTGTAATTTATGCAACGAAGAAGCATTTACTTACGTTTTTGATTAATTCACCAGACGGGAGTAAACATACAATCCCACTTTAATAAATCCAAACTAACCCTTTCAGTTTTTCACAAACTTAGCACAGCTAACAATGACTCAGCTTGTGCTAACATTAACATTATAGACACGCTTCTTAATTAACTTACTTTGGTAACCTTCGTCACAAGGTTGACTCCATATGACTTTATTCTCACAAATGATTTGCGAGGTTGAAATATAGACTAAAACAATATACAGGTCACAAGCACCTCAAATGGTTAAGAGATGTGAGGATAAACCTGCCGTGCTTACACCAGTTCTGTCAGTTTGATAAGCAAAAGCTAATGTTGGTGGATGTGTATGTGACCTATTAAAGGGGAATAATCAAACGGTATACATCATTATTTTGTCAAATAACAAGTTCAGATGTCAGAGGCTTTATTTCACTCTTCAGCTCAGTGGAGTGAAAACATTGGAAAAGTCAGATTTTCAAAGATTCCAAAGGACTCTGTTGAGCTTGTTATCTGATCTATGAGATGGTGCAGTGTGATCTGAGGGAGTTGGATGATGTCCAGGTGTCCAGAATAGAAGAAATGAGGGACAGATGCTTGTTTCATATACTGACTGCTGCTCCAAAAGGCTTTGTAGCCATGTTCTTACTGTGGCGGCCCGCCATGGTAGAGAGGAAGAAACGATCACAGATGAAGTGATATATTGATGAGCTGCTAAGAACTACCAGCTCATAACCACACTGAGATGAAGCACCTTCCTCAAATGAGAGCTTTTCCCTGCTTCTTCTGTTTGGCCTGAAGGCGTACCCCGCCTCTTCCTGTGAGTGCTTCTTATATTAAAACTCTGTTGGGAGATTAGACTGACTCACCAAAGAGGCCCGAGGGCTCCGTGCTGGTGCCCTGCTCAATTGTCTAGATCTTATTTTTATACTGGCGGTACAAATATTGACAACAACATGCTGTTTAACAACTTTATTTCCAACATGGGCTACGTTCTCTGCAGCAGAAGAGTAAGTGCACACCTTCGTCCACTGGCCTTCACAGCTGCCTGACACCATCCAACACCTTTGTGATGAACTGGAGCGCCGACCGTGAGCCAGATCGGATCTCTAAAACATCAGTGTTGGACCTCACTCACTTGTGGCTGCAAATCCATTACATTACATCACACAGCATTACATTTATTTGCCTGACATCTTGCATTTTTCTTGCCATGAAATGTGGTGCAGATATTCATGTCCCCCTTAGAAAGAGATTAAATAACTTTGATGAATCCCTAACTTGTCTTCAGTACAAAAGTCAACATTTATTGAAAGATAGATGTAATCATTTCCAAATTTCACAATATGTCTTTATCTAATAAAATATTTTGCTTCAATCCATATTTGTTATTGAGGAACTGTTCTTCCCCCTGTAGGGGCGGTCTAGCAGCAATCTATGAGCACCATAAATTACATTTATGTACCCGCTTTAACACAAAATTTGAATTTTATCATTATAAAATACTACAATATGCAACAGACATTCAAAGTTTCATTTGAAGACCCCAATAAACGCTTCAAATGTATGCAAAATGTAAAACAAAATAACGTTCAGTGAAGCCCTGGAAGTACATTTTCACGATGCAATCTGTTGCTGTTTTCTTTCTCGCTGTGCATCACACCACTGATCAGGTTTCGGAGAAACAAAAGGGAACAATGCAGCTCATTATACGTTGTACTACAGCTAACATTAAAACAATTCATCCTCAGAGCTCATATGGGAGCTCACCATAGTCTACAGTAATAAGCAGTGTAAATAAGTAACTAACAGTTGTTTCATGTATTCTAAACAGCCACACACAGAGCAATAAGACTGAGGATACAACAACAAGGCTCTCAAGTCATCGTGGGAAAGCAAAGCCCGACAGATACATTTCAAGTCGGCTTTGACAGACTCATGGCTTCATGAAGTATGTTTCACAAAGGGCAGAATTAACATAATGAAACTTCTATCCTGCTTGGCCCATATTATCAATTGATCACACTGTCTGAGCAACCTCTCTGCACTCGTGGGCTGGAATTAAATTGGACTTCTCTCTGGAAGGAGAAGAAGAAAAGAAAAACAACTGAAACTGCCCGGCTAATTTTGTAGTTGGCTTGAATCAAGTTTGCCCATTTGATCCATGGCAAGGTTTCAAAACAGTTCATCTCCCGAGGCATTGTCATTTACAGAGTTGTGATTACCGGAATTGGGAGGACACAGGCCTGACTTCTGCATCTAACTCACTTGAGATGAAGTTAGACTCTCGCCTGCACCGAATGTTTATTTGATTCCTGGTTCCTCACTGTGCGGTCTGATCTGAAGGTGACTGACTCATCAGAGAGTCTTCAGGGTGTGTGGGGGGTCTTTATTAGCACTAATTCACCGTTTATATGCCGTCACGCTACCTGGTACACTGTAGTCGTTTGAATTCATTTTCCATAGGGTCTGTATGTCACAGGTTACGATAAACGCTCAAATAGTGACAGAGGCCTTTTTTCCGCCTGCAGCTGCCTTTATTTGAAACAGGCTGATGTTAGAGCCCTGTTTCATTCAATCAACATATCAAAATGCTTTTCTTATCACTAATTAAATCCAGTCTGTTCTGTTCTGACAATTCTTGTAATGAAATTAAACACTTTACCTGCACATGTTTCACATTAAACATCCTCAGTGGTTCTGAAATAATTCAAAACCCCTCAAACTAAATTTAAACAAGTTTTAGGACGAGTTGATGGCTGACAACCTCACACTAGTTATAAACCTATGTTGTTAGCTGTGCTAGCTGTTCCCGGCTACGTAGCATTTAACTCAAGCCGCTTTTACATTGTATTCTATAAGAATCAAATGTGATGTGTGGTGTAATATTTTATGAAACGCCCGCAGGGACTGTGGTCTATGAAGAGTCATGGTTTCGATTATGCTATTAGTATGTTTGCATGCAAGTATTTTACCTTCCACTATCTCTCTCTCTCTCTCTCTCTCTCTCTCTCTCTCTGTCTGTCTGTCTGTCGCTCTCTCTCTCTCTCTCTCTCTCTCGCTCTCGCTCAGCTTGGGGAGTAGAGAAGAGATAACATGAACATAATCCAACACAATGTACAAACATTCAACTTTTTTGCGTCAATGTGAAATTTTACATAACTTTTTGATCCATCCACTAATACTCCAAAACCCTCTCTATGCTTTGTCCAATCAGAGTGGTTTAAGCAAACTACTTCCTAAAATATCTCTGGCTTTTGATTACCACTACTTGTGCTTCTTATGTTCCGCAAAAGGTGTTCAAGGTGTGTGATCTATATCACAGGGAGACACCACTGACATAAGGTAACAGTCCCTGTGCTAACTGCATTTATCGCTCCTAATTGCACGCACAGAATAATGTATTTTAACGGGCACTGACGTAGATGCTAACAAGGCTTTAATGCCAGCCCAGCCTGCTTGTGACAGTACATCGGGGAGATTTATGCTCTCGGTGCTGTTCTTCTTCACTTCAGTGCCTGTTGATTATGGGGCATCTTGCACATGAAAAGAAAAAAAGACAAGCAACCCATGCGTCATGTAATAGCAGCTTTCCTGTTTTGCTTGGTTCATAGACATCTCTGCTCAGTCTGAATCATTGACGAGCTCTGAAAGAGATAGTAATTATGTTTTGGTCGTGGTTACTCTTGGACACAAAAAAGCAGAATAAAGAAAAGCAGCATCTCAATCTGACCTAGCCTTCAACTAGCCCCCGTTTCTGCTTCTTACTAGCAGCAATCTGTGAAAGACTACTCTAAAGGTAGAGTCCTCTTCAAATCGTACGGCTATCGTTATTATTATTATTATTGTTATAATTATGGGCCATATGTGTAGAGCTTCCTCGTACAAAGAGTTCCTCGTGAGTTCCATTGTGACTTCACCTTTCCAGATCCTGCTAAATAAACGCTTGTCTTTATCCCACAAGATCCTGGTGAAGATAAGTTATTCAGAAAGCATCTTCGCCCTTAAGAGAGCTCCTTAGATGAACATTGCAGAGCAGGGAGGAGGAGTTTTCAGAGGCTCAAGCGAGGAATCACCTTGAGTTAATGAAACACTACAGATTAGATTGTGCAGGGATGATGTTTGTGGTCGGTTTTCGTAGAGATGTGCTCCCATCTCGAAGCCAACGCTATAACGCCAGAAATTATAGATGTCACAGCGCTGGGATATTTCGCAATTGGAAAAAACTTTGGAAGAAACTGATGAGAGCTGAGCAATTTTCAAATGTAACAAATATCAGCAGGTGAACAAGTGTCTTCAAACAGTTTCTAGGTTACTTGTAAAGCAGGCCTATGGCAATTTATTCAACAAGTATGTGTTCTTTCAATAAATTCATATTTACACCATCTAAATAGAGACTGAATTCCATCGATCTCACTGTTCATTCTAGGCTCGTTATCACCAAGAGTGCAATTTTCTTATTTTTGATCGAACAATCACACCTCTGTAAAACAATGTCACCGAGTAACCAAACCTCCTTATCAAGGTGAAACATTTCCATCTCCTCCTCGCTAGAAGTTCCTCTGAGAGCACGCTCAGAATGTTTGTGAACACGGCTGCAGATCTCAGTACACAGAAAGCTACTTAAGTACATTTCTCTCCTTTAAAATGTACTTGGAGGAGTGTGTTTTGATATTTGTCACCATTAAAACCCCGCGACTCTTCCCACCGCTGAAGCTCCATTACTGCAGCAGCGTGATTCCTCTACAGGTGGCTGTTGGATCCCAGGACATGTGATGAGTGGTCACACGACGCCGTGGGACCTAAGAAACAGCATCGTGGCAGCTTTAACACACGCGGCGACATGCAGTGTGAGTTGAGCGCCGTATTGGCAGGTTCATGCAATCATCTTTTCTTGTTTGTTGGCACTGCGTCGATACCCCCCATCTGAAGCAACTCATTCCAGTAGAAACAGTTATTACCAACTGTGTCTTTAGATCTTCTCCAACCAGATTCCATTGATGAGATCCCTGATTGCAGAATGATAAGTTTGTTTCATATATTCCTAAAAAAGACGATCGTTTTGGGATGAAAGCT
The DNA here is from genome assembly GCF_004355925.1 of Anarrhichthys ocellatus. NCBI lineage: Eukaryota > Metazoa > Chordata > Actinopteri > Perciformes > Anarhichadidae > Anarrhichthys > Anarrhichthys ocellatus. The sequence continues at coordinate 10,481,159 of NW_022280040.1, read as the reverse complement.
TTCATTTTGAGAAGCAAACTGGATGCAAAACCAATTTAACTGGAAGTCATGAGCAGGAGGAAGCAAGTAGTAATCATAAACTCTTATGAACAAGAGAAGCAGTCGGAATGAATAAGTGCTGAAACTTGCCCCTCAGCACTGCAACGAGGGACATTTTCTTTGTTGCGCTGCTAATAGGTGATTTAGCTGAAAATAAACAGGAAACTGTTATTGTTGTCGCCTCCTTTCAATCATATCATCTTTGCAATTCCGTCAACTGTGTAAAGAATAATGACTTTTTAAATATAAAATTGCTCCCTCCTCAATAAGCTGTGGAATCTCTTCTCTTCTTTCGTGTGTAGCTTGAAAGAGGGAGGAGGAGGGGGGGCCGCACCGGCTGCCTTTATTCAGGTAATTAATGCTTTCACTTTCTGCTGATGAGCTCCCCCGGTCACATGCGGGAGGCCTTTGTGAGGGCAAACTCTCTGTGCACAAAGACAAAGCACGCTGCCAGTTACATTAGTTTCTCTCACATTTCAGATCCGTGCTTTTATTTTTCCTCTCCCTGCCGTCTGAATGCGCTGCAGTCAGATGTCTTTTTCAAACCCTGTTTTTCCCCTTCAAAGCTGCTTTGAATAAACATATACAGATATTGTTTATCAAATGAGCACTCGCTGAGCCAGCACAACACTGGGAAACACTGTCTTCAGATCAGTTACAAGACCAAATCACATCTGAGGATCTGGTTTGGGTAAATAGCCAGAAAAAACAGCTTCAGCATCTGTTTGACATCTCTGTAGCTGTGAACACAAAATAGCCAACAAAGGGAATCATTTTCTTCACAACACCATTCCCAATGAACTCTGAACTTTGGTAACTTTAACCTGAAGCCACATTCATTTATTTTATGCTTGTTGTGAATTAAAGCCATTTTTTACTCAAATTGCCTCTGTGGATGTTAAGTCTTTGTAACAGAACAATTAACTAGAAAAGGTGCGCTCAGTATCTCCACCAGGTGTGTCAACAAGGTGTGTAACAAACACCGCTGTATAAAACCCCACACCTAGAAACTAAAGGCGTCGTAAAACACACTTCATTCAAACTCGAAAACAAACGTCATACAATCTGGCCATGAACAAAATGAAACTCACCAAGGCTGAGTGGCGACGAAGTACTCGGCAGTGTGTAGCTCCGGTAGCTCCGTTAGCTGTTAGCCGAACACACCTTACCAAATCCAAAAGGGAGCAAACTGTTTTCCCTCTACGACCGGCCGGGTTAAGATCAGCGAGTGAGGAAAACGGGCAATAAAAGGTGTTTTTAGAAAGTCTGAGTCACTCCTACCGTCTTTGAGCATGCAGCCATATCACCCAAAAATATGAATCAGTTTGCTGCAGCAGAACGCAAGATTAACCGCGGACAGACACAGAGGTGCACGCTCACTCATTCACGCGAGCCATCGCAGGGAGATAATGATAGATAATAATCAACTTAAGCAGTGTAAGAAAATCTCTGCCTGGATCTTATTGATCTCAAAGTTTCAATCTTTTTTATCATAAATCGTAAAAACTATGATCTATATAGTCACATTAAGACAATTTGTTTTCCAAAATGTTATGTTTAAATATGCAAATGAGGCATTAACTAATAACTTTTGGTGAATTTAGGAGAAATCTACAGACGCAGATAGACGAAGTAGTAGAATAAACACCTGAATGTGTATTTTGGAAGTTTCCTTTTCACTAGTCTGCCATGTTATGGAAGCAAAATAGCCTTCAGTAGCAAAATCTTTAAATGGACCAGTGCATGAAAAACAATGTTTTTGCCTGGGGGGTGGGGGGGGGGGGGGGGGGGGGGTGGTTGGAAAATCAGCATGGACAGAGAAAAGCAAGATGAGGATCAGACGGATTAAGGATAGATGGAAGCTGCCTCTCGTTGCGTTGCAGGCCTTGGTTTACAATTTGCCCCGGCTATGGCGCAATAATGGTCCTCTGTAAAGAAACCAAACAAACAATGATGTAGCTGTGATCATACAAGCAAAAGAGTGTCTGATTTAAAACAATGTGCCCCGCAGGAGTATGATAAACTCTGAATCGATTGTGCCCACGATTATGCTGTTTATTTGCATTTAGATAGTTTTATCTGCTCTGTAAAGTTGATTCCGACACGTTCGTTTGCGTTGTAGAACATTAAAGGACATTTCTGCATCTCGCGAAAGAGTAAGATAAGGATTTTATGCAGAATTATGCAAAGATACAGCAGGTGCTGTGGGATTAGCACATGGGTACGTGGTGCTTGATGTAAATTAAAACCAAACTCTGAGGCATCAGCAGTCATTAGAGGTGAGCTGTTTTTTTACACGATAACTTGCTCTCTCAGATCACTGCTGCAGAGATACAGAAGGTGTCATTGCTTGCTGCTAACAACCAGCCTCGTCTCTTCCAAAACAGCCAAACAACAGCTCCTGCTGAGGCAGCCGCAGAGGGCTAAATGATATGATCACGCACAAACATCAGCTATATGATCTCCCTGAAAAACAAGCCCATTTATCTGCCTTGTTTCTACTCCTCTTCACCTCGGGGTTTGTCCCTCTCTTCCGCCTCATTAATGATGTCAAAGTATGGATAACAGTGTGATTATTCCTGGCTGGCCGGGGCTGCTCTTTAGCGCCTGGATATGTCATATCTTAAATGACTCTTGATTGCAGGGATTTAGCCTGAAGGGAGCTAAAAGCGCATCGCCTGTGTGGTTTTTTTATTGTCATGTCGGGGGACGGGGGAAGAAAAGGCCCTGTGCTGTTTGTCAGGGGCATTCAGACAAAGCGTATTTAACCATAAAAGAGGGGAGAGAGAGAGAAGAGCCAGGCAAATAAGGACGGGGCAAAAAATGTTCTCCCCGCCTTGACAGACTTAAGTAGCCTATTACACGATGGCGAGGCTTTCATCTATTACTTCAAGGAGGTAGAGAAGATAATCACCACTGTTATTCCCCATCTGATGTGCCCCAAGCCACCTATTACCCCGTGGCCTGCAGCACTCTGCTGAATACAGAGAGAGGGAGCGCTCTGTTTGTGGCGCCGCCAAATCTTCGCTCGACATGGAGGGAGTGCAGAGGTTTTAATACAAAAAAAATAATGTGTTTGTGGCCTTTGTGGATCTTTGTCATCTGAGCTTCCTTTTGTGCAAAATGTAATATTAAAAAAAGACAACAATAGATGCGCAGCTGTCACCCGAAATCTCGCAAAACACCTCCGGACTGATCCATTATGTTCCATCATCACGTACTCACCTGTGTGGTGTTAATTAGCTTAACGAGAGCGGGGGGGGCCATCCTCGGCGTGGTCCAGCCACGCTGTTTGTCCCCTATCTCCCGCTCCAGCCTCGTTCCAAAGACATTGAGATAGGAGAGAAGGATCATTTATTGGGTCATTAGTTCTACTAATCGGCTCTCTAATTACAGGCCATTACAGTTGGGTGTCTGATGTATCCCCTCTCCCCGGGACCTTGGACATGATGCACCATGACACTTTGTCTGGCGCAAACAAGCAGCTGTCCTGTGGCTGAACATTGGAGGCGCTAACCTTTTGGATGAGTTCTGCTTTTTTAGACAAATGAATCCACACGCGTGCTTCCACACGAGCGTGTTTGGAGGAGGCTTTGTTATTTGCTTTATAAAAATGGCCCATTGGATCATTTGCACTGAAATAACAACAGGCGACGAGTGAAAATACAAAAGGTCTCTTGTCTTCTTTGAGGTGAACTGCAGGAATGTTTATTAGAAATGAGAAGAAAGCGATGCACAAGTGGGGGAAGTGTTGAAGTGCCCCTGGAAACTGGTTATAAAGGACCATATGAGTGGTTTTGCATGAGTCACATGAGTGTAATAGAACTAACAATCCTATAATATAATAATAATGTTAAACTCACAAGGGTCACTTTTTGTTTCTGATACATTGTACAGACTTCTACTTTCCTTTCAAGGCAGGACTTTCATTTGCAATGAGAGTAAGAGGAAACGTCTGTGCCCTCCAGGGACACTTCAGTGTATCATTTCTTTGACAACGTAACACTAAAAGGGGCAACTGTTTACCCAGAGTGCCCCTGTTATCAACCCCTGTGGTCATCAAAAATACCTTCTGGTTGTCTGTGCTTCTGTGCCATATAGGACAGAATTTAACCCTGTGTTTGCCCTGTGGCAATATAGTATAAAACAATCCATAATGCAAGGATTTATGAGTATAAGACTTGGCATTTAAAGGTTAGAGGGCTTTTCCTGTCAGGGCTCTGAGGGCTTTGGAACAACTCGCCTCGTCTTCATCTTTTAAATCTCCTCTTTCAGGTGACTTTTATCCAAACCATTTTATTCCTGCCTTTCACTTTCATACAACTGACATCCACGAATTACAAACTATGCCCACGTACTGGAATCACAGCATGCTTTGGTAAATGAGGACTTCCTCATGGCAGCAGATTTGCAGATGCGGAGATGCCCGAGAGGAAGATCAACACACTTACCAACTGGTATGACTACCAAAGTTTGGAAGTTATAGCAAAGAGTGCAGATAAGTCCGTCATACTTAAGAAAGTTACGAGGAGTGGAATTAATCGGCTTCCTCCGGCTACCCCCTGCTGACAAAATCTCTAACCTGGCTGGATGACAGCTCATCAAAAGTAAAAAGAAAGGAGCTTCTTGAGAGGCTGTGAGACTCACCTGTAATGTTGGTAAAAGTCTTTCACACTGAAATGAGAAAGAAAAAAAGTACTCTGGTGAAGGCTGTGTAAAGATCGTGGTTTTGGTTAAATCTTCATATTGTATGTTATGCTTTGAGTCATTTCATACAACCATAGAAACGTCGTAGTTTATTAATTATACTGCAAGATTGTACATTTTGGAGGAATGCAGTGTGAATATAAAATGTACTGTTGCTAATTAGTTGTATTGGTCTCCAGATCTTGAAAAAAGTTTGATCATGGTCGATCCGATTTATGTTTCTGACGGTGGGTTCTCAAAACAAGCCTTCAGCACGATGAGAGAATGACTCTACTTCTCTCTTGATTTATTACCTCAGTAAACATTGTAAACATGAGTTTATGGTCTCAATCTCTAGTTTCAAGTCTTCTTCAATACAGCATGATGTTCATTTAGTAACTTATGGTCCATTTAGAGTCAAACAGACCATAAAGCAGGGGATGCTTTAGGGCGGGGCTACATGGTGATTGCCCTAACGGAGCCGAATACGGCTTCTCCACATCAGTTATCTGCCAAATATGGTCACTTCCGTTCATCGGTTGCAAAAAAGACAAGATGGCTACGGCCTTAATCCAAGATCCAAGGCTTCAACCTTTGACCACAAAACATATCTATCACTGCCTGACCAGACCAGTCAAATATGTAAAGTGTGGGCCCACATATTCTGCGCTCCAATCTGACGGCGCTCTGGCGCTCGTGTTTCTTTTTTGTGTGGACCACAGAAAAGTTGTTTAATGACTTTATATTGATAATTTATGGAGGACTAAATCCACCTGGAGATTCCTATTGTTGCTCATACATCTCATGAAAGTGGGCAAACTGCTGGTAGGTCATTTGCAGAGACAGACCGTGTGGCCGTTTTGTGTTTCCAGCAGTTATACAGCAGATGGTATAAGAACTCAACATAAGAATAATAAATAGGATATTGTTGTTTACATAAGCCAAGGCGAGTGCATACAACAACATGTACATCAGGAGCGCGTACTGTGTGCCCACGCACACAGTAGGAATCCGCCTCCACACAGTTCAATTTCATATGACACTGCTGGACTCGTCTGCAGCCTCTCTGTTGTTTTGGTATTCATACTGAGACCAGATGGGTTCCAGGTGAGCAGCTCGGACTCTGACAGACACTCTTGTCCTCCCAGCATTTATATTATAATTAGAGGAGGATACTCAACAGTGTCAATATAATTAATTCAATTTTTAAATCGCCTGAGGCGCAGTCAGAAGGATACGAAAATGACAACGACATGCAGGACGAGGGGTGCTCTGCACGCAGCGCCGTGAGAGCTCGAGGGTGTTTTCTTTTTAAATCCGGTGATATTTTGAAAGTTTCCCACAGGTTGATTGTTTTTTAAATGCCAAGAGAGAAGTCGTCTCAGGGGACCAGACAGCCAATGAGGAGCTTTTCACTTTGAATTCATAATTAAACCAAGTGCCCTTGGGTTTGGTGGAAATGCATTTTTGAAGGCCTGTGCCAATATTTTAAAGATTATAGACTGAGCTGATACTCATTTTTGAATTTGACCAATTCTATACCAAAGATGTATATTTTTTTGTCTTTCTTATAAAAACAAAAATATTTCTTGTTCTGCAAAAAACTTTACGAAACATAGGGTCAAATAGGACTGCATTATGATGATATGTTGCATTAACACACCGTTTGTATCAATGTAATGAAGGATTGCAATGGATGTTTGCAATGGATTACACAGAAAACTGACACTGAAAACTTGTTATTGTATGGATCAGATATTAAATCCAGTTTCATCTCTAACCCCAAGTTGTTGTTCATGAACACATGCCATGAATGAGAAGAAATATCCCTCTCCACTTATTCAATGATGTCATTTGTCAAAAGAAAGTCAATCCATCCAAGATGCTTCAGTTACTGTGGAGAATGTGGTGTTGAGGTGGGTGTTCAAATATCGGCTTTTCTCACTGCGGCGCACATATCTCACTTCCAAATCGAACCATTTATGAAGGACATGGGCCGGTGCCAGGGCACGCCATGAAACGCATCATTCAACGAGGAAATACGAGGGGAAATAGATGCTGCATGGCAGACCGCTCTCATACATATTCAACACGCTTATTGTGAAAATGTGTGTATTGATCAGGCTTCCTGACCTCCTCAATCCCC
>NW_022280040.1:10433279-10474188 GCF_004355925.1 Anarrhichthys ocellatus | reverse complement strand
CCCCCCCCCCCCCCCCCCCTCCCACCCCCGGGCTCCTGTTTGCAGCTTATGCTTTGCAATAAGGGCAATCAAAACAGGGCCACGCTCCCTGTGAAATGCCTCCGTTTTTCCTTTCCCGTGGCAAATCTAACTCCCACCCGCTTATCAAAGAGACCCTCCGAAAGCACGAGCATCACCACCTTTGTGTTCAGGGTGCTATTCGACAGGGGTGGTGCCAAATCAGGTCACACCGGAGAGACAGCGCATTCAAGGGGAAGAATGGAAATGATCGCGATTTCTACACACACAGCAACCTCAGACAAAAGCTGCATAAAATATTCCACTCCCTCTGCATCTACACGAGAAAGGATATAATGCTTCAGAGATGACTGTAAACGAAGATATTTACTTGTGTATTATTGTTTGCATTATCCGTTGAGCTAAGGGAAGATGACTAAGGTGGCAATCTGCGATTCATGCATAATCTCTGCCTCCGGGCCTCTGAATCGCATGCACCTTTCCTTTTTAAGGAGAGCATGGAGAATACAATATTTCAGGGGATTAACACAAATGCATTTTTGCCGCTAAAGTCTCCTCAAAAAATGTGTTATCAACAAACTGCTGCCAGTTGGAAGGTAAACAGTCATGTTGGTGTCCCGTAATTTCTACATTTGTAGCAGTTCTGTAGTTCTGGGATGTGGAGCTGTGAGATGAGTTTGTGGGTAAAGTAGCAGACAGAGTCAGACTCACTTTGTCTGAGGTTGATTAGGTGGTAAAGTTGCCCGGGGCGACAGCAGGAAGCACCTTCAGGATCCCTGTTTTTCTTCGGGGGGTCATGAGTTTGTTACTCAAGTTTTCTGTTTATTTGTCAAATGCAATAACAGCAAATACATCAGTATGTTGTGGATATTGTCATACTTTGGCTTAAATATTCATTTTTTTTGTCTCAACAAATCCTATGAAAAGACCAAAACCATCAATGAATCGATCCTTCTAACAAGTATTGTGTCGGTTTCCTGAAATACATGTAGCTTCTTCCTTTGTACCATCGAGCTCCATTGTTGTCTAAAAGCTAGTAAATACACATCGGTGAGCCACACTGTTGCAGTGGTTATCATTAACACACGCTGTTTATTACGACTCAATCCCACATACACCGTCCTGCTGCCACACAATGTGGATTAATCCACCGCTGACAATAGTCCCCCGAAAATGCACTTTTTCTTCCTGTTTGAGTAACTTTTGCTAAAAGCTGTTTGAGGAAATGACTGAGCCTATTTTTGAGAAGTTGACTATGTATGTGTGAGCTGTTTTTAGATATTTAGACCTTCAGTGGGAGGGAATGGACTTGGGGCCAGAGACAGGGTCGGGAAGTCAAGATGTACCAACCAACACAATGTTGGTTTTGTTCTTTTAATGTGATTTGATTTGTTTCAATAACCGAAATAAGAAATACAGAAAAGTGAAAGTGACTATGCTTTTGGGAGAAAGCTGCAAACCAATTATAATTTAAACATGGGAGTCTGTTGTCACTTTAACTCGGGGTTTGTGGTGTATGTTTTAAGACATTACGCTGATGTTGCTTTCTTAATGTTAAAAAACAACATTTATTTTCTAAATACCACAGTCAACAATTAAATGTCTGAAAGAAAAAGAAGCAACTCTCGTGGGGGAACCAACTGGCAGCAGTAAACATTTCGATTTGTTTCTCTGTGGTCTCCTCCTGGGTCAATTATTAACAAATGCATTGCCCTGTTGTGATATATATTACCTAATATGTTGCCGTGGTTCGGACAATAGCCGGCACCACTGAGATCCCAGTATTCAGTCCAGGCAGACGGAGAACACAAAATGCTAATAGCCAATGAAACTCAACCATTTAACCTGCATAATATCTTTTCTAAAATGCATCGCCGGATACCCAGCCATGATTTTTTTTATTGGAAGCTCTCTTTGGGGAGAGATACACACAAATGAAAATATTGAAATGAAAACATAAAACACCTGCAGGGCACCAGCGTCTCTTGAAACACCACGATGATTTCAATTATATCATCAGTGTGTTCTGTTGAGGTCAAAGTTGTTGCCTGGCACAGGCAAATCCCATCATATCCCATGCAAGCTGTCCTTATTGAAAGCAAAAGAGAAGATGAATCACTCTGCAGCCCCCTGTGAGTGTAGAACAACATGACAAAGAATGGTGAATGGACTTGCAACTACAGAGCCCCTCTAGTCCTCTGAGCACGCAAAGCGCTACATGTCAACATATTCAACATATTCATACACTAATAGCAGACATTCATACACTAATAGCAGACACGATGTCACCTGCAGATTCGAATCATTAACACGCTGATGGGAAAGCATTTCGGAGCAATTTGGGGTTCAGTGTCTTGCCCGACATGCACACTGGAGGATCAGATCAAACCGCCGATCTCCCGATAAGTGGACAACCCGCTCTACCTGCCGAGCCACAGCCGCCCATCAACGTTTCCTCCTGCAGCAGTTCTTACAATATGTAATTTTATGTGCACTGACTGAAAAAAACATTAACAAGTTGAAGAGAGAGGCCCAGAATCAATGGCGCATCTCTCCCTAAGTAGACCACTGAGTCTTGTCTGGTGGTGGAATCTATAACTCACTGCTGGAGATGATGACAGAAGTGTTTCTAGTGTTTCTTTTTGGCGTTCTGTCTTCAGAAAATAAGATGCAAGAGGAAATATTATTGAGAAGTCCAGTCTGTAGTTCTGAGTAAAAAGAGATTCAGAATGTCCGATTTGGGTCTGGAACCAAGCCCAAGAACGAATTCAGGGTTCATCTTTCAAAAACACAATTTTGTCATGGATTTAATTGAAAATGTGCTCTAATATTAAACAGATGTACAGTTCCACAAAGTCAAACTTTGAAGTCTATAGATCATGAGCTTTATCGCTGGTCTTCTGCAGCCGTAGTCTCTGTACGAAACATTGAGCCAAGCTGAAGAATACCTCTGTTCTCGAATCCGTTTCTAGTCTTCATCCAGACCCTCGCCGATGGTGAAAAGAGGTTTCTCTGCAGGGCATCTGGACTCTCTCTCCACGACTCCCGGAGGAGCTCAGAGATCTAGAAGCACCTCAGACTGAAGCAGCTGCTGCACGTCGAGAGGAGCATGGAGAGGCGGATCAGACCTCTGGTGGGGATTTTGTTTGCGAGTCTCCAATCGGGACACATCAGACTTGGTGGAGATATGACGGTGAAGGGGGCTATATGTCCTAGCTAGTGTGAGAGCAGACGTAGATTCACACAAGGAAATAGTTGGATGCATGTATTATGAGTTATTCAAAAGCTATTAGTATACTGGTGTGACAGTGCACTAAGGTGCCTCTTCTAGGATAGTCAGTCAATCACTCAATCAATCAATAAATCCATTTTTTTTGTAGAGCGCCTTTCAAACTAATCAAATCCAATTCAAAGTGCTTTACAAATGATTGGCACAAACAGGATGTTAACTTAGAAAAACAGGAAAAATGGAGAGAGGAGGAAGTGAGTGATGCACACCAAAATAAATTCAGAAAACAAACTAAAATACTGAATAAATTGATCATGGTAAAAACAGCAAAATGTTAATTAAGTAAAGCAAGAGTGAAATAAAATAAAAAATAAAAACAATACCACAAAAGACTAAATAATAAGCAATGATTAAAAAAAACACAATTATAAAACACTTGATAAAAGTCAGATTGAATAGATCTCCCACTTACACAAGGTCTCTTGAACTTGCTGATTGTCTTCATTGTTGGTCTAACAGGCTGTTATTAGCCCATTCAGCCCTTATGATGATGAATCACGGCTTTTTGGTTGCTAATTTGTCTGTTGGTCACAGCTGGAAGAAATAAAATAGACTAGTGTAACACAATAAAATGGGACATTGATATTGTTTTCATTTCATTTGACTGAAGAGCTTCAGATCGCTACCAGACATCAAAAAGTGCACTTCATGTCCCCTTAGGCTGCAGTGGCTTCCTTATCCCTCCATGTTTTCTCTCAGCACTCATATTAAGACATCTGCTTCGTTGGCAAATGGAGGAAAACTCAGTGTGCTTTGCGCTAAAGGTGAAACGAGCAGAGACGCTGCACCTCCTCTGGTTTTCGCGTCATAAACTGGAGTATATCCGTGTCAAACCTCTTCTGGTTTTGTCGCTCGACTCGGGGCTTTGCATGATGTGTTTGTTGCAGCATCCGTCTCCTGCCTCTCCTCGATAGGGCCGGCCAGGGCGATGGTGCCGCGGCTTACCTGGGTGGATTGCCTTGGACGGCAGCCTAATCATCTGGCTCCCAGTCAGACAGCGGCTGGGCCAAAGCTACGACAGCACAACAGATGGGCCCTCAAAGGACCCACCACATCTGCACTCCTACAGGAAGATGAAGCGGAGGGAACTAATTCCTCTCATCTTCTGATTTCACGCAAATGAGTGCAAGGGATGTGCATAACGAGCTGGCGTCCAGCTTTGGCGAGATAAGTGCAGATCTGAGTCATGAACACGTTCACCGAGGAATACAACAAACATCGCTCTGTGTCGTGTGGAAACGTTCAATTAAACAACTTTAAATGATGAAAGGGAATAGAGCGGACTTTAGCATATTACAAACAGTCCTGGTGTTGTTTTGCTCGCTGTGTTTATTCCCATGAGGTGAAATCACTCTTCTGTCTACAACCGGCGGCTCATAAGACCAGCTCCACTCACACAGCGGTGCTTTGTGTTCCCCAACTTGTCTTGTCTTGTGGATTAGAAGTTTCCCGACTATTTTTTTGCCACCAAGGCAAAGTGGATATTTTTGGCAGCATTACTGGCGTTTTGAAGTACTTTGGAAAAAATAGCTTCTGTATTACCATATAGAAATAATGACAATAATATGGGTGGGGGGGGGGGGGTGCACGCCAGGCCACGCTGAGCGATTAGCACCACACATACAGTACACCGAGCCTCTGCTGCGCGTCGGCCGCCATTTGTCTCAACTGGTTGTCGATGCTGATACAAGGGGGCGTGGCGAGAGGGAGCCTCCTGCGGGGGGCCGGCCCCGCTGCTAAAAAAGACGTCAATCGGCTTCTCAATTACAGGCTTGTTTGGCTCGCGGGCTGCTGATTTCCAGTCACGAGGGCCCAGAGGAGATTACACACCCGAAATCACACAAGAGAACAATGTGCAGAGAGGAGCTCTCTCTGCTATTTACCCTCTCGCATGCCAAGCCGTGATTTGCATACATTAACTTTATTTGTTAATCATGCTTGTACTGTAAACTCTGCAAGGCTAATATTCACACAAACAGCTCGATAAAAATCAAGCCTCCTCATCAATAGCTCGGCTCTGAGACTCTCCAGACTCTGTATTCTACTTTTTGTTCTCAAAGCATGCAATTTTTACTCTTTTTTTTAGCAGCAGCAGCAGTGACAGTGATGCTCTGAAGATAAAAAAAATCAGAAGTGGAGTCGGTCCAAAGGGGAACATCCGGCAGTGTAAATGGTGATGATGATGATGGTTATAAGGAACTGGTATGGAGAGAGAGAGAGAGCAGACGACGCACCCAGATGGCAGAGAAACTATAATCGCTCTGTCTCTGAGTCAAAGCTGCCATGCTGGTTCACTCATTGCTCCCGTTTCCTCTGCGACGCCTTCCTCGTGCACCAATAGCACCGTATCGCTCCGCGCAGGACCCCCCTCCGAGTCGTCCAAGATTAGACATGTTAGCCCGGCAACAACGCGCTTGATTGCAATTACCTTCTGTGTTTTCTAATTTAGACTCAGCTTGTGGTGTTGCTAAGTTTGAGTTTAAAAAAAGAAAACTCGCACTTTGAGAGGTTAGTGCTGAAGACCAGACAAACTGAGTTTAGTTCCTCTTTGATAACAGGCCACAAAATCAGTCATTAGCCTTCACGTGTGAGTAGCTCCAACTCCTATTGTCTTTGTCTCATTTAATGCTTGTCACGTGCGAAATGAAATACCAAGAGCACTTACGATAAAAAATGATGGGCGAAATCCTGAAATATGGCGCTTTATGGGAGCCAGAGCCTACTTTTACAAGGTTAATGAACTCTCACTAACTTTAATAGTCTGTTTTCCAACTCATGCATCTTCATAAAGCGCCCTTCCCCAAAGTCTGCAGGCGAGCGGTGCCATTTCAAACAGCTGTGCCAGGCGTACTCCCGCAAAATGAAAGGAGCCCCGTGATGAATCACATCCACCTTCCTCTTCCTTCCATTCTCCCATTGTTCGCCTCCGCCTGGCAAACTGTCAGTGGATTACCTTCATTTCCCTTGATGCCTAGAGGTGAAGGAATGAGAAAGTGCAAAGAGAACGAGGAACTTCTGTAAGTTCCTAATCACCTGGTCTAAAGGAGGAGGGGGGGGTGGTATTAACAAGCAGAGCAGAGCGAGCAGCCGAGCTGAGAGTCGGAGGCCTGCTCGCAGCTCTGCAGAGACAGAACACTTCCCTGCTTCACGTGCATGCATGCGAGTGTGTTTGTCTGTGTGGGATTAACGCCACTGACTGTCATCGCCTGCACGCCGTTAGTGATCGGATGATGAGAACCAGACTAACAGAGGCACAACGCGTCACTTTGTAGATGTTTTGCTCCTCTTTCTCTGTCCATACAGCTTCTTCCTGCCATCAGAAGAGCACTTGCAGGCGCTGGGGACGCCGGCAGCTCTGTGAGTTCAGAGATCTTGGTTTAGAAGTGCTCTGCAGCATTCTCTCTCTGCTCAACGGGAACAATAGAGGGGGACAATAACAAGAGCGCTACATGGACACTCAGCCTCGTGGTTGTTTTGCTTCTCTGTAGTTTTGCTTCTCGTTGTTGTTGTTTTGCATCTTGTGGTCATTTTGCATCTCTGTAGTTGTTTTGCTTCTCTTCATTGATGTTTAATGACTTTTTGTTGTTGTGTGGAATCTCTTTGGAGTCATTTTGCTTCTCTTTGTAGGAGTTTTGCGCTTTCTCTGGACGTTTCGGTTCTCTCTGTGGTCATTTTGTAAACTTTCAGGTCGTTTTGTTTCTCTTTGTAGTCATTTTGCATCTGTTTTTGGTGGTTTTACACCTTTTTGTGGTTATATAGCATCCATTTGTGTGTGTTTTTTTTGTTTTGCCGTTTCATTGACTCTGCAACAATAAACAGCCACTTCAAACGAATGCTCGTAGACCTGTTCAGTAGTCCTTCCATGTGTTAAACTCATTCCATAAACCTTTATGCAAAACAAACAAACAGCGCTGCACACGAGCACTTCACTCACTCTCTCACACACACACACACACACACACACACACAAACATAAGCACTAAAATATCAGGTATTTCAAAACAGTACATCCCCGGAGAGGTGAAGCAAAGATTAATCAGTTTATTTTTGGCTCCACTATAGAGAGATGAATATGGAAAAGGACGTGAGAGCTGGCAGCTAGCTCTGCTCTTATTGCTGGTACCCTTTCTCACCTGACACCCAACTAAGCAGCGACACCGGGTGACATTTAAAACACTTGTGACAGCGACAACATTTCAAATGTTGCAGCTCTGAAAGGAGAGACAGGAGCTCGGTTAGGGGAGACGAAGGCGAGGGGGAAAACTTGTGACTATGAAGTTGATCCTTATTTTCGGAAGGTCTCATAAACAATATCTCAGGGGCTTCATGCGTGAATGGAGCTGAAAGGAAACGAGACTATTTAAGGTGCCACTTTGTATTAGGGGTGTTTTAGTCTAGCATGCAGGATTCAGTGTAAGCACACCAGACCTGTTCCTGACACACACCCACACACAGGTAGAGACCACCGACTGTGCTAACAATTCACTGTGTCAAAAATGGAAAACTTAATTGTAGCCTTTTATTTACATGTGCTGCCATGGTGAAGGTAGGCGGTGAAACATATTTGACGGTGTGAATATTAGCAAAATACGATTAAAATCACACTCTTTGAACAAAATTCTATTTCCACAGGACTCTTTTCATGTAACATGCTGTTAAATTCTGCCCTTTAATCACATCTGGAATAAATACCAGGATGCAGAATGTGTCTGCGCACATTGAAAATAGGTGACGGAGAGACTGAACAGCATGAGGTAGGAGGATTTCATTTCTTGCAAAGTTTAAACATCCCCCTCACATTCAGACACATTGAAAACATGCAGACTGAACTATGTCACATTAATACATATATTTATTTATTTTTTCACCCCTAAAAATACTCTCCACTCCTCAGTGTCAACATGTCTCACACCTGTGTGTTTGTAGCAGACATGCCACATTGAGTCAGGTTATATTTCCGTGGCTTGTTTTAGCACACGCTGACGTCAGATTGTTTAACAGAAGGGAGGAATGTGACACCAACACAATCCGGTATGTACTTTCGTACGACTTTTGTAGGTTAAGTGATTTCATTATCAGTTTAGGTCAGTTAAGTTATAATAAGTCCATGTTTGGAGATTTCATTATTTGCACTTGTTAGGATGGAATATGATAGTATTAGCAGAAAAAACATCAAGTAAACATGTACAATATGTAAAATACATAGTTTTATCGGGTTGTCGTGTAATTTTCTAAATGAAACAATCGGCAAAGAAAGTAGAACTAGATGATCATGCTGTGAGTTAAAATACATGTAAAATAAGCACTTTTGTTATGTAACCGGTGTTAGTGAAGCCTGGAAGTTGTGTTACAAAATGACAGTAAAATAAGTTTACACTTGGTTTCTTACGAGACATTAACAGTGGTCTCCTGGGTGAAAGTCCTGTGGTTGTGTGACCCAGTCAACATCCCCTCCCTACCGCCACACTCTGACTTTCTCTCTATTTAAACTATGTCAGTTGCTCTGGCTGTCTAATAAAGATGCGGATGGAGTTACACTGGAGTTCGTTGAAAAGGGTGCGTCGGTGTCAGGCACCCAGGGCCACTGACCAAGCTGCCGTACTTGCCGTGCTTCAATGATCCTCATTTTCACGAAAAGCCAACATGTATCCTAAAATATGTCTAAAACAGCACTTCTGTCATTCTCTAATGAAATATTACAACACCAGCTGCTACCATTGCATTCAGTCCGCCACATCAGCAGTGCACTCAACACACCAGACAACCAATGACTGTACATACAACTTCCTGTCTGATCCAGTGCAGGCTGCGTGACATCAAAGAAGCCAGACACTGATGTTAGACTGTCCTGTCAGCAAACTGTGTGGGGTTTGTTGGTGTTAGAGGTGGAGGACCTGGGCTATAATAATATTAGCAGGGTGGTCTCAAGGTTTAGGCCGGGCTACAGTTTGTGTATTTTGAAAGCCATGTACGCATGAGACAGGAAGGCGAACCTTTCCTGTTCAAACTGAACCTCTCTCAAACCTGCGATGTTCAGCTTGCTGCAGCCTGTTAATCCTTTTCTGTACATGTCGACAATAAAGACAAAAGGTACACAAGCCAAAAGGATACACAGTTAAACCTGGTATCACATACAAATATACGAATACTCAGCGAAGCTTTGGATTGTTTGTTTATTTACTTTGCTTGTCAGTCGGGGTGTGTGAAGATTAGAGCGTTAACTGTAACGCGGGGAAACCACAAGCAGCGGTGACAAAAACTTAGAACATCAACAACAACAACAAGAGAACAAAAGAGTCAGCGAGGCGGCTGAGGGAATATGAGGATTTAGTAAATGCAACAGAGGTGTAAACAAAGGCAATGAACTGGAAAAGGAAACTGAGACAGTTTAAGATACACCAACATGACCAGTCCTTAAGGGCGAGTCCAAGTTTAGTGATAATTCAAACGAGGCAAGTCCCGGTCCAGTCTGAAGACTTTTCAAAGGAAATCTCAAGTCGGTTAAGTCTCAAATCTTTTGGGGGGGGGAGTATGAGTCCTGGTGCAATTTGCAAAACTGTCAGATCTCTAAATACACTTTGGGACACTGTGTGTTTTTTACATAACTGATTCCAAGTTATTACAATGGAGAGGCTTAAAACACAAGTGTTTTTTTGCATTCGGTCTTGAATCAAGTCAAATCTCACAGCAGTCCAGTCGGGTCTACTGTTGTTGTTTTTTAATGTCCAAACCTTTTTCTTTGTCACGCACAGACAGCAGCTTTAACACAGGGGATATCTTCCCAGATATAGGCGGGGCATGGAGGTGTCTCTTGGGGTAACTCCACTGATCTGATCAACCGTAGTCAAAGTTGTGTCCGACGTCGTCGATCATGAGCCTGACAGCTTGTGGGTGTGGGATCATTCCTCCGTAACACCTATCCTCCTTTAAACCTTACTCCCGCCTTGTTGCCCGGTTTTGAAAATAACAATTGTGAGCGCCACAAATGTGTGGAGAATAACCTGAAGGTCACTCACACACTGAACATGATGAAGTGAGTCTCACTCAGACGCTTTCGTTCCATCTCCCACTTCTCAATTTCACCCCGCTCCCCCCGTCAACCTCTCTAGTTACCTCTCTTAACTTCTACTTTGCACTCTGTCTTTCTGCTTCAGTGTTCTTTATTCTCTCCCCCCCCCCACTCTCTCATTCCTCTCCTGTCCAGGGTTTAAGATGTCATTGAGAAACCTTGAGATAGATGAGATCTTCAATGAGAGGCAACCATCAGCTCAGCTCTGCAATAGAGTTAGAAATGGTATAAATCAGAGGATATGACCAGGAATGACAGCGCTGTTTGTCGGGGAAAGACCATAAACCCTGATGCAATAATGTTTGCAGGGAGAATGGCAGAAGTTGTCGTAAAATCAAACATATGCTCGATATGGGTGCCGAGTGTGTGTGTGAAATTGAATAACCTGCATCATGTGACAAAGCAGTCTTAAAAAAACTAATTTGAATCTCTTTTCACTCGCTTCATGGGATCCATTTAAATGCAATCAGTGGCAAGTAAAAAAAAAGGCATTTCTGCTCGGTTGAAATATGTTTCTCGTTAAAGATGTCAGTGGGAAAAGCAGGGGCGTTGACACTTTAATCGCCTTACTTTCATATGCACTGTAATGGGACTTGAAGCAGCTGTGTCTCAGATGGAAGAAGAAAAAAAGAATCTGTTAGTGCGTCATGTGGTCAAGTATCATTGAGACCCTCTGGAAACATTCAAGTTGTGGTGAAGGAAAAAAAGTGGATTATTCTAACTCAAGTGGGTGTAGGGGTACGGAGGGGAGGAGGGTTTTGCCCTCTGAAGATTTAAAAATAAGTGCCAGCCCTCTTCTCCCCCCCCCCCGCCCCCACCATTTATCTTGTGGCACCACAAGCCTGCAGTTCCGATTTTAAATTGCGGCTGTAGGTTTGTGGTAGGTTACTTAATTCAGAGCAGCAATTGAGCAACCAGCGGAATAAAAACCACTAAGAACTCTCCACTGTAGCTTCAGAGATCCTGCTGAAGGATGCATATTAAGTCCACAGTCAGGGTCCAGACCATCACCAGCTTGTTTTCTCTACCCAGGGATTACTTTTTTTTGTGCATTTATTAAAAATGTGTGAATCAAAGACCCCCCCCCCCCGCCCTCCCCATAAAAGAAAGAAATCCATGTGCATTATAAACAAGTTCAAGTTATTTTCTTCTCATGTAAACAATTACAGTGAAGCATTGTTTGCAAAGACATTCTTAGATATCAGGCTGCTCTCTCTCACGCACACACACACCCACACACACACACACACACACACACACACACACACACACACACACACACATATACAAACAGTAGATTTACATTTTATTCATTAGAGCTTTCTCCCCATTTCTCTCGTCACTTTCTATTATCAGGAATATTTTCCAAGCCGCCAGCGCTGCCTCTTGTTTACTCTGAACCGGATCTTCCAGCAGCGAGAAACTGAAAAACGTTTGGATGCTCGGGTAAATCAAATCATTTAACTCAAGCAACATTTAACACGCTACAGTGTTATTACATGAAGTGCAAAATTGCACACATTGTCGCTTCTCAGCAGGACCTACCTTTTTTTTTTAAATGATGTTCCCTAAATCAAACTTCTCTCCTCATCCCTAGCACCATGTGAGCTCTGCAAGACTGTGTCCCTGTTCATTAATACATAGATGGGTGGATGGGGGTGGAGGCTACAGCTCTGGGGAAGAAGCTATTCCTCGGTCTGTTTGTGCGTGTTTGTATTGTTCTGCTCTCACAGACAGCAGGGGGACAAACAGACTGTGACCTGGGTGGGTTGGGTCCTTGCTGATGTTGCCTTCTTGTGTAGACGGCTAGCATACACCGTGTCCAGAGTCGGGAGCTCGGTTCCTACGATCCTCTGCGCTGTTTTAACCAGGTCTCTCCGGTCCAGGGTGAATATTGGACATAATATATAACTGTTGAGTTATTAAAAAGGTTGTTGTTTGGTTCCTCATTAGCTATAACAACTCTATATAGCAATAATATATCAGGCACAGTTTCTGTCGGGTAATTGTGGAGTTCCTCTACCCTCTTTTGGCAAAACAATATATTTCAATGCCGGTCAAAAGTAGCAGATGTTTGCAAACACAGCATTAGTCATAACAACCTTAAACGCTGTGCATCTCTTAGAGTATTTATGGTTTTCTGCCCCCTAGTGGCAAGCAATTATCTAATGCAGCTTTAAAGTTAATATGCAGTAACTCTCTAAAGCTGTAGTTTGAATAACATCTTGCATCATTTCTTATCAGAATAAAATCATAAAGAGTGTGTAGAATAAATATAATTTAAGTATGTAGTGTGGAATTAAGACACAGCTCAGCAAGTTGACCCAAGCTCTGGCTTTCACTTGGCTTCTTGGACAGAAATGCTACCACCAGTCTCCAGAGGTGGAACATCTGATCACACTCTAACCTCTGTCAGACAGAGGTAAGGTGAGGAAGTAAGGGGAGCTCTGAAGATGTCTTCCCATAATGCACTTCCTGGGAAACTGCCAGAACCGTTAATTAGATGCAAACTGAATGCTGCTTTTCTGTCTGTTTCTGATTAAAATAAAGCCACTGAGCGGGGAACAGTGATGGAGGCACTTTACGCTGCAGGTTGGGTGAAAGGATTAACACTCCCTATTATTACCTGCATGAATATGAGCATGCATCAATAATTCTTCCTAATGGCTCAATGTGCGCGATTAGACATCAGCTTCTCATCCTCTTTCAAGGATTTGCATTAGCTGCTTTTTTCTGCTGCTTCACATGAATTTGATTTGGACTGCAGCAGGTAAAAAGACAGATGTGTTTTATGTGTGTGTGCTTGCAGCCTTCAGCGCACACACACACACACACACTTGACCGGATCCCATTAGCCTGCAGCTATTTATTTACAGCAGTAGAAAGATACTGATACCAGGAGAGAACATCAAAACAGGGCAGGTAAGTCACTTGTTTGTGTGTGTGTGTTGCTTCTTTTTGTGGCCATTTCAGACCTCACTATTGATCTCAACACCAATAACTAACTTTCCGAACTCTCACGCACATCTGAAAAATTCTCACTTGCTTTCCAGGTTTCTTTTTTCTTTGTATATTTATCTCATGAGCGCCAGAGTCATGTTGCTTCTTTGGAAGTCATGGGATTCCTCTGGAAAAGAATAAATAACGCTGCAGGGGAAGACTGTGAGATGAACTGTGAAGGAGAAGCCTACTTTGTTAAAAGTAGAACAGAAGAGGCAGCTGTCTCAAATACTTCCTTTTGATGTCAGAGTGGAGACCCCGTGACATGTTGTGTTGATGCTATTTTTCGCTTGCCATTGCTATTGAAGGTCTGCAACAAATAAAGCAAACAGAAACTATAATAAGTTCTACTGTATGTGTTTATTCCATGCCTGATTGCTGATCTGTGACCAGTCATCATAAAATTAGATTAACTGTTGATAAACCATTTGTTCAACCAGGGAAAAGTTAACGCTTTAAGCATCAACTGATATTCTACCTTAAAGTTAATTAATTAATTGTTAATATGGTTAATATGGTTAATTGTTTTTGGCCACTAGAGGGCAGAAGAACTCGACAACACCATTGGACAAAAGTTGTTATTCTAACATCTTAGCATTCATCATCAGTTTATCGCTAGTGAATGGGTGAATGACATGTAGTGTAAAAAGCACTTTGAGTTGTTGGAAGACTAGAAAGGCGCTGTACAAGTCTATTTACCATTTACCTACACCAACATAGCCCACAGACACAGTAAACAACCAGTCGGTGAACATTTAGCAGCTAAATAGCTCGATATTTCACTCAGGAGTTGGTGGAGACCAAAAACAAAGAGCATCGGTTATATTGGTGATAGGAGGTGCCTGCAAAGACTCCAAAAAATTATTTAAAGGCAACACAGCCTGTTCACCCAACTGCTGTCTGGCAAAAGATACAGAAGTATCAGCTGTGTGTTTTTGTGATGTAGCATATGGGACTACAGATGGCATTTCGTTGGGGAACCCTGTAATCCAGTACCAAAAGACATTTAAACTACTTATAGGAGACAGGGGAAGATGGCGCCGCGGATGGCAGCCTCGGTACTGCGCTGTCTTGTACTGTATATAGCTGTTAAATGTCCTTGTTTTTCTCATATTTCTCTTGTTTATTGTATATATTTCATATGTGTGTATGTACGATGAGAGTAATGTGTAACCGGAGTCAAATTCCATGTATTTGCACACATACAATACGCCAATAAAGCTGATTCTGATTCTGATTATATATCGACTTTAATTATGTATTCTAAATACCTTTCATTTATTAACACAACACAGTTTGTTCACGCCAGGCGTCTTCCCTGATTATATATACATTCAGTCATTAGTCACATCCATCTCATCCACAAGTCCATGAATGAATGTGATTGCTCCTCTTCTTTACATTCTTCCTCCTGCTGGTGTCCTCATTTCCATCTCTTCAGAAAAATCCATTTGCTGCCATTCATCCCTCAGCAGTATGGAAAACCAACTTCAATAGATCAAGATAATCCATAACACAGAAGATGAATCACGACTTTGTTTGGGCGTTTCTATTTGATCATTACTTTTGCATTACATTGTGCCCTAGTTGAGTGCTTTCATACGACTGCACACATTCTGCTCTCTGTCAATCACCCGACACCCACAGGAAGAAAAGGACGCGGAGCCTTACAAGCTTAACTGTCACATTTGTACAAGAGAACGTTAACAATCATAGAAAAATACGATTCAATTGTTTTCCTTACTTACCCTTTTGAGTCCAGTATCTATTGACTGACATACGTTAACCAGGTGTTTACTGGAGAGTCTTAGTTTGATGCACTGGGTTCTCAGTTGTGCTGAGTTAGGATGAGAGTGTGATGATATTTTTGGAGCAGAACGGCTAAAAGAAGCATCTACAAAGGTTTTCTGTGGTGACCTTGTGAGCAGTTAAAAGAGCAGCCGTAGAGGATCAAACAAAAGTCAGTCTATGATATAAATTTCACAGGGTTGGATGTGAAAAGAAACAGCTGTTATATGCGCTCCTCAAAGCCACCAGACTGTTTCATCAATCACCAACTCTGGTTTGAGTGTTTGAAGGAGAGACTAACAAGTAACAGATACTAAAAAAAAAGAAGCAGCAGTCACAATTTCACTGTTGACTAACTCTGCTGCCGGTCGATGTGTCCGTGACATCGAACATGACACACCAGGAAAAAAAACACAGAGAAGCTAGTGCAACGGCAGGGCATGCTCATAATGGGAAAGGAGTCTATCGCCGATTTTTAGCGGGTTTTCCCACATATATGATCACATTTTGGTGTAAAAAAAGGTATTAGATGTCAACAAGTTTTGAAGAACATGGGGTTATCCATGAAAATGTCAGATTCAGAGAGTGAACCGTCCTTTTAGAAATCGGAATGTGGAAAACTGGCAAAGCTGAGGCGCTGCAGAAAGTTTGTCGGGCAATGCCAAGAGCGAGGGCTTGGCTGAGGCCTTGGAGGAGCACTTGGATGAGGGCAGCTGCAGCTGGTGGGGTCTGAGGTCACGAACAGATGTCCTTCACAACCTCCAACGACGGGCTGTTACTCTTTTGTCGGAGTTCTTGTTTCAAACTGCCAAGTTTCCATCAACCTCTGACATGCAACTTGGAAGTCCAAAATAGATTTTAAAAAACTCCCGTTTCAAGTAGGGAAACGCTGTACTTCCCCACTTCAGGAATCAACTTTGTATCCTCCATCTTTTTTTCCCTCCGTCCACAGACTCGTTCCTGTCAAAGCAGTCGTAGCTATTTGTATAGGAGGCAATAATTCAGCTCACAATGGGGCCTGGGAACTCTCTTTTCAGTCTGTGGATCACTGCAGAAGGGCGAAGATACTGTCAAGAAGTTTGTAACTCATTTGGAGTTTATTATTTTATGCATTATCAGCAGTTCTCTGACCTTGGGAAGTTAGTTTTAAGCAGATGTAAGCTGAAAGAAACCTAACCTCAACTCCACAATTTTAATTTCAAACTTCCTTTATATGTCAAGTTCCTCAAAGTCATGTTTTAATGTTAATGTGATACTTGGAAAATGGTTTTAGAAGACTGACACTGCACACTTCGAAGGTCCCACATAACTGTGCAGGTGTGCAGAAGCTCTTTGAAACCTCAAAGCAGCCTCTGTTGGCACTGATCATTTTTTGACTAAGAATGAAGCTCTTATATTCTCCTACCTTTAGCTATAACATACATATTCCTCAAAGCTTTTACAGGTCTGATTCCTCTTCTTTTCAAATATATCCACATGTACAGTATGTGTTTTTGTGGTTTCAGGAAGCTACCAAAAATAATAAGTTTGGCTTCAAAGATTGTGTTGTAATCAACGACAAAATCCCTCAACGCTGCTGGGCTCAAATATATTACTAGAAGGAAATGCTTGTTTTGTGAATGAAGTCATGTACATGTCCGTGTGCGAGATAAATAGCACAGAGACCGATTCATAGAAAAACACTCGAGGTCCAGGGAAGGTTTCCAGTCGGACTCGAGATTGATCTAATCTAACAGAGAGTTAGATATGTTTTATATCAATCTCAAGTCCATGCATGGATGGATAACATTTACATTTTCTATTCAGAAATGTTGACAAATCTTTCAAAACATACATTTTTTCATTAGACAGCATTGATGGACAAATTCCACAAACTGTATATACTGTAAGGTACTACAAGAATGAAAAAGCTCTCGTCAGTCAATTGTCTGCCAAACGGCTCCCTCCAGACCCTCCAGACAATCCAGACAATCCAGACCCTCCAGACAATCCAGACCCTCCAGTTGAAGAGAAAATATATAGAACACCAGCCTGAGCTGTGGGGTGACAGCTTTGACAAACTCGTGTACGCCCTGAATACAGGAGGACGGCGTCTGTTTATTTCCCTTTTTAATAAGAGTGGGCAGTTTGGGCACATCCTAAAGCCTTCTCACTCACCGCTGTCAGGCGGCCACACTGGTAATAGTTTTCCATAATCATGCATTTGTTATTTGAACTGTTCCTGAATTCCGTCACTGATGTTCCCGCACTGATTTACAGCATATTGATAATGACTATTAGCTGCGACCTACTCAGCTAAACGGGCTGCATGTCTGTTCCTTGAAGCTCATAATGGTGACCTCATGCTTTGACCCTTTTTCTTAATTGGTCTTTTCTGTGATGGAGTTTTGAGATTAATTACCTTCACGGGAGCTCCGGCTTCCACAGAGCTGCCGTGTTTTACAAGCGCGAGGCAGCCCGAGCTGTGTTCTCGGCACAGCTGTCAACCTGATTGATTACCTCTGCGAATATCTAAAGGTTGAGCCTCCCACCTCTCGACATTTCACCGCAGCTTCCCTTTGGTTAGCTCTGACTCCAAACTTAACAAAAAGGACAACAAAAAGCGGAAACATTCCAAACAACGGAAGTGGCCTTAGAAGAATAAATGTCAGGGAGAGAACGGCTGTCACGCTAAGGCTGAAAGGAATGTGATGTAAATGTAACTGCTGTGTCACACAGGACGACTGCAGACAAATAACAATGTCAGCGTCTTTACATTTAAGTTTGCCCGTAGGAAAAGGTTGAGTGAGATAACTTCTCTCATTAATATTTTCACTTGCTCCCAGTGCAAAACATACATAATAAGATTGTTAGACTCTGACTTTTTCATTTCAAGACTAAACTGTAGTCATGAGCACCACAGTGAAACTTCTCCACCTCTGGGGACACATGTTGATGAACAATTTGAAGCCACAAAACCCTTTTAATTAACTGTGAGGGAGGCTGAATCTACCTGCTGTCTCCAGGTGGGATTTTAACGAGAAGAAACTTGTGGCAATCAAACGAATCCACCGCGGAATCCAAGCCTGGTAATCTGAGATACGAAACCCCTGAGCTTCGATTACACAGATAATGTGTGATTCAGTGCGAGTGTGTGTGGCGTTTATATGGTGCTCCTTGCTTGAACACTCCAATCCAATCCCGACATTTTCACCATTAAATGTCACGCCTCGGTCACCAAACAATGACTTCCCATGCTGCCTGCAGGAAAACGTACTCCAACTGTTCATGCTGGATGTATGATATATGACCACTACGCCTTTACTTTACTTTATGGAAACTTTGAGATTATAGTTTCACCAACACTGAAGGGAAACAAAAAAAAATTGCAACCCTTAGCACTAATGTAGTAAAGGGCTATCAGTAAGTAAAAAAATATATAACAGAATACATCAATAAGTAATGTAACAATAATGAGTGTGAGAAGAAATTGTAAATGTGATGTTTCCTTTTTGGCTTTTTATGTTTTTCCTCCAGGCTATCAGTTATAAGGCAACACAGATAAAATCATCTTTCTAGCCCATTTTAACTTCTTGATATTGGCACACATTTAATATTTTTGTTCCCCATCATATCCCATTTTTCTCACATAGTAGCTAAAGGCCATTTGCTGACAAGCAAGTAGAGTAACAGAGACCATAAAGCAGGGTATGCTTTAGGGCGGGGCTACCTTATGATTGACAGGTCGCTACCATGGCGTTGTCCGGTCTGGGAGTTGTCCGTGTTTTCGTCTTAGAACTTTAACCCTTTCACAGAGTTTTCAGTCACATTTTTGGTCGCCTAAAAAATGTCCCATTCTGCTTGTTGTACTTAGCTCCACCCTCTCATCATGTCACTGTTGGTTGCAATAAACCAAGATGGCGACGGCCAAAATGCTGAACTTGATACAGTTTTATGAATCTCAGAGACTTTTTTGTGATATCTTTGATGTTTTCTGCATGATTATAATGTAAAACAAGCTCATCCAAAAATGTAATTAGCTACTGTTGTTGGCATTAGGAAATTAATAATTAACAGTAAGTGTAGAGTGCTGCACAGATGACGTATCTTCATAGACCAACCCGGAAGTTAGCATTGCACGGCATGTCATGAGAATTAGAGCGGTTACAAAGCACATTATCTTGACGTGTCTGAGGGTCTAAGATGAGGAATTGGAGCAGGTCTTGGGGCAGTCAGCTGACTAAACCGTCACAGCTTTGGGGGCACTGGAAGAGAAGGGACTGCTTTAAGTTTTATTCTGTATTTCATGGCATTGGGCACCCTGGTGGGCTGGTCTTTAATGGGGGCCGTGGCTTTCATTATTGCTAACAGATTGAAGTATAAAGAAGAAATTTCCTTCAAATATAATAAAGTGACTTCAACTGAAGTGGGTGGGGGGGGGGGGAAGACATCCTGTTCCATTTCAATAAACTCATTTGTAGAAAGCTGTAGAAATTTGTAGAAAGATCTAATTAATTTATGTTAATTTATATTTATGAAATGTGAGGTGGAGGCTTTTCAAAAGACACCATTGCTTATTCCTGACAGCTTTTAATTTCCTTTGTCAGACAGAAGCTGTTGTAAATGAAAACACCTTGAGTCAGTGTGCTGCAATGCTTAATGGTGATATCAAAAGGAAAATACCTCATTTGACACTTTCTGGTGGCCTTGTTTAATCACTCAAAAGGTTGTTTGTGATAAAAATAAAAAAACTGCTTCGGATAGTTTATTACAGCTGAAAAATGAAATATCTAAGATAATAAATTATGTCGCGATCAAAGTTCCTGATTCAAAGAATGTCCTCACACAAGATACACAATGTACCTTTATTAACCCAAGCATGACTGGCAGACACAAAGCAAGCCGCTCATGAATACCTAATATGTGCAGAGAGAAGCAATTTAGTCTCTAGAAATGTGAATCAGACAAGTGGCCAAAAGCCTTGTTATCTGAAAGCCCTTGTTCTTAAAAGTAACGTATCAGTTCTAGCAAATCACACGGAGGACTGAGTCTGTTGAAGCCGAACACTGGACTCTTTTTTTTGTTTGCATCCATTAGAGAAACAACCTGGATGAGAATGAAACAGCTCATTTCATGATTCAATATTTCCAGGATCCAGGGTGCACTGACTGATGTTTCCCGCGGGACTTTTGTTGCTGCCGCATTGCCTTTCTGAATTTGTGTCATCATTGTTCAGACTGCATCAGCACGACTGAACTTTATATTAAATTCGTAATGGTTCATTTGATTTGGAGCTGTCAGAGGTGTACAATAGGGAGATTCAAATTGGGATTCAAAAACGAGTAAAAAAAGCACAACAGGTTAAAATAAATCCAATCCGCCGGCACACAAATCTAAAGCAGCACTTTGTATGTCGGCAAAAGAAAACACAAATGAATGCTCGTGTTTATCCACTACTATCACTGCTGTGAATATTAGGATTAGATGAACCCCATTGGGTACCATTATATCACTGCACAAAAGGATTTGAGGTGACGTAAATAAAAGGGCGGTTAAACCTCGAGGAAATGAAAATGATGCGGTAAATGTAATGAAAATATGGAATTTACGTATTAATTTGAAGAAGGTTATTTTGTCCCTTCACTGGAGCGGAAGCTTTTGCCTCATGTACGTCACACAACACGCAGTGTAGATGAATTCATGTGCAGTGCAATATGGACAATGAGCCTCTACTGCTTTTATTGTGAGCGTTAAAACCCTTAATATTTATTGTTTACTATTATTGCTTGTTGTCTGCCACAGCGGCTTGAATTGCCGTGAGCTGAAATGAGCTGAAACATGAAACATAACTTAATTAACGCACAAAAACAGGATTATGGAAGTCCACGACCTTCACACAGTAAGTGTGATATACTTGAACTCAATGTGCTCAACATAAAAAGCCTCAATAAGGATGACTAGAGTCCACCCGACTAAATGTTACACCTTTTTCATTTTTTCATCCCCTCGTAAACCTTCTGATTGCTACTACTTTTTCTATTGAACGTTATCGGACAAAGCTTATCAAAAGTTATAAAAACTTGTGCCTATCTTATTACATTTTTTTCAAATACTGAGCACTTTAAAGCGGGCGGTTCAGAGATCTGAAAACGTACAGGGCATGTCCACATAAGCTCCCGAAACATACCCTAAAAGTTTAATTTAAGTCGTCCACTAAGCGGGAGAAAATGCACGTGGCACAACACAATGATGATGATGATGAGTCATATCATTGCACTTGTCTGATGTTCATATCTCTATTTAGGCCCGCTGCCATTTTTCCGTTTATTTTAGAGGTCCAGAAATATGAGGCTTCAAATTCACTGTTGTGCTCCTTCATCCTGAGCGTAATCACAGAATATCTGATTCCAACATTACATCATGAAACTAGTTTCCTTCCAAATAAACAACTATTTTAGTGTCAGCTATTCCCTATTGCTACCGAGAGAACAAGATGGTGGGTGGACATGTTGTTTTGGTCCATGAGTCTGGAGAGTCCCTTTGGACCGTTCTTGGAGGCAGACCTGCAAACTATGAGAAAGTGCAGCCTGTTGTCCAAAGCAGGTTTCTAGGGTTTTTCCAGCTGAACGCACTGGGATGCTTAAATATAGTGAAGAATTTTAATCTCTGTCATGTACATGTACAATGTGAAAATCGGCCTTGGAATGATTCCTCAATCTGAAAACATAATGTTGCTTTTATTGTCGCTGCCATCCACTTCTCCATCCATGTTAGAAACCCTGGAGCTCTTATTTGGGAGCAGACTCTGCCGTTCATGTCCAGGTGGTCTTTTCTTGTCTATCCCAGAGAAGACACAACCTGCCAGGATGATGAATGTCCCAAATGTCTGGCATCTACTTGAAGGAAGTGCAGGGTGACCTCGCAAACAGGAAACCATCGTGAAGTTTTCAACTCTTCTCACCAATTTAATTCACAGCTATGTGATGCAAGTCAGTTTTTACGACCTCACCTGAGAGTAATTCGTGGATCAGAAACATGAAACGTGTTTCCTGCTGTTGAAGCACTTGAGTTAAAGCAGATCATGTCTGAGCATTCTGACCTTGCTTGTAACACATTACCTCTCTCTTTCCAAGTCTTTCTTCCACAAGGTCTCAGCTGAGATTCACCCCATAAACTATATCTACAAGTATATCTCTCCCACTATCCCGTCTCAGGGCTGACAGGAACCCATTAGATACAAAGTTATGTTTCGTCCAAAGGCTGCATGGAGTTCTGTTCGTCTTTGTTTCGACTGCTCTGCGGTTTAGTCGCTGCCGGTGCGTCGGGAGCGAGACCAACGAGGGGTTGACCGTATGATAATCTCATTAATCAGGACTCAACCATGAGAAGACTGCAGCTTACAACAAGGAAGCTATTACAATAAGAAGTTGTTATTTTTTAATTAGAGCTGCCCTTAAGCTTTAACACACACACACACACACACACACACGCACAAAGAGGAGTGAGTGGTGGTGCTTTGAGCATGTTTTGACGCGGCAGACTCCATATATCACCCGTGTGCCCGTGCATGAGCAAAGCAATTACAGCACCCAGCGCCAAAGAGAGACAGAACAGAGTGAAAAACAAGCGCGTGATGAGCGTGTCCCCTTCAGTTGATGGGTTTGGAGATGGCAACGTGTTTATGTTGAACGCAGCTCCACCGCGGGAGCTCCGCTGTCCCACCTCCCCGCCTCCGTGCGCCGCTCATCATCCCATTCAAATGAAATGTAAATCCCCAGCTCTCCCCAGTTGCTTCCATGTCAATACCTCTTTGACTCCAATCCCCCATCAATTCTCCACCCCCCAAACCCCCCCCCACCCTTTCGCTCCCAGACTCTTTCTCTTTTCCTCTAACACTCTTTTCTTCTTTCTTCCATCAGCTCGGGCTCTTTCCGGCTACCTGCCGCTGTTTTCCCATTATACTTCCTTCTTCTGGTTTGCCAGGAAAGCGTTGCTGATGGATCCGGACTGCAGCCAGTTACGAAAGGAGACTTTTATCACACCGAGCTCGACAAATCAATCTGGTTCCATACATCTGCTGTTGTCTTTTTATTTTTATTTTATTTTGAGCGACTGTAGGATAGACCTCATTAACTCCAACCAAAGTTGATTGCAATTACTCAGAATGCTCTTTGGGGCCTGTATATGTTGTGTGTGTGTGTGTGTGTGTGTGTGCGCGATGACATTTAGTGTATTACCAGTACATAGAGGAAACACAACACTAGAAGTAATTAACAGTATGATAAACATGTTTTCCATTATGTTCAGGACATTTTGTATTCTTAAAATTTATCCTTTTTTTTATTGACGTGCAGAAACCAATGAGCGTCAGCAGGCAATCTCAAGAAAGCAATTACAGTTGTATCTTAGCATCACATCTGTTGATTTCTCATTTATTTTTACACATTAAGTTGATGCTCCGATCCGGAGTGATTGACAGCTGGTGCAAGTTAGGGGAGCTATTCTTAAATAGGACAGGCTGTATTGTTGAAGGATTAAATCATGATTGTCAGAATGGATGGGTGTCTATCATTTGGAAGGTTATTTTTTGGAGAGTAACTGATGGTTTTATCCAGAGTGGGCAAGTTTGACATCTCACTCAAGGACACTTTGACAAACTAGTTAGTCTCATTTAGTTAAAGGTGTTTTGAGAGATTTGCAGTCAGTTAGTGGTGTGAGACAGCAGGCACGGCCTTAAAACAAAGCAGATTTTGGCATTTCACTCTACTAGTACAAAGAAAGTAGTAAAATAAAGACGTTTAGTTTAAAGGGATTCATGAAACACTTTTAATAAGAGAGGCAACCTCTGGGTCTGAAAAGATTAAACCAATGGGGAAGAGCCAAAACTGCAGTTCTTCGAATGGCTACTGGAGGCTGCCTCCAAAAAGGTGGTCAATCTCCAAAAACTTCCATGGTAAAATGCACAACTTTACATCAAACCTGGTACAAAAAACGATTTGTCTGTCGCCATCTTGGCTTGTTGCAACCAGAGAACTGAAGTGACCCTAATTTGACTCTAAATTAACCATAATGTACTAAATGAACATCATGCTGTGTTGAAGAAGACTTGAAACTAGAGATTGAGACCATAAACTCATGTTTACAATGTTTACTGAGGTAATAAATCAAGAGAGAAGTAGAGTCATTTTCTCATAGACTTCTATACAACCAGAGGAGTCGCCCCCTGGTGGACATTAGAGAGAATGCAGCTTCAAGAGACTTCTGCATTGGCTTCACTCGTCAGAACCGGATGTTGCCGTCTGGTGTCGACCCAGAGGGTTCTTGTTTAATTTGCAGGACTTGTTTTTAAGTGAATGTATATTTGAATATTTCCTTGAGAATGGGTACCCTGCTACAGAAATGGAAAATAGAAACATTTTGCATAATGGGAAATGCTTTCTTTGGATTCTGCAGCAAGTGCCAAGTGTTTTTTGGTGTAGAAATCTTGAATATTAACATAATAAATGCAAAAAAAATAACCAGTCGCAACAGAGGTTGATAACGTTGTGTGTGTGTGTGTATTAATACCTTTGCCATATGGGTTTTTCATCCTGCGATGATGCTTTGAGCGCTGCATGGATTTTCTACATTAGCTACAGTAAAAGGCATCATTATATGTGCAGGGAATATTCTCCGGCTGCCTCGGTACCAAATGTCATCATCCAAATCAACTGCAAACCGACATTCAGTGGCATTGTCTGTCGGGGTGAAGAAAAAAAAGGAAGAGAATATCCTCGAGCCCGGCTTACGTTCTTGCTCTGGGCAGATTGGGGGTTCAGCCGAAGACTTACTTAGGGATGTGGACAGCTGAGCTCATTCCGCTGGGCGATGAGTTCCAGATACCAGGATGAGATTGTGGAATAGGACCAGAGTAATCCCAGGTCACCTTCACACAGCATCAGTCCCTATGGGCACCAGCCACCCTCCATATCACTTCCACGATACTTCCTCCCTTCGCTCCTTCCTCGTCTGGCCATCCGTCTGTCTTACTTTTTCATTTTCTTTTTCACCCCTTCTCAAATCCCTTCATCTTCTTCGAACCGCTCCAAACACCCACTCAGTTGGCTTAGCTGGGAAGCCAGTTGTGTCTTCCATATGACGAGAGAGTTATACGGTCAAGGATGTACAAATACAATAACTAATCTTATTGGTTTAGGTAACAAGAACCAGGAGAAACTATGGACACTTCCTGCTTCAGATCACACTATGTGAGGCAGAGAGCATCTATTCTATGCATTTATGGATTATGAATCACTGTCACAGACTTTACCTACAACCTAAAATAATATTTAGATGGTGTACTCTTTAGGGACGATTCTGTCCTCTCACAATATTGGAGAGACATGTCACTATGGTCCAAATGCAAACCTACACCCTCTTTTTCTTTTCCATTTAAACTAATGAGCTATAACCTAATCTCTAACAGTTACTGGCATGATTCATTGATCTGGTGCTACTTTAAGAAAAGATAAGATATGCTTTATTGTACTGAAGGGGAAACTTGTCTTGGTCTCCAAGCCGCTGCGTCAATCAACACATTGGCCAACGTCACAACCCATTCATGCATAAACATTCTCCAATATGATCACACAGGCAACTTATGGATGTTTATCATGTTCTGTCCCACTCATTATTACCTTTAGGCTTTTACACCTTATGACGTTAACGTGGTATACAAACTCATTTATTGACTTTTCCACCACATGAAACTGGAACTAGTGGATGAATTAGCTTCAGCTAAGGTTATCTCACCTCGTCTCAGCTAACTGGAGAGCAGTCGATGCAGTTTATTCTGTTTTTATCTCCGTTTTCTAGTTCTTGCTAATTTGACATGCTGTTTCCCCCGTAAGCGAACACCTTTGTATGAGGTACTTTTATGTGTTGAAACACATTCTGCTTGTAACGTTGTGCCGTGTTTTAGCTTTGAAGTGTAGAACTGTCCTCTTATCAGCAGCATGCAAACCGCACAAACACTAGATGTTTCATCACAGACCAGTCAGGTGGGTATACATGAGTTTTCCCTCGCATGTCGTATCACATTAGTCAGATACACAGTTCTTTTATCGTGCAGCTATATATACTGTATATACAGTAGGCGTATGTGTGATCTCAGTGAGGAACCTAATGTAAGACAGATTACATGTGAACCCGAGCTTCACCAGGCAGATGCAAAGTGCATGAAGCTGTGCATTGAGAATAATGAATACTGTATTACCCGGGGAGTTGACTACCCTCCCCCTGCACATGGATGGAGTGAATGAAAATGTGCTTTCTGCCTACTGTAATCAACATTTAAGATGGCAGCGGAGCAAAACGTTGCTTTAAGAAGTACTGATTTGAAGATGTGTGCATTCTTGTTTCTTTAATTCCTCTCTAATGACTTTCAACGAATGCAGTTTCCTTTTTAATTTGCATTTAGATTAAAAGGTTGTGACTTTTGCAAATCCTCATTTTATCTCCGCAGAGCCTGTTTCGCACTTTGTTAGTTCAAACTTAATGGCAATTTTCTCTTTACCAGGCAGTTGTGACTGCTGTGCATCAGCTGGAGCAAGTGAGGTGGAAGAAAAAGAGAGCATGCTGCTCTGCCCTCTGGTGTTCATTTGCAGAGAAGTCCTCCTAATGTTTGTCCCTATCTGCTGTCTCCTCGAGGAGACAACATCTAATGCTGTGTGCAGACGTGCCATTCCCATAATGGCTTTGCTTGAAGATGATGCTTGATTGATGTCTGTGCATATTGTCGAGGCATCAGCGTGAAAAATTGATGATCCGGTGTCGACAAGAACAAGAGAAGACAATTCATTTCTCATGTCTACATGAGGCACAAGTCCTACGGGGAGGGTGCTTACATCGCAGAAGACATGCGGGGCTTACAGGGTCGACCTGTGGTGAAAATGTGACGTGCACTCATCAAAAGTGCTTCAACTGTGTCGAGTTTAAAAAATGAATAAAGGCAGATTTGGGCCGATCTGATCTCGGATTCCCAGCGAGCCGGTGGAATCCTTTTGCATCTGTGAGCTTCTGATGTAGATATAAAGCTCACAGATGCTTCTTTTGATCTCTGCAGGAGTTCGTCTGCGTCATGTAGATACAGCCTACTGTAGATACATGCAGTCGACTTCTCCTTCAGTGTGACTGCGTGAGGGAGACGTAGGGACGCTTATCCGAAGGACAGCGGAGCTTTGCCACGCGTTAAAGAAACGCACCTTTCACCTGCGATAAGCTGACTTCTGCTTTAAGAGCTGTCTGAAGAGGGACGGCACAACATCGAGAGCAACACAGTCGATTGATGTCTTGTTGAAGTTTCACTAATTATGAATGAGAAACTTGAGAGGGAGGAAATGTGAAAATATCATAGAAATTTGGATATATCATTGTCTTTTCATTTATAATATAATAACAATTATACAACAACAATAATAATACATATTATTATTGTTGTTTTTGTTGTTTAGAGAACATGAATATAAATAGATAATTGTGGTAATAATTTAATATAATCTTGAATCAATTCTACAGAATATGTTTAATTAGTTTGATATTTATCTCAAAGATCCTCACAGCAACATCAAACTGCCGAGTGAAAATAAGCCTCAATTATTGTACATAATATTTGTATCATCGCTCATTAATGTTACGTGATATATGGAAGGGTTTAATAAAACCACTGATCTCAACCGGATGTGCTTAGATTCCTGTGTGCAAGTTGCTCCAGTAACGGTCCTGAGAGTCTCGAGGCAGCGAGCAAATGTTCCCGAGGAGACAAATGTAGAACCGTCACAACAGAGAATAGTTCTTTTGAGCTCGAGAGCAGGGGAGAGGGGAAGTAAGGTGACGAGTCATGGCGTTATTGAGGAGGCCGTGGGGTACTTTCATCCACACGTGGCAGCAGCAAAGAGCTGCTTCTGTTCAGTATCTTCAGGTTCACATCACGGAAAGGATCAGTAAAAGTCATCTTTATGTATGTGTCCCTGATGTCTTTAAGCTTTCTCGTGTTCAACAATCCTTTCAGGTGAAGTCATTGTACAATTCTCACTGAGCTTCTTCCCTTCTCACTACTTTCCCACTCTGATGTGAGTCTGCTGTGATCTCAAAGGCTGCTGGGAGTTTTAATGCGCTAGCCATTTGGGTGCTGCAGGAA
Source organism: Anarrhichthys ocellatus (assembly GCF_004355925.1). Classification (NCBI taxonomy): domain Eukaryota; kingdom Metazoa; phylum Chordata; class Actinopteri; order Perciformes; family Anarhichadidae; genus Anarrhichthys; species Anarrhichthys ocellatus. Next base: position 10,445,868 of record NW_022280040.1, on the reverse strand, counting down.
CCACGATGGACCACTTGGATTTGCGTTCCCTGAAGTCGGCCTCCGTCACTGGTCGTCCACTCTTCTGCTCTCATGATGTATCTTGCTGAATCCAGAATGGAAGTTTTCTTTTCAGAACATTTTTCGTTGTTTTTTTTTTTTTTGCTGCATTCTGGCAACTTCTGATTATTGTCAGAGAGCTTTAATTTCCATCTCACTGCTTAACTCCATTTTCCTGCCACGTTCACATCATTCATCACTATTATTACCACTTTTTGATGTGTTGAAATTGCTCGCGTCAACTCAAAGTGGTTATTACTGTGCAACTGGGCATCTAAAAGCTTTAATATGTCTTACTTGGTGCTGAATGATTAATACATAAAGAAAACTTGGCCTCACGTCAGTCCCAATCCGCCATTCAAGCTAGTTTTAATCATGCAAACTGTTTTTTTAGCCTGACAATTACATGTGTAGACTCTGATTTTTCCTTGCAGTCCCTCAAAGTTGCCTCGTACCTCTAACAATCCTGACTGAGTTTAATTTGTAGCTGTCTAGTTGAATTAGACTGATGGGGCCTCCTGAAGGCCCAGCAGTAGGATCTCATCAACACCTCCTCTTCAACACCAACACTGTACGGTTATCAATTGGCACACATAGTCATGTAGTTCACACCATCACACCTGGCTGGTGATTTAAACAAAGAAAGGACAAACAAACAGCAAACCCATGAGCTGAAGCATGCAGACAGTTTAATGCTTCAACTGGGAAACTTATCAGCACATTTCCATTATCACTCAGGCTTAAGTTTATATTATTTGACAAGCCAGTTTAAAGCTTTAACAAACTCATTTGTATACAGTAGTATTTTATTCCCCAAAGATCGTCTACAGATAGTGAAAAGTCTGCTCTTCTTTTGGTATTATGGGCTCATCCCTAACGGCGTAAAGTTCACCTTCATATAGGGTCACCTCTGTTTTTGTTGGTCCAACTTTGTACCCAAGTTGCCTTTTTTATGATTCCAGAAGGTCTAATGAATGTGAAACCTTTTTACATATATTTTCACATACTTTAACATTGATTCCCAAAAGAGAAACATCTCCCTTTTTTCTCCCACTAAGTTGAACAACCCTCCACTACGGGTTTCCACAGTGTGTGGAGTGGAGAGCAGTTCTGATTGCTGCCTAATTACACAAGGCTGCTAATCAGCGTGGAAGCATCTGTGAACACGGGGACATTCTGGATGCACAAACCGCTCAAAACAGACAAGTCAAACAAAGACTTAGGTTCAGTTCACTAAGCATGCTGTTACCTGCAGAAAAAGCCAAGTTTTATTCTCCAATTTAATATTCCTCTGTAATCAGAATGCTTCAATAGAAAGATTAGAGGATTTCACAGACAAACCAGATTCCATGATGCGTCAAAATCAGGTTTAGGTTGAATAACACAACTCTTACACGTTGAAGTATTTACATTACCTGTAAGGTGAGCACTGTACTGTATTTATAATACACAGTGAGGAGACAGGCAGACCAGTTCTCACGTGAGCCAGCAGGTGTTGCTGTCAGACAGGTTTTAAGCTTCAGGAGACACACTCATGTTTTTAACAAACTTTGTAAGAAGTGAAAATGAACTAAATGAAGAAAAAGAAAAAAGAAAACAATAATATTTGCTCCACAAAATGATGTTGACTATTTCTTCCAATGTTTCTCCACTATTTTCTTTGCCTTTCTATTACTTTTACCTCTTCACTTGACTGCAGACAATTTTAATGAAATCTCAGATACATCAGCACACGCTATTTTCTAACTCTATACTTCAAACATACAATTTCACGATTATTCATCTTGAATACTTCACAAAAGAAGAGTGATGATGAGGCAACGAGCTCCCCACTCTGCTTCCTGTTCGTCCTCGTCACAATCTCCCCATTCAGCCCGACGATTGATATTTCATTCACCGTCATCCCGAAACCTCGACTGGATTCTCACATCACATTTCAATGACAACTCGGCTTTGAAGGGTTGATGGCGAATGGGCGGCTGATGATGTCACTCCTTGCATAATGACTAAACCCGAATTGCGAAATGTTCCGATTGAATCTAGAGGTTTATGATAGATGGGACAACACAGGATGGTGTTTCTGAGTCGCACTGAGCTTCATGATGCCTGGACTGAGTGGTTTCTCGTGCCCTCTCTTGTTCACACATATCTGCAGAGGGGACGGCACACAAGTCCGGCCAGTTGTTGTTCTGTAATCCTGCTGACGCACAAACAAACACAACTAAAAACACAACCTCCTTAATCATAAGTGATCACTATTAAAACAATCAGAAAAGTAGAAAAAAAAGTTAAATAGCGGAGACTTTCATAAATAAACCCCAAATATCTAAATAGTGTTTGCTTATCTCCCTTAAATCACTTGATCTGAATCATGCAGGGAATATGATGGTAGATCACAATGCATTCTGGGTAAGCGTGCCCCTTGACTGCCAATCAGTGTGCACTTGCTCCCTGAGCCCATGAATTATTTATCTCAAAACTCCACGGCAAGGGACAAGAATTACAGTCAGGGAGCGGGGGGGGGGAGGAGATTTAAAGGAGTATTACACAGATTTAGCGTTGCAATCCTACAACATTGTTGGACTCAAGACGGACAGTTTAAAACAACAAAAACGCGATAAAAACCAATGTACTGTAGCAGAACCAGAGATGTTTGTATTTGATGCATTTTTCATTTTCAAACTTGTAGTCTTTGACCCCCTCAGACACTGACTCAAGTGACATAACGTGAGTCAGTGTCCCTCTCATGACACAAAGGCTAAGTGTGGCTAAGTGGAGAGCAGGGCCATCCTTCAATCACGGTTTAGCTTGAAAGTTTAGCTTTAGCTGTGCTGACACCTCCGGGTAAACACCGTTAGCTCCGTCAGCACTGTTGCCGTTGTTAGCACCGTTAGCACCGTTAGCTGTGAGGGCAATAGATACCCTCTGAGTTTTGCACTGAGCTGCATTATCTTAAGTGTTTCTGTACTTTATGTTCATTAATATGTATATACGCATGGGCTAAATGACTTAGAACCTCCTGGTATATTTGCCCTCCAGTAACAAAACAAAAAAAAGTTCTTCTACCCTCTTTAAAAAAAAGAAATCTATTAATTGACTTACTTTGTTTGTATGTTAATAGAGAGGAAACCAACATTTATAAAAGCAAGCTTTCAGACCAAAATCAATATGTTTTGGCAGCTATCGTGCCAAATTGCAAACCATCTTGACAGCGTGGTCCTTTGAGGAAAGGTTATATAAAGGTTATTAAACCTGCTCTGTGGGGTAGAAATAAACTGCTGTCAGCCTGTGTGTTTGCATGAATATACTCATTGTCCAATTAGTAACAAAAAAAGACATGTGTTCACATCCCACACGACACCGTGAGGTCTGACCAGGCAACAAGCAAAAGAAACTCCAGTGGTTAAGGACACACCAGGTATTAAACTGCATCGCTGGAGCCTCAGCCAATCAGTCGGTCTGAATCAAATCAGACTAAAAGTGGATGCATTAATGACATTTTAAAGTGCTTTGGATGAAAACTTCCCCGAAAAATATTTTCCTCTTATGAATTATGTGAATGTCAAGTGGATAAAGAAGCCCTTTTACCAATATTAATTTCCTCCTGACAATAGAAATTCAAAGGTATCCTGAGTGCTTTTAAGCACTTGCCTTTCTATCAAAAATAATTTTGCCCCTATTTCATTCAGACGGAGGATTTTTTTCTGCCAGCAGGAAGTTCTGATGTTGAAGTCCCTATAATTTAAATCACCACCAACTCTTAACAAGCAGAGCAGTTCCAACTGCACTGATTCTTTCCACTTGTGTCTCATCCAAAGTTTTCTGGTGAAATCAACCACAAAGTTCAAGTGATAATGAATTTAATTTAACAGACCGTTGTGAAGTTCTTCAAGTCCGGTTTTCAGTTTTTCCACCGTGCAGGAGCATTCAAACAGCTGACAGAGTGGTCATTTATGGTCACATTAATCATGTCCTGTAATACAATAACAGTTAACAATAAAAAAGCTCCAGATTATAAACAGTCAGTTTCCCAGACAACAACATTGACTCGAGTTTCCACTTTGACATGCGAGACTCGTTAGTCCGGGCTCTGTACGCTCGAGGCAGCTCTGCCTTCGTATATGAAATGATAAATTATAAATGTAGCATCATTGGCCTCAGAGACTCACAATTTGATCTTGTGTACTTGTGTATGGGCGAGTTGAATATAAATATATTTCAGATTTACATTTTAAGATGTGATCGCACTGCGGGCAGAGACTAAATCATAAGGATGCTGGTTAACACCAGATGTAAAAGTGTAATGGCCCCGTGGTCATTATGCAGATATCGTATCGAGATACAAATCGCTTCTCATCACCAGAAATGGGGTCAGTGTGTGCAAATAAAGCAACAGACCTGATTACCAGTGTTTACGCCGTGTGGTGTTGATTTCTTAACTGGTCCCCTGCACATGTGATATTTATTCATGGGCGGATTATCAGACAATGGGCCCGTGGGCACAGAGATGTAATGGGCCCCCCACGCCTCCTATATAAGAACATGAGCCACGGATTCAAAGAGACATGTTTTGGGTCGTTTTGCATCTCTTTTGTCTCCTTTTTTTGGTTGTTTTCCATCTCTGAGTTCATTTTGCGCCTCTTTATGGTCATTTTGCATCTTTCTTTGTGTCTTTAGTCAATTTGTGTCTTTTTTGGTCAGTTAGCATCTCTTTGGTTGTTTTGCATCTCTCTGGAGTCTTTCACGTCTTTTATTGGTAGTTGTCTATTTGTGGTCTTTCTGTGTCTCTTTGTGACTTTCCAACAAGACAGACAGCAGTAACAAACAGAGGCTCTGCCCCAGCGGCCCCCTAACCTTTTGGGTTCCAGGGCCTTTGCCCAGTAGGCCTGTTTGCTAATCCAATCCCTCCATGTATTTACCCGTGACCACAAGCCGCCTGAATATCATCACATACATGTAAAGGCTAAGTTAAGACCTTTCAGTGGCTTTTTTTCTATCTTCTGCCCCCAAATGCAAAAGAAAGAAACGATTCCCCTTGAATTTACCATTTCAAAGCCGACGTTTAATTTGAAAAAGACTCGAGCAAATGACAAGAAACACATGAGCTTTGGATGTGCATTGTTAGCTGATGGACAATTAGATACGAGTATCTGCTGTGAGCTCTCGTTCATCCATGCTGCCCTCTGATTAGCGCCGGCTCATGTGTACATCAAAGTGACCTGTTGAATGAGCGTAGCGTGCCCTGCATTGTAATATGCCCATACTGGTGTCAGTGGGTGGAGTCATAACCAAAATATTGTTAAATTACAACAAACACACGGAGACAACATTGCAAATTAATACAACAATAAATAAATGAGCACATGGGGGTGAATCAGCCCTTTCCCCCTGTGTTTCATGCTTACTCACACAATCTGATCTGCAAAGCAGGCTATGAAGGCCACTAAGTGGACGGTATGCGTAGCGCCTCTGTCACATCTCGTTATTTTATTAACTCAAAGCAGACCACCCTGACACCTCACTCTGCTATATTATTTGCCTGTCTGTCTGGCTTGTCCTCCCTTTTCCTCTTTGCTTTCCCATGTTGGTCTTTAGTCCCCAAGAGCTTTTGAAAGCTAGATGAATATTGATGACCACAAGATTCCCAAAAATCAATTTCCAGAGTGGTGTCATGACTATTAAACCAAGCGTGTACTTAAAGACGTGCACAATTTAGAAGGAAAAGAAAAAGGGCAAAGCACATCCTGAAATTGCAAGTGAAAAAGAAATATCCTCAAGTGACCGCATTGTTGTTCAAGTGCTTAAAACAATTCATATCGTGTGCTCAGTGGGAAAATTTTGCACCTAAAGTTCAAATTGCTGAAAGAAAGAAAGTAAGTAAGAACATTCCCTTCGTAGATATCCCCCCCTCCTCCTTTCTGGGTTCGATCGAGGCCTTTCACACATATCTGTTGGCTTTAGCTCTTCATTCCAGTGCGGTACGGAGACGGGCAAAAGCAGAAACTTCACCAGTTGCATGACTCTCGGGGTGGGATTTCGAAAATCTTGATTTCGAAAAAAGGTATTTCTAGTGGGTGGTTAGAAGCTGAAAAACATGCCAACAGACATTATTGTCTTCCTCTTACCCTAAATGCAATGTTTACCAACCTGAACCATTAAGTGGTAGCTGCCTTAATTAAATAAGACCTTAACCGAAGAGGTGGCAGATCAATAATATCATAATTGGCCCATTGTGTCAGGATTTGTTGCCCTGATTAAGTAGATAGTAATTCACTAAGAGCACACATTTATTCACACACTATGTTTCACATCTGGTCAAAAATGACAAAGGATTGTTTTTAGAGGTGGGGGAGCAAACGAATGCTTCCACGGTGCAAACCTTTGGAGAGTGAAAGAAGTGAGTGCCGGTGTGGGCTTCCATTAATACTAATTATAGAGCTGCAGCAAGGGTGGGCTGTCTGTGCCATTTGCCGCTTTTACGAAACTGCCTCATCAGCTTCCATTAACTTGTCTGAGCCTCTGCATTAAGGTGAACATGTGCTGGGGAGCCATGTGAACGCAAAAACAATAAAGACCCAAACACATGCCTGTTCTCTGTCCTTAAACTGACTGCCCAGATGTTTTGTGCATTCTCAGCTACCGGGTCACTGTCTGCCTCCAAATACATCTGGTCGTATTTGCTGTAATGAACTGTATTACCACTATAGCTGCTGTTCTGATTAGTGAAATTGCAAGAAATTGTCTTAATCCCTGCATTTGTCATATTTCACCGAACCTGTTTTTCTGAGCTGACCTGAACAAGCTGTGATTACCGGAACATTTAAAGCGATAGTTCAGCTCTTTTGAAGTGGAGTTGTATGAAGTACGTACAGTATCTATAGTCAGTGTATTACCTACAGTGGACGGTGGTCGGCACGCCCCCCAGTTTGGAGAAGCAGCAAAGCCATGTACTGCTGAGGACCGGGGATGTCAGCAAAACGTGATTTAGCCACCTAAAACAATGGCCAGTTTAAAAATCAGTTTAAGTGTACGCTATATTTCGAATATTTGTCACATGGTCTATCCACATTTCTGACAGAGAACTGAAGCCGTGGTGAATCCGAACGAACCAAAGTCACGCAATAACACAAACAACCTAACCGACCAACTCTCATAGCTTCAGTTGCTCATACTTCCGTGCGGTTAACTCTAATTGCTTGAATTATTTAGCTCATTCATGTGCTCGGGCTCGGGAGGTAGAGCGGTCGTCCTCTAATCAGAAGGTTGATCGCTTAATCTCTGGCCCCTGCAGTCTTCATGTCCACGTGTTCCTGAGCAAACACTAAACCCCATGTGGCACCTTGTGTGGTAGCCTCTGCCACCAGTGTTGAATGGGTGAACACTGGCCTCTGTTGTAAAGCGCTACACAGCTCTAAATACTGTCCATTTACCATTTTTAGGAACTTGACTCATTAAGTCTTTAAGTATTCATGAATACGACCTCCTCAGCAGCAAACCAACACAGTGGAGCATTTAGCAGCTCGACAGACAGACTATTAGTTAAAGAGTTTGTGGACATGCATCACAGTGTGCCACTGCCTTTGGAGTTAGAGATGGTTGAACTTTCTCAACTTGTGTGACCACGGTGTCCACGGAAACCCGGAGCGCGCCCGGGCCAATTTGGTGCCTCAGAAAAGATTAACGCTGGTGCCTCTTGGATTGCAGCCAATTGCACCACCGATCATTGTGTTTATACACTCACACAGAAACTGCATAACTTTAAGATCTCTTTAAGATAGTCTCTGCAGCTCTTCCTGATGAATTCAAGGCGGGAGTAACTGACGTTAACTCTAGCTATTTATTAGGGTGATGCTGCGGGCAACCCAGAAAAGAAGGCCTATTTAATCTGCTACGCAACTATGTTGTTGTGGGCTTTTTGTCATTAGAATGAGAATAGAATTAGTAAAAAAGAGTAGAAGTAACACATCTTGAATTTATTCTTCTTCCCTCATTTGGGGCGCCCCTTAGGGATGGATGGCTCCCCGAACATCCACCTATACTGCCTCTGCCTCGGGCCGGCTCTGCAGAAACCACACTGAGAACAAATAACACAGGAGCTGCTTTTACTGGTGTGTGAGTTCCCTGAATGCTGCACCTCTTCCCCAGCACAGAACAACCTTATCAAAGACAGCATTGGAGCAACATCAGCTACGAAGTGTAATGAGTCATGCTGCTCTCTCCTAGCTCAACCTTATACACACAATATCACATCGTATGATTTCTTCTGCAAGAGAGACGAGCACAACACCTCAAGTTCTATCTCGGAGTAAGACGTGTGCAAAACGAACAGAAGCTTTTTTTTCTGTACGGAGTTGGAACATAGGGGTGCTTTTCCCAGCATGATAGCTATTCCAGACAGGAGCTGAAGGTGTGTAACCACCATTTACGTCACTGAAATTCAGGTCTGTGGGCTGTGCACACTATATGCATACAAAGCACCTTCCTTTTAATCTTAATAACCTCCTGTAGTCCGTGGAGCACCACTTTTGCAAACTGTAGTTTGTTTGGGTGTGTACGTGGTTTGACAGCAGATATAATTTGTCTTTGTATGTGATTTAAAATACTTCAATCTGAACAATGTTTGAGGTAACCTCTTGCAGTTTCAACTGTGAGAATTGTACTTTTTATCTAATGTTAACTTTCTTCAATCAAACCTTTTACTCAAGCAGAATTTCTCTTTCAAAGTAGGATATTGCAGGTGTAAAACAAACAGAGAGAGAGAAGTCGGATTATTGCTAACGTTTCTACAGAACACCTTTATGAATGGATCCATTTTTCCCCCATGAAACACACAAAAGATATAAAATATTGTAACGCATTATGAAAGCAATCATTACCAATTGAATTGTCCAAGTCAAGCACGTGTGTGTGTGTGTGTGTGTGTGTGTGTACTTGTTGCTATAGCATGTTGGAAACAATCCACAGCACTCTAGAGATTGATGCAATCATTTGTGTTGGAAGAAGTGCACCTTCAGAGTACATCATCACCACAACCCTACAGCTGCAGCACACGGTGGTCCAGATGAAACCAGGGCTTCATTTTTCCTGTGAATTTCTGCTCACATTTGGACGGAAGCTGCAGCTCCTCATCTGCACTCCATGGTGCAAAATGAGATAACCGGCTAACGTAATTGTTCTGCAGAGCCGGGCAAAGTCATTCAGCCATTTGTTCACCGTAATGGGTTCCCCCTCTCAATGAAGTAGCGCCGTCTGTTAGCAGGAATTAACATGATAATGAGTCAAAATTAATTACTTTTATATTAAAATATGGATATTTCACCATTTGGTGTCAGAATATTTTGATTTTACCATTTACATATTATATACAGGATAGTATACGGGACAGAAAGTGGGTTGTGAATGTGACCGACAATCACAAAATCCCTTAAAGGGCAATAAATTGTACTTGTACCAATGTGACTGCACATAAAGTTTGAATGGTAAATGGACTTGTACTGATGACAGGGGCTACCATGCAAGGTGCCACCCGCCCATCAGGATCTATCTAACATTCACACATACACACACCGTAGGCACAGCTACCGGAGTATTTTTGGGGTTAAGTGTCTTGCCAAAGGACACATCGACATGAGACTAGCAGAAGGACGACCCTGCTCTCCACTGAGCGACAGTCGCCCACAGTGTTCCTGCAGTGCATTTATAGGTTGAGCTGGTCTCCGGCTGTTTTATTTTATGTCGTATTCATGTATGTGCCCTATAAAAAGGTCAAACTGACCTTTTTCAATCTCTTTCTGAGTTTGTGTTTATCTGTGTGGCTCACTTTAACGAAGCCTGATTTCCTGCCGGTGAGTCAAAGCTGTAAGTAGCTGAATTCACCGCGGAGAACAAATGGGGCCGATTTACTCACACAGCAGCAAGTCGAGAGGACATTTTAGAGCCAGCATGATGGGGAGACAAATCCCATCACTGTTTACCATTATGAATAGAAATTCAACATTTCGGGGTCATTTGTCGTCACCATACGCTTTGTAGCTTTTTCTGGCGCAGAGTTGTCTCCCACTTAACAACCGATTCATTTTTTAAAAGTATGATGGAGTATTAGTGCCACCGGTATGAACTACTGCATACTATAATAATATATAGTTCTAACAAATATATGAGATAAATTTGTAATATTTTAATAAAAGTCATAATATTTCCAGAATAAAGTAATAGTGGAAAAAGGATGCTTTGGGAAGAATTTTTGTATGTTGTGCTGAGATTTGTTTGTTGTGATTACATCATGTTTTGGCATTTCCTGACAGGCCAAACTGTACAGTCACTTTTCTACTTTACATGAGTGGGGTAACTGAAGTAATAATGAAGAAATGCCATTTAACTACAAAATATTAAGGTAAAAGCTTGGTATTAGCATTGAGTATATCTATTTTAGCATTTTGCAGTGTTTCAAGTCACAGAATTAAATGTATATTTTGCAGTCTTACCTTGAAACAAAAGGTGATGTTTGGAATACAAGGGAGGATAAATTTCAGTATTATATTCTCAATTCTGACTTTAATTTTAATGTTAGTAGCCTGTAATATTTAGAAAACATCCACCCACATCCCCTCATTATTATACAGGTATTACCCCATTTATGTCACCATATTACCATTTTAAACAAATATTTTACTGATATAACCATTTCATTATTGACAGAATAGCACCATTAATAAATAGTTTCCCTCATTGTTATCTTTTAATGTGTTTCCCCAATATTAACCTTTTTTGGGTCCCTTATTACCCTGTTAAATAACTCCCTGACTAATATTACCCATATATACCCATTTTTAATACCAAGCTATTACCTAGTTATTACTTTGGTAATTACATGGTATTACTTAATAATTATATCTTTATTATTAAACTATTACTTCACTATTTCCATGGTATTACTTCCTTTCCTTACAGTGTTCCAGAAGTGCCACCACACAGGGTCATTGCAGAACTTTTTTTATGAATCTATCTATAATCTTATCTCGTGATCATGTATGGGATTTAAGGTGGAAATGCTGCATTTCTCCATACCACTTAGAAAATCAAATTTTCTAAATACCATAGATGCTCTTTTCTAAAAGTCCAAAGTAGCAGCGCTACTACAACACAGTCTCAGTACAAATTAAAAGCAAGTAACTTATCTAAAAGTAAGTAAAACCTCCAGCCTGGCGCTGCCGTCTGCTTTCTTTGTAAAGACTCCTGGGTGCTGTTCAAAGTAATTGTCTCTGCTATTATCTCTCCCCAGCAGCCACAGAATTGAAACCTCCCAGAAGTAAAGTGGAGATGCCAAAACTTTTTCTTCCGAAATTCGGGACTGTTTCCAGGGCACGTAACTTCACAGGGGGCCTGTTTTAAATGTTTAAATAGGAGATCTCAGGAAAATGCTCCTGATAGTGCAGGTCAGTAAAGCGTGAAAACATATTTTAAATGATCCTCTTGAGCGCAGGGTTGGTATCTCGGCCTCAAGCCCCAAGCTTGATGAGAGCTTGTTTGTCTGCTTGAAGCGTGTTAACAACATTCCCAAATGTTTTCCAAATGAGTGAGCTTGCATAGCATGGAACACAGCAAACACCTGTTAGATTTAATATATTTAGTATATTTAAAACCAAGAACAATGTTGCCAAAGTATTGAAAAACAATTTGTCCATATATTTGGACAACACATTATAACAGTGATGTGAATAGAGATTTGCACTGTGTAAACAGTCAGTGCAGGTAAACACAGATGATTGACAGTCTTCATGTTGGTTTTATTCCCTTGGCTCCTTTTTCTATCACAGCTCATGAATCTTGCTGTATTTCATCCAACAGGTGTAGAAGTTCTCCGTTGTTAGTTATGTTTTCAAAATCTTTTTGGGTGTTTGTGATCCGTGGGAAGTATATGTCTCTGGTGTATTGGTCCAGGTAGTTCCAGCTCAGGTAGTGTGCAGTGGGTGCACAGCCTGTCCTCTTTAGGAAGCCAGGTCTGCCTGTGATGGCCTCTCTCGATGGCGAGGCTCTGTTCACTGAGTCTGTACATTGACAAAGATTTCCTTAGTTTTTCCCCTTACTGTGTCTCTCTCCATGGTGCTGAAAAAGTCTCAAACATTCTCTAATTGCGTCTTTCTCCATTACGCTGAAACAATCAAACCCATAGAGACAATCGGCAATATGTCTTAATCTGAATACCTCGCCCACTGAAGGGGAAAACCGTCAGCGCCACAATATAGAACCAAGATGGTAAGATGCCATCAAAATGCCTGAAGCTAGCTAAAAAGATTAGATTTCAATATCTCAGCTGACATTAGGCGAAGGCAGGGAATAGCCAGGACAGGTCACCACACTTTATTATTTGACCTGGAGAACCCAGAGGGAACTCACGGCTGAGCAGCCCGAAAATCAAACCCTGGAACCTCATGCTGTGAGGTGACAGTGCTAGCCACCATACCACCGTGTGGTGCCGGAACTATCAAACCCTGAAACAGTCGAAACCCATTATCTTACTGTGTCTCTCTCCATGGTGCTGAATCAATCA
>NW_022280040.1:10374758-10433269 GCF_004355925.1 Anarrhichthys ocellatus | reverse complement strand
TCTTACTGTGTCTCTCTCCATGGTGCTGAACCAATCAAACCCATTATCTTACTGTGTCTCTCTCCAGTGTGCTCAATCAATCAAACCCATTCTTTTGAAAACATTGAAAAAAAGTATTATTAGCTATCAATGAGTAAATGACCTATAGAGGCATGAGGAGCAAAACAGAACAAACGACAAATCCTATTAAACTTCAAAATTTGTGCTCACAAGAAAGATTAGATATGCGTGCTAATAGTTCATGAATAAAGCCTACATTTTCTTATCATTGTTTTGCCGCTGTAGCACAATTTCTCGACTCAGATTATACATTTTTGGATCATCTCCGACTCTATAACACTAATAATAAGTTCTTATTTTGCCCTTTCCAGAAATCGTAAACTGCACTTCTCGGCTTTGGATTTTTGATTTGATCTTTAAGAAGCTGTTGAAGAATAATGTTTTTTACTCTCCACAAACTTGGAGAAGGTCATGCTGTTACATCTCAGTCATGGACCGAAGCTACTCTGCAGTTCCATGTGAACTAAAGCACAAATTGAGATGTCCTGCAGGGTTTTTTCGACCGTTCTTGAGTTTTGACAAAAGACTGATTTTTTCTGAACAAAGTCAACTTTTAGAGGCTTTGGAAAACTCAGGCTTCGGAATCAGTATTATTGTTTGAATCTCTTGAAACACTCCCTGACAATTTTTTCTAATCCATAAATTTGGTTTGTTTTGTTTGGAAATTGAATTCACAACATATCGTAATATGAACGTTTTGTTGTGTCATTTTAATTAAAAGTCCTTCCTCCTTGTTCTCTGTGTTACCTTTAACGTATTTGCAGTGCATCAACCAAAGAGCCTCTGCACACTTTAAGCCACTTTAGCTCATCAGAAAATCCTATAGTGTTAGAGGCCTTTTAAGTTACAAAATGGACTGTGGTACCTGTCAGCATTGCATACAGTGAAATTATTTCCATCATTCCATCAACCATTTTAGCAAGCAGAGTGCCACAATTTTGTCACTTTGATTTGCATTGTTTTTCCCGTCCTTTAGGCTCTCTGTGAAGCCCAGCGGCTCGCCATTAATGCGTAGAGAGCTGCATAAAAAGCCCCACTTGATGGAATTTGTGGCACTAAAAGACAATCGTGGCCATCGGTATGAATTCTCTCTGTGTTTTTTTTTCTTTCTAGGTCAGCTTCATTTGTATTTCTCAAAGACGGTGAACTTTAGGGGATGCTAGTAACATTTTGCAGCTTTTTAACGCCATGCAAAGCTGGCACAAGGAGCCATAAATTCACCACAAATTAGCAGTGTATCCGTATGGTATCTGAGAGAAAAGTGCCGTGTAAAAAGGAAAAAGGTATTTTACTTTTCTCCTTATCTTTCAGGGGACATTTGCGTGTCAGATTTGAATATAGTGTTTTTATCCAGTGACTTGCTCTGCACATTTACCACACATTTACCATGGTAACAGCTTTCAACAAGCATTTCATCAGGAGGAGAAACATCCTTGACTGTGGGTTTCTTTGGCCTTCATCTATATCTCAAGCATCATGCTTTTCACTGGTTCTATTCTTCAGATATTAATTAGGAGGAGCCGTTCACCCCCACTCACTATCTCTCATAACAGATACATTAACTTTTAGATGAATGATTGGCACCTCCATAATTAATCCATTAATGGCTGTTTACTTCTTTGTAGTTCTGATTATTCAATTTATGATGCATTGTGAACAAGCCTGCGGCTGGTGCTTTTAGAGTTCGGGGGTGTTGAACTGTAAATGTTCAATTGTGACGTTGGCTTGTACTTTCAAATGTGAAGTCTTGTGTTTTAGTCTGTTGAGTGTGCAGCCGTGAAGGAGAAGAGCAAATCATCCTTTACATCTTAGATCTTACAACTTAAGTAGATCCATTATTGCAAAGGTTGTGGAAAAAATGGGGTATTTTTCAACAGGTGGGGTTTCTTTTTCTTCGTCCTGGGTCAATTGTTTTGAACCTTACCTTTCTGTAACTGCATCGCTCATGCTCTCAGTCATTTTTATTTTGAACTGCAGCTTTGTCATCCTCTGTCTTTGGACTCTCTCATCGGATAAGGAAAAACTCCTTAACACCAAAAAAAATAGAAGAAAACTTCCAGAAGAGCAATGGAGAATGGGCAAAAGTGCAATACGTAGATGTGTAACAACACAATCAAATTAATACATCGTCAATCCTTTTAACAAAAATGATACATGTAATAAGAATAGAAAGGGAAGCGCACAGAAATTGCGACGCAAAAAATACAAGCCTTTAAGGCAGAATAGTCCGAGGCTACAGCCATAAATGTTCTATGAAAAGCCCCGGATGGTTGGAACCCTTCTACGCTCAGAGTAAACTCTCAGCAGCTCCTCCGGCAGCGTCTCACACTCTCCTCTCTTCAGGACAACAATGACTTACTGTGGTTACGGGCATCATCGTTGCCAGGTATCTGGCTCTTTACCTGCTCGATGCTCCGTTGTGCTCACTAGCTATCGTTGCTAACGTTGATCAGTGGCTGTCAACTAAACTACAGAGCGGTGACACTAAACCAAAACAGTGAAGGTGTGAGGTGCAAAACTAAAACACAATGAACGCACAACAACCTTGAAGACGCCATTCAGTTGATTTCATGAGTCAGAGCAAATTCAATGTAGTTTCAAAGTTCCTCAAAGGTTTTCTTTTTAGTGAATGTGTTTTACTTTCAAGGTTTCACTGACAAACACTTTCTGCTTCCATTTTGGCACAACACAGACATTATCAAACGTTCTGTTAAAGTTTATTCAAAATCAACGTGATGTAAAACAAGCCAAGGTCTTAACAGGACATTTTAAAAAAGTGTATCTGAGTGATGAGCAGATGAAAAACCTCCAGTGAAAGGACAATATGACATTCATGTAAACATAGCAGACTGTAATTAATATTTGGGAGGCAATGTAGCACTCAGTGTGGTAATTGTCTTTTTGTATATTCGATAATTATCTAGAAATTAGTAATACAAAAAGTAATTGCCTTTATAAGCACTTAAGTATCACTTAATATAATTATGCAGCAATTATTTCCACAAAGGCTACATTCCTGTCAAGACACAGTATTTGTAAGTAATTATCTGCTCATCATAATGTAACTGCGATATAATAATTAGTATACTCTCTAAGCTCCAAACACACCCAAATATAGCTGCTTAAGTACGTCTGCTCATCACCAACAGAATGAATGAGACGATGGAGAAGGAGGTGTTTGTGAGAGAATATGATTTCAAATATTAGGACTTGTATTGGATGTTGGATTGACCTTTTACAAACACATTATTGCATTACAACACCTGAGAAATATCTTAAAGATAATGTAAGATAAGCCTTTATTAGTCCCACAGCGGGGACATTTATATCAGAGAGCATCATTCCAGTCCTCACAAACCTCCACTGGCTGCCTTTTACCTCCCGAATTCAGTGTAAGGTCACAGCCCTGGAGAATAAACCTCTCTGGCTCCAATTTTGAGCTATCCCGTAGGACAATTTGACAAATCTTGAGAGAAAGATGTTCCTCAGAGATTTGACTGTGAGACAGGACCACCAACAGCTGGTTTAGAGCTTTAGCGTCCAAAGACAGGCGGGGACAATGTCCCCAAAAATCCCCAAATATGACGTAATAAAACCACACTTCAAATATTTGATTCCAGTCCTCCTGTATTCAGGGACATGGCATAGCTGTGAAGAGAATCTGCCTCTGCTACCACACCTTAGACACCACGGTCAATATTTGTATAACTTTGTTCTTGAGTTGTCACGTCAATGTAGGATCTTAAATTTAAAAAAGTGAACCAACTCTAAAGCCTCGTTCCAAACTGCATCCCCTTTCTCTGTAACTTCTTTACACAATCTCTTTTATATATCTTATATTGTGTCTTAACTTGAGAAAAGTGACTTTAGGCAGCATTTATTTCTGCAAATAACTGGAGTAACTGGAACGACGCAAACATCCCTTGTGTGTAGATCTCCTGTGTGTAGATCTCCTGTGTGTAGATCTCCTGTGTGTAGATCTCCTGTGTGTAGATCTCCAGTGTGTAGATCTCCAGTGTGTAGATCTCCAGTGTGTAGATCTCCTGTGTGTAGATCTCCTGTGTGTAGATCTCCAGTGTGTAGATCTCCTGTGTGTAGATCTCCTGTGTGTAGCTCTCCTGTGTGTAGATCTCCTGTGTGTAGATCTCCAGTGTGTAGATCGCCTGTGTGTAGATCTCCTGTGTGTAGATCTCCAGTGTGTAGATCGCCTGTGTGTAGATCTCCTGTGTGTAGATCTCCTGTGTGTAGATCTCCCGTGTGTAGATCTCCCGTGTGTAGATCTCCCGTGTGTAGATCTCCCGTGTGTAGATCGCCCGTGTGTAGATCGCCTGTGTGTAGATCTCCTGTGTGTAGATCGCCTGTGTGTAGATCTCCTGTGTGTAGATCTCCCGTGTGTAGATCTCCCGTGTGTAGATCGCCCGTGTGTAGATCGCCTGTGTGTAGATCTCCTGTGTGTAGATCTCCTGTGTGTAGATCTCCTGTGTGTAGATCTCCTGTGTGTAGATCTTTTGTAGATTTTTCTTTTTGCATTTTGCCGGTACACCCACATGAAATGCATGAATCACCTCCAGACCTTGCACCACAGTTACCCTTTCGTCACAGTGAAGTCAGCTCTCATTGAGCAGCAGCAGAGATGAAACCTTTAACAAGGAGGCATGTGGTCAGATAGAGGCTGAACCAACAGCACAGGGACACGGCGTCTTCACACATTCGTTGTGTGTCGTGTTCTGACCAAGTTTTGCCACAAAGAGGTTTACAACCAGCTTCTTGACTTCTTCCCCGGTGTCTTTGTGCTTTCTCGCCTCTCAGGTTTTCATGGAGTGCGGTTATACCCGACACCCAATTACTATTCAATTACTGTTCAATTACTATTACTGCTACTGTTACTGCTTTTACGATCATTATTATTCTATTATATCCAATGCTGTTGTTATTATTAGTATTATCAGTTTTCCATTATTATTTCTGCTATTATTAGTGCTACTGCTGCTATTACTACTCTTATTAATATTATTTTATATGAACAATATAGCAAATGAAATGTTTAAAAGGGTTCAAAGTGACAGAGTCGTTTCACCATTAGAGACGTTTAGCCTGTTTTAGCTCATCGTTTTGGTTTGTTTTCCTGCAACAGCATGGAGCATTTTTTAGCAACCAAGCTAAATACATTACCACATATACAATATTGATTTTAACATGAGCATAAACAATAAAATAGCATTACAGTATGTAGAATAATAGTATGTATACTCTTGAATATATCACCCTGTACTTCATCATTTAGTCTCTGCATTGTTTTCACTGTCAGGTGGAAACTTAACCTTTTTTAGTTCATTCATTCATTTAATGTTTTAAAGATTGAAGCGTGTATTCAGCCTGTAAGTCGATGCACCAAGTTTCACAAATCCATTCAGTTTTAAATTTGCTCATTCATTCGTCAAGACAAACCTTGCTCCTCCTCCCACCTTATCAGCAAGCGGATAGGACAAAAACAACTACAGGAGGGGGTGTGTGTGTGTTTACATGTGTGTGTGTGTGCGTATAATAGCAGTGAGACGGACGGAGAAGGGAAGACCACAGCAGCTTACTAAGTGATGATCTGCCTGCACTCACACGGCGAGCTCGTACGCTCTGATCTCTCCGCTTCTCATGTTCCCGCTCACCATTGATTCACCGTTGATTCACCGTCTCAAACACCTCTCTGCTTCACTCCTTCCACCGAATCTTCCATACATTTACTTTGGGAACATTTATTTAGTTCTGAGCGGAGGGATGAGAGGAGTCCCGTGGGATTGTTTTTGGCTGAGAGTAACAACAGCAGCAGCAGATGTTTCAAGATAATTGCCTATTTTTTTTTGGTAAACCTGAGGAAGGAAAAAGGAAGATTTTTTTTACATTTTCCCTTCTTGGTGGTCATTCAGATGATGAGGACGACTGCTGACATTTAAACACGGACAATGGAATAATAGCAACAGAAAAAGAAGACCTAAGCCAAGAAGACGGGGACTTTGATCATGAATGCCACGGAGCACAATGGATTGACCCTAGGCTACCACAACAGGAGCCAAACCTCAGGCATCTTGCCACTTAACAAAGACCCATCGGCCGAGGGGAAGGACTCATCAGCAGGATGCTACGAGCAGCTGCTGATTTCCACGGAGGTTTTCCTCACTCTGGGCATCGTCAGCCTGCTGGAGAACATCCTGGTGGTTGCTGCCATAGTCAAAAACAAGAACCTTCACTCGCCCATGTACTTCTTCATCTGCAGCCTCGCCGTTGCCGACATGCTCGTCAGTGTCTCCAACGCCTCCGAGACCATCGTCATAGCGCTCATTAACGGGGGCAACCTGACCATCCCCGTCACACTGATCAGAAACATGGACAACGTGTTTGACTCTATGATCTGCAGCTCCTTGCTGGCGTCCATTTGCAGCTTGCTGGCCATTGCCGTCGACCGCTACATCACCATCTTCTACGCGCTGCGATACCACAACATCGTCACCCTGCGAAGGGCGATGCTGGTCATCGGCAGCATCTGGACCGGCTGCACGGTGTCCGGCATCCTGTTCATCATCTACTCGGAGAGCACCACGGTGCTCATCTGCCTCATCATCATGTTCTTCACCATGCTGGTGCTCATGGCGTCGCTGTACGTCCACATGTTCCTGCTGGCGCGCTTGCACATGAAGCGGATCGCAGCGCTGCCGGGCAACGCGCCCATCCATCAGCGGGCCAACATGAAGGGCGCCATCACCCTCACCATCCTCCTCGGGGTGTTCGTGGTGTGCTGGGCGCCTTTCTTCCTCCACCTCATCCTCATGATCACCTGCCCCAGGAACCCCTACTGCACATGCTTCATGTCCCACTTCAACATGTACCTCATTCTCATCATGTGCAACTCCGTCATCGACCCCATCATCTACGCCTTTCGCAGCCAGGAGATGAGGAAAACCTTCAAAGAGCTTTTCTGCTGCTCACACGTGCTCCTGTGCGTGTGAGTGTCAGCAGAGCTTCAACTCTGAAAGCTACAATCAGCAATTAGAATGAAACTTGGCCGACAGGGACTTTGATCACTGTGGACTGGTGTAGCTTTGTTGTGCCCTGCGCTCAGGCTGTGCCCTACACTCGGCTGTAATGAGGGATAAGTAGGGCATTTGAGTTGCTGAAGAGGTGGGTTTACAGACACCTTGTAAAATACTATCGCTCTGTGGAAAAAATGCTATTTTGTTTGGTAGTTAACACCGGTCTAAAGTGCAATTTGAAGTAAAGATTATCAGCGTGTACTGATACATATACTCAAACATTTTTTCTTGTTTCCTGTCAAAGAAAATCTAAATCTCCATGATCACCGATCGTAAAGATCTTAATACACCTTATAACCTTGATTATGGAACTTAAATGTCACAGTGCGTCTACTCTGGATATCTAGCAAAGAGATGAACACAGTATATGACAGACGACCTCCATGTTTGAGAATGTAATCCACCTCGTAACAGAAACCATGAGAGTGCAAGCGGATATCCCTGGCATGTACTTATTGTGTGTTGCATTGCAATGAATACATCCTGCTTAACTAAAGTGGGTTTCTACCTTTTTCTGTTTCTAACTGTCTGACACACACAGAGGGAAACGAGGGAATTTAAAACAGACTACTTTGTAGAAAAGAGGTGTTGAATGTGATTTTTTTTTTCAACACTGAGATCAAACTAGATGCATCTGAAAACAAGAAAGAAATACCACAATTTCTCTTTGCTCAGTCACTGGGTGACATACAGTATTTACAGTGATGAGGGTAAATACTCAATATTCAGTCAGTCAGTATCTTCAGTACAGAATGTCCTGAACAACAAATGACAGAAAAAAGATGATGTATTTATGACTTTGAAATGGGGAAAATGGGGATTTCTCAGGCAAAAGATGGCACTTAATAAGCATTTCTGGTTTAAATGTTTAGTTTATTTTACCTACAGAAACTTTCCTCTAAAGTGTGTATTCCCAGTTTTTGGCTCCATGATGGCAGCTTTTTTACCCTACCTCATCAGGGATGCAGTGTTTGTGAACCGCTGCTTTCCCCTTTGAAGCAGAGCAGCCAAAAAGAGATTTCTATCCCAGGGATGAACAGAAAGCAGCTTCAGTGTTTGCAAATAGCTAGAAACACAATCTGACTCATCACATCTGTGGATTTCCATTCAAAGCTCCTGTGAATTTGTGGTTTGTGTCGATATTTGTGTAAATTTGCACACGTGGGTTGTTCTCACCCTCAGCATGTATGTATGACCATACAGAGATCTATTTTTCATCATATTTATGGCAAAAAACTGAATGTATTTTTATGTATGTGTTGTGTAACGTGTTGCTTTTATTCTTGCCTTAAATATGTTGCGCTGCGATGTGAAGAGCAACTTATCCTACGTGACAGTCTTTATATATTGGTAAGTGCTATTTTCAATATTGCCTTATTTATTTCTGTCTTTTTAGACTCAGAAGGGCATTTCGAAGCTCATACAATGCACAAGAAAACTGATGTACATGGGTGGCTCATTTTCTGTTAGCTTTGCCTGGAATTTGATAAATGTGTGCTGATATGAAGCCGTTTGTTTGACCAGTGTGTACTCTGTGAATCACTGCTGCAAAGTAACTTCAATAAATCATGCTGCCACCTCAGCAACAGCTCTGTTTGTCAGCTTCCCTGTGCTGTGCAGCCTTTAACCTTTACACAGCGACCACTTTGTTGACTTTTTGCTTTAACGGGAAAAAAACACAATTCCTCAAATTCACATGTCAAAACAACATCACATTACGAAAACAACTGGAGTCATATGAAACATGAAGATACAAATGAATGTATTATTATATAACATTCATACAAGCACAACTGCAACAAGAAGGGAGAAACTGAAGTTAAATAATACCGACAGGGTTTTCGATCAAGGTGAATAATTTAAACTGAAGTAAACAAACATTCGCTGCAGGCATTCAATAACACTTATTAGCATCTGTGTGACGAATAGACACTTATTTATTACGAATTTAATAAGATCTTAACACACTTTTAGAATGTAATGGCTTCATAGATATCAGACTAAACACTGGAATCTTTTTTATGAAGTACTCTGATGAAGGAACATCCTTTGTCATCAAATCCTAACGAGTTGCAAAAAAGGGATGTCGTCCTACATGAGGTGAACCGGATGGATTTATGAAAGAATTTGAAGGTTTTAGAAAAACGTACATGTTGTCCATATCTTTTATTCCTGCGATACATCCAAGCCGGCAAAAACATTATTATTATTCATTCCATGCTTGTAAAAAGCGAACGGTGAATGTTGCACAAAGCAGAATGAAATGTGAAAGCAGCATTTCAGTGTCTGCTGCTGTTTCCATTCATCTCAGACCGACAGCCTCAGTTTGGTCTCAGTCGTACAAAATACCATCTCCTTCCTTTTCCTTTCATTTCTTTATTTTCTAAATTTATTTTTGCCGAATCGCAATGAAACAAAATGCCTCATGGGTTTGCTCATCTTCATGGTTTCGCTGCCACACCTCATGCTTGCTGTTTAATCAACAACACAAACGTGTGTTTTTGGAGAGGCAGCCTCCTGTGTGATGTGGTGACCTCTCCTCTCCCCCGCCTCATGTGAGGTGGAGAAGGGGGAGAAAGCTCGGGCACATCGCTGTGGTCCAGTTTCTTTCCCCTCGATTGCTGCACGCTTCAATGCTGGCTCACTTTGCTCAGTTTCTAACTCAGACTTGTAGTCTCGCTCGCTGTTCCTGAACCGGAGAGGACGCAGCACGGAGCAATTTGCCCCTCCCATCCCATTAATATCCTTCGCCTTCACTTATGAGCTCGAGTACATCACAGTCATAATAGCCCTCCACACCGGTGTTGACAAATAATGAAGCCCGCCCGAAACAGAAATAGTAGTTACCGGGATGTAACTCCAGTTCTATGAGTACATATGTAGCCCTCTCGCTGTATGCCCGGCTGGTCGATGGCTTCTGCTTCGACGCTTGTCAAAAATTGTCATCAGCTTTTGCTTTTGAGCCAATTGACAGAAAAAAGTTTGGCAGAAGGGTTGACGGATTAGGCTTGGACCTATCAAATGTCATATTGCAAGTTAAGTTTATATATGACTGGAAAGTGTAATGTACTTATGTACCCTGTGCACCTCACTCTCAAAACCATTAGGGCCAGCAGCCCAGGGGTTACTACTTCAACATGTTACAGTCACTGTATAGCTTTTGATCCTCCTCTCCAAACCTATTTCGTCCACGATACGGACAAAATCTAAAAATCTCTATCAAGTACAAGATGGGGCTGTCGACCAGATGCTACCAAAGCTCTATCGAAAAACTACACAAAGATAAGGAAGGCACTTGAAAATAAAAAGGGACAGCAGACATGAAGCAGGAGAGCCGTGCGCTACATTCGAGTACCTAGAAACTGCATGTGGCCCATTTCTGCTTCTGTTTCTACGCAACGTGACCAATTTGAGATACGTGAAAAGTGTGTTCCACTCCTTCAAGTGTGACCTACACCGAAGCAGAAAAATCAAAAACCTTTACAGATGAAGGTCTTCCTACGGGCAGTCTGAGCATCCTACTTGACGGGAGGAAGACATTTTAAACAGCTGTAATCACGGGACGAACTGGTGAGCTGTCTCGATCATCGCTGCCTACAAGGACTTGACGGATATATTCGGGGTTTTATTCATGCCAGAATAAACGATCACAAAACAAGCCAATGCACTACGCTTATCTATCGGAGGTAAAGAGTGGGTATGCCAACAAGCTGATACTGTCCCCATCATTCATGTGTAACTTGGCCTGCAATCCGCCACCCCAAACGTGTTGCCTTGAGGATGTTTCTGAAAGGGGAGCGCTCGTTTTCCCTCATGTTGAGGATTAAAACAATAAGAACAATTAACAATGCCTGAACTGACGGAAATCCTGTGTGATAGGAAATACAGGTAACATATATTATTCTTATAGGTCTACATACGCAGGGCAGGACGAATCAATCGTCTCTAAGAGTTTGTGCCCAGAGGCCTCTCTGCAGTATGTGTGGGGTCGTTTTGTCCACAATTCTATAAAACACCATTGTACTAGAGAAGAAGGTTATAAAGGCTGTATAAGTGAGGCATGTGTAAAATGTGCGAGGCTCTACTGTGTTCAATAGAGGACTTTTCTATTATTTATCATTCTTCTCTACATCTGCAGTAACACAATACCTATAAAAGACAGTACAACGTGTTCCTCCAAGGTCTTTGCATGATAGCGTCACTGTGTTTTTACTCGACTCAAAGGGTGCAGAAATGAAGGCAACACAATATAATCTGTGACATAATCAACTCAAGAAAAGAATTTCAGTTTATAGACTTTTACACTCCAAACAAAGGGATCAATTCCAACAACATACATGTTATTATTTAATCTAAAGGAACAGAGAGAGCTGGAGCTCGATAAGAGGTGAACTTCAGTACGTGTTTTACACAGAAAGCTGATGAACTGGACGACAGAAAAGAATCTCACACATCACGCAGTTTCAACAATTCATTACGACAATACTTGATGCATGTCTAAAGCGACCCTGATGTGAATGAGAGGCAGCAGCTGGATCAGGAGGCAATATGAGTTGAAGCCGATGGAATGGACTCTGCATCGCTCGTGATGTCCTAAGTTGATTTCCCTATATACGTGGACTCAATGAACACAGTTGCAGCTCTGCTGTTTTTGTCAATTAATCCACGAAGTCTCTTTTTCCATTCATTGACTTATCTCTACATCCTTTTCTTTGGGCTTCCAAAACTCTCCTAAATCCTCGTTTCCCAGTGTCCGATAGCGACGTAATGCTTCGTCTCTCTGCTCCTCAGTCTGTGGTTTATCATCTTAAAGCCCGACTGCTGGTTTCTGCTGAATCCAATAAGCTGAAGTATCACCAACTCCAGCAGAGCCTCGCCCGAATGCCTCCCATGTTCCACCCACACACTCATTACTCCGCACGGCCAGCCAATCAGCAGATGCTCCCTAAAATGATCAATACTTTATTAGTAGAGAAGCGTCCTTCACACTTAATTTACAAGAGGAAAAGGTACTTTTTCCTCCAGCACTGCCACAATGTGTCCTTGCATGTGGCCTTCAGCTTTACCAAAGGCTCTCATTGGCTCTATCTGTCCTCACGCCGGCCTCCTGGGATTTGTGCACAGAGCCGCTTGCATCAAATTAGACAGTGTTGACTCTGCTCTTGCCATCCCCAGCCACGCCAAATAATGTTTGAATTTACACCCAAGTCAGGTCCTCTCTGTTAAGTTCAATTAATCCTGAAAAATGAATGCGCAGTCTCTCTTTTTGTAAAACAGCAATTTGCCACACTGCCAGGAGAAAATACTTGCCCTTAATTATCAAGCCCGAGAGGATGGAAGTATTATTTTATTAATATCCGGCATTCAATCTCAGCCATTTGTCAATTTGGATGACCTAAAGAACATATTAACTTACTGTGTAGTAAAACATCATTAAAACAGATTGATGTGCACATTGGAAGGCTTTTTATGCTGCGTAGCATTCCGAGCTCCAGGCTCTTCCTCAGACTTCGGACACCTGTTGCAAATAGTCAATCAAATATTAAATATTAGTAAGAAAACACATTGTATATTGAATTATATGCATTGATAGTACATGGAGGCTACAAATATAATGTCTCAAAAGTAAAGGTAAAGATAAGGGGATTGTGTTTATATATCTTTCTTGCATATTTGTGTATATTTGTGTATATGTTTCATGCATTTCTTGATATGTATTTGCAAAAAGAGGTAACGTGTATACGTTTAGTGACACAGCTGGAGGCCTTTCTGCAGTACTGAATTACGGGAGGTGCCTTTTTTTACTGGTGCGTGGCTTCATATTCCATCATCATCTTTATGTACCTTTCTCTACTTTTTAAATGTCATACTTGTAGCCTCGATATGCTATCGGTGCAAATATTTCATATACAACTTATTTTCTTGCTAATATTTCATATTTGATTGATTATTTGCAACAGGTGTGGTATGTCATCTGTGTTTGTGGGTATGACTCTTAAAGACTCTCAGAAGTCTGAGGAAAAGTCTGGTGCTTGAAACGTTGCACAGCAATAATAAAATCCCTCTAACTGGAGCTGGTGTGCAGATCTCTCTGTTTTGATGCTGTTAGATTTTTATCCAGCAGTAAACCAATTGGACACAGGATGTGCGTGTCTTTTTATAATGGTTAAACACATGCACATGTGGTGATTTTGCTCATTATTAACTAATATACTTGAATCTTGCAATGTACCAGTTCTTTTCCCCGACATGATGTTGATCTCGAGTGCATATTGTATAACTGCATCTGTTGTTCCCCTGGTGTGTAGGAGAGAATTGGAGCTTGTTTCTGCGTGTGCGTTAGAAAGGATGCTAATGGGTGTCAAAGTCACCATAACAACGCATGTCTCTGCAAAATGTAGGATTGGAAAACCTGCGAGTGCCCGCAGGAGTTCTTGTTTTTCTCAAAAATAACCAAGTTCTTTAACAGCACTCCTACAACTTTACACATCTGCATGAGCAAAAAGAATTATAGTCATTAGACCAAGCAGCAGGTAGCACATCTGTGTGTGAGAGGAGAGGGAAGATTCTAGCAGACCTGAAGCCATTTAAACAGGAGGAGTTGTATCTGCATGTAAAGAACTGATTGACCCCCCCTTGATGTTTCCTCTGGAGCTTGTGTAACTCCAAGCCTGCACAAGTATTCTACCAAGAAGAAACAAACCATTGATTTTAGTGAAACACCGTGACCCTGAACCCGTAGTGCCGTCTGATTATATATCATAGGTATTGAACTGGGAACGTCAGTGCTTGAGGAGATTATTATGTCTTGCACTGTATTGTGTGTATTATTGTTCAATATGGCGCCAGTGTAGTTCGTATCAGTGGCGGGCCGTGCATTTTATACCTGGGCCTTCTGTGCTGTCCTACTACAGTTGAATTACCTCCTAATAACCTCATTATGATGCATCAATCCAGCGGATCCAGCGGATCCACGCATTCCACCACACAAGAGCACGAGACATTCAAATATTATTCATAGATGCATATCTTGTATGGAACATTCAAAAGGAATAAAACAAGCTTTAATGTGCTTTCAAGATGCAAGTAAAAATAAAGAAATACATTGTGTACTTGATGATATCGGCATCTCCTCTCTGTTGGATCTCTAATCATGTACTCTAGCATTCTTGTCGAGTTGGTGGCAACAAGTTATAGATTACTTCTTTCTCTTTAAAGTATATTAGTCATCCTTTGTTTACAGCTCAGTTACACTTTCACATTAAACACACATCGCAGCTTTCAAGTTCATGCTAGAGGGACCTGATTACATATTACTGACAGCAGTAGATAGCAGCAGATTGAGAATAAGGTAAAAGTAATTTGTTTTTCATAGCCTGAAGCAGCCTCTGCCCTCCACAGCAATACATATAACACACAGGGAGATATTTACGGAGAGTGGGAATGAGACTGGTTGTTCTGCTCACCACCTCTCTTACATACGAGCAAGACACGCAGACTTTATGGTCCTTTAGCATCTTCTTCTTGTTTTGTGTCTTTGTAGTCGTCAAATATCTTTCTATGGTTTTGTGGCTCTTACTGGTCATTTTAAATCTCTTTGTTGTAGTTTTGAGTCTCTTTGTTGATGTTTTAGCCTTAATGTAGTTATATTGTTTGTAGTCGTTTAGCCCATTTTTATAGTCATTTTGAGTCTCTTTGTAGTTGCTTTATACTTTGTAGTTGTTCTGTCCATTTGTATTGTCATTGTGAGTTTCTTTATAGTAATTTTGAGTTGTTTTTTTTAGTTGTTTTGTGTCTCTTCATAGTCTTTATATGTCTCTTTGTTGAAGTTTGTCATTTTTGTTTCTCTTTGTAGTAATTTTTTAGTCTTTTTGTGGTAATTTTGAGTCTTTGCAGTTGTTTTGTGTCCCTTTGTAGTCTTTATGTGTCTCTTTCTTTATCTTTGCAATTGTTTTGTCTCTTTGTAGTCATGTTGTGTCTCTTTGTGGCTGTTTTGGTCTTTCTGTAGTTGTTCCACTTGTATTGTCGTTTTGCGTCTCTTTGTAGTCATTTTGCATCTCTTTGTAGTCATTTTGCATCTCTTTGTGGTCATTTTGAGTCTCTTTGTGGTCATTTTGAGTCTCTTTGTGGTCATTTTGAGTCTCTCTGCTGTTGATTTGTGTCCCTTTTTGGTCTTTATGTGTCTCTTTCTTTATCTTTGTAATTGTTTTGACTCTTTGTAGTCATTTTGTGTCTCTTTGTGGTTCTTTTGCCCCTTTTTCATAGTCATTGTGAGCCTCTTAGTGGTCGGCAGTTTGCTCTGTATAAACTGAATTCCTTTGAACTGAGCATGGAAACCCTCCCCAGCTGGCACTACTCCTTTACTTAACACATAACAACCTCCTTAAACAGCTGTTTCAAGTCAGTCAACACATAGTGCCTGCGAGGGTTAGTCAATATTTATTTTAAAATCGTTCCTCAAATCAGATAAGAAGTAATACTGTTCTATTCTCAATGGTGCAGCTGTTTGTGGCTCTACTGAGCCTCCTTCAAATGGCTGCATGGCTGCACTGCTCAGAATGCAGAGCAGTCCGGGACAGAGAGACCTCTGTCCCGGAGGGCAGCAGGGTCATTAATTTTTTTTTTGGGTTTAGGGGGGGGTGCGGTGTCTTTCCCCCCCCCCCCCCCCCCATGCTCTGCTGCCCTGTGGATGCTATTGGCATACTGATCACCTCCTCCATGTCTGTATGTGTGTTGTGGTTGGTCATCGGTTATTCGTTCATTCTCTGCTAATATTGCATGTTTAATAGGAAGCCGCGAAAACATCTGGCACAAGAGACCAATCAGTAAATGCTCCAGGCGTTTAGGACCTTTTCAGATTGTTGAAACAAAGAATGTTTTTTCTCCTGCTCTAACCGAGCACATCGCTGAACGTCTTCAAACAACTATCATCACAAGCACATTTAAACAATATATTCATCATTGAGACGCATCACTGCTTAATCTAAGTATCTATTGTACAGTGATGGATTCAGCTGCAACAGACAATATTTACATGCTGTACATGGCACGCTGGGCATGGGGACTGTCTTCTAGGAGGTGTTTTGCATAAGCTGCTTAGAATGCATTAATGGGACATCAATCAGACTGTGCATCGTAATGAGCCACATTCATGTTGGATCAACAGGACACGCATGATGTGAGATGAATCACTGCAATATTAGCTTGGTTACGTCGAGTGTTGCACTGGAGTATGAATCACGTGTATGAGCGTAGCGTTATCCTCTTTAGCAGCACCTAGGAAAGAAAACTGATTCAGGTGAGTTTTTCTCACACCAGATCGTTTCACGAGCAGCCAGTTAATGAGCTAATTTCAATCCAATTAAAAGCCAAATCATCATCAGATGATAACTGCTGGGTTCCCAGATTTCATTTCGGGCATTTACCTGCATTCAATCAAAGCCTGCCCAAAAGTCTTTGCTCGATACTACTCGGGCTAGAATGGAAACCAGAGAGCTTCCGATACCAAAGTCTTGTCCCTTTGCCAACAAATTCAATACAGCATCTGTTTAGAGATTTCTTTTCTCACAGATACGATATGGAATGACACAGCACGCTTCCTGTGAACCAAATTCTGTGAGAACCACTCCACTCTGTCTCCTTCTTGATTATCTGTGCTACTCTTTCAATCTCTTACGTACTCTGTTACTCTCCCTGTTTTTAATCATCTAGCATTAGCGTTGATACCTAGCCTTTGTTTCTGGGGCTGCCTTCATCCTACCTGTCCAAGAATACAGTTAGATGCTGACGGCGAGTTGAACACTAGTGACTCAGCGCTCTGCGGGTTGCAGATGATAAGAGCGCCTGATACATTTAAAGCCACTGTGGATCTGGAGCCCTCTAGCTCGGTTAATATGTCCAGCAATGGAAACCTCCGCAGTGCAGAGCATCACACGGATAATCCAGTTTACAACAATGAGACTAATACAGCAAGCTCACGGCAGCATGAAAGAACTTTTTGTTTGGAGAATCCACGACCTGTGATCATGAGCTGTAATGACTCGGAGGAAATACACAAACTGCTTGATTGTGTTGCATCGGAAAGGCATAAAAGTCCCACCAGGCGCCTCATTAGTCAACTCAGCCAACAACAATAACAACAATGGTGCTTCCATTGATGAAATCATGCCGGTTCACCAGAAACTCCTTCAGCTCAGACTCCAGCGGGGCCTCCAGCAGAGACCGGTCCACCGTGGACAGACCCAGATCCTCCAGCAGAGACCGATCCAACGGGGACAGACCCAGATCCGGCTTCACTGCAGCCTTGGACCTGCAGTCGAAGCTCCGGAGGGAGGAGGAGAGCTCAGCTCCCAACAGCGGCAGCATCTCCTCCTCCTCCTCCAGGAGTAGAGCTTCTCCTCTCTGCTCCTCCGGTCCCCGCTGGGAGCCAATAGCTGCTGGAGACCCAGGTCGTATTGCTGGACCCGCTGGAGGGAAGGGAGGCATGGGAGAACCAGAACCAGGACTGAGAGGGACAGGCTGTCAGACCCTGCTGCAGTAAAATGAGAGGTTTTCTAAAGAGACTCTGGTGCTGAGAAATACTACCACTTGTGTCCAAAGGGGCCGCCTAACACATAATTAAAGTTTCTTGTAGTAGCTTTAAATGAGAATATCATGCATTCATTACACAGGGCCATGAATATGTGGACAAGCATAATCAATTTCAAGGTACAAACAACTAATTTCTAACACAAAATACAAATAATGTCTGCTCCACACAACCTGCCCTGACAAAGACGGACTCCTACTTCCCTCCACTGAACGTGCTGCTCCTGTCAACTGATAAGAAACAGACCAGATTCCAGCGAATGATTTTCTTCTGATATAATATTAAGATATCATTCATTTTTTACATAAATAAATGACGAAAGGTTATTCGGGAAAATTGCACGTAAGTCTCACATGTTTCTGTCCCTCAGGCAGAGAGAACGTTACCTACTTCAAAATCCCATTTCCATCATTTTTAATGAAATAAACCCTGAAAGTATTTAAGTCCCTTTTATTTCGCATATAAATGAGGCTCTTTATTCCTCCAACCATCTCGGAATCTTTCAGCATGACTAGTTTAGTTTTTACTGAACAGCATTGTCGCTCCCTCTTAACATTTTCCGTCTCTTTGAAAATGTTCTAAAAGAACCGGGGGAAATAGGAGGTCTGCAAATACTTGACAAAGAAAATAAGATAAGTGTGGAAGTAATACACATAATCACATGTGTGGCCATGAGTGACCTTAGTATATGTGGTTTGGGACCAGTACAGTATGGACTATAGTGTAAGGGGTATGTCATATGTTTGTTGCACTGTAGGTGACACCATAGTTCATCCACAATCAGGAGAAATAATGCATCTATGAGGAGGCACGCAGCTAGTGTAGATGCAACCAATCCGTCTTCACCGCCTTCTCAATATGGTGTCTGCGCTCTTCTGATTGGACGGCGCGTGCGGTTGTTGCGGTTGTAAGCCCTGACCTGACCAACAACAATGGTGCTCTATTTGTTAAATTTAGTCTTTATACATTGTACCTTTACTGGTCAAAGGCAAAAAGAATATAAGCACTTTCTTGTCTTCTGCTTCCAGGTTATCAGTAACCCTGGGCGACTCATCACTGGGACGTGAAGAAGTGGGAAACAAAGTCCGTCACACTCTATTGAATCCCGATCAATACGTCGTCGCTGCAAACTGGAAGTTGCATTAAATCATGACGGGAGCACACCGAGATGCAGGTGGAGAGTTGCTCACAGGGGGATCTTCAGAACAAATAAATCAGGATTTAATACTGATTAATAATCTCCAGAGACAGAGCAGAGTGCTGGACATAACTAATGCTTTATTGCATTTGCTGAAATGTTAAAGTGATGCTCGCGCGGTCTCCCATGTCCACTGATAATAAGTCAGAGTGAAAAACTCAACTCATATTCTCTTTCATAAGCACCTCACTGATTATGTTTTCATTGGAACTGATCTCATAAGTCTCTCTGTAGCCTGACATCGCCCGGCTTACTGACTGACTTCATTTTGAGCTGCATTATCTATTCAACAGCATAGAAGAGTATAATATATTTGCATGAAACACACTACCTGACAATCATACAAATCGTGCATGCTAACTTCCGATGCCACAGTGCCTAACTTATTAATTACACACCCAGTTTATAATTAGTTACATGGCTTAGTTGTGTTGCCCAGCCCAGCTCCGTCTAAGGTGCCACCCAGTTTGCCCCGAAGACTATAAGACTATATTTAGTATAAGGAAAATAAACACGTTTGTTCTGATTGGTCTAAAGTGTTGAAATCTTGTTTGGGCCAGGAAGCAATTTCTGCATTTCTTTTCTCTCAAGTCTGGTTATTGTTTGGCCGGAGAGCACATCCACTCGAGAGGTTATGGGGTCTAAGATTCTCTGTCCTCCTTCAGAAGCTTTGATGCAGGAGGCTTCATACAGACCTGCTGTGGCAGGTGTCCACATGATTTCTTTGACGGGGGAATTCCTGCTGCTCATCAATAGAAAAAGGTCATTGTGTTTCTGCCTCTCAGAGCAGCGCAGTGTGAAAGTAGCCTGACTTCAGTGGAGACACTGGGGAGTCTTCTGTGTTGTTGATGTTGAAAACGGAGCACTGAAGAAACTCACTGACCATCGTGAGTAACTTCACTTCAACTACTGTTAAAAATAATAATAAGAAAGGGTTTGTATTGTACTTGAATTTCAGGATGATTTCTTCTTAGTTTTTTTTAAATTGGAGGCAAACGAGAAGCCCAGACAAACTGTAAGAACATGGAGCAAATACTTGTATGTTTGCATAAAAATAAGCATTGAGTATGTTCTGGTATTGCAACTCATCCCCATTATCCCAAATGTTGGATATTCGACAACAATACCCAGCTCTACCTGCATTTACTGACTAACACAGAAGTGAAAAAGAGATTTTACCTTTAAAAAGTAACTGCAGCATGCTTCAGCCATTTTGAAAACCCAAGAAGGCCAAGGATAAGCTTTTGTTCGGATTGCATCCTAATCTTTCACTTTTTAAAATAAAGGTGAAAGCCTCAACAGAAACCTCACCACGGCTCATAGAGTGAGAAGGCTGTATGATGGCGAGTGTAGCAGAGCCTTTTAGTAGCTCTGATAAGCCACGGATGCTTATCCACAGTTGGAAATATCACCCTTTTGCCCTGTCAATGCTTTTTAAAGCATTGTGATCTTTTTTTTTTGTACCTTTCTGCCCCCCTTCTGATCCATTATCTGGAGACTCATTTTACTAATTTCATGAAGTGTTTGTGTGAGTGACATATTAAGGGCCCGCTTACTGATTTTAGGTCACATGTAGTGTTTAAGGTCGTGTAGGCAATCAACCGAAAATTATTAAATTCAAACAAATTTGGTGTTCGTTCTGGCTGCAGCGGAGCTCTCCACTGTGTTATTGAGGACAGAAGCTTTTATACCTCTGAAGTACCATTAGGGTCTGTAGCTCTGTAGCATCTGAGTGACACATAAATGTACTTTAAGTTAATGCTGCTGGAGAGGGAGGTTGACGAATTTACCTTTTAACTTTTAACTCTAACTGAGAAGTTTGTTTTCATGTGGCTCGACAAGGACAGTTCTATCTTGTCCTTCAACAAATTGACAAAAGGATCCTAACTCAAGGTCCTCTTACTTTCCCCAGAGCTTCCAACCACATCTTACAGTCTCCCTCCGTGGAAGGAGTTGCTCATTTGTCACGTCATAACCCCCATTTATCAAGTGTCTGAATTTCCACATTTTCAAGACTGTGACTTGCAATTGAAAGCCCCAGACATAGCTAGTGAATTGACGTTGAGCTTAAGTGATTTTGTCAAATTTCATCCATCCAACCATCCGTTATGTGCAAATATAGGAAATACGTTTTTGGTCTTGTAACCATTTGATTCAAAGCAATGATTAGAGGAATATCTGTATTACAAATACGTTTTTAGTCCGGTTGGTCTGGCGGTTGATCCATCACTTTGGTCCAGACTGAAATATCTCCACATCTACCAGATGAATGAGCATTAATCTTGAGCCAGACATTCATGGTCCCCAGATGATAGCTCTCGCTGTCTTTGTTGATCCTCTGACTTTCCTCTCGCGCCACCATGAGGTGGATGTTTTCTGACTGAAATTATGTTGACATCTATTCATTCGTTCGTCATTCCACAACACGAGTTTGCACAAATGAAGCCCCTTTATGCTACACAATAAAAAGAAAAATATGTATATATATTTTCTATGATGAGGATGAGTTGAGGAGTCTTAAAACCTGAGGAATAGAAACTCCTCTGCAGTGTACGTCAGCGTTGCCAGACGGCCTGCTGGGTAAACAGGGCTGTTGCTGGGGTGACCGGTGCATGCTGGCAGTGCGAGGGGACTGGATGTTGTCGTGTAATGTGGATTGTCCTGATGGAATTATGTCCTGAATCTAGATTGCTCCACATTATCAATAGTGTGTCACTGAGTTAAAGCAATCAGGATAACGACACAGTTGGCAAAGATTCATGCTGCATTATAGCTGCTTGTAAAATCAGGCCAGGTGTGTGTGCATCATTTTCACAAAGCACTTCTTATCTCTGATTCTTTCCTCAACTTGCATTTTTTTTCACGAGCTCGTAAAACCCAGCTGCCAATAACGTTTCTGCCCTGATTCAGGTGATTGATGGAGGAGCTGGTACGAGAGGCGAAGTTATGGGAAAATAAAAATGAATAAAAGAAAAGACAGGTGCTGAATAAATCACACATTCAAATCAGGTTCACATCATTCACCCGAATGTAACAGTGTTTCGATGAGTGTTTTTCAAGAGCTGGTAAAAATAAGGACCGATTTATTATGAGATTTTTTGTGTTTTATGCAATCATAACTCCCATCATAACTCTGGTTTAGCATCTGTAATCTCAGTAAAAGACAGAATATCCAAACAGCAGCTGCGGGTGAGGACGTGCGTCTGCTGTACAATGAAACTCATGTACGTCGCAAACATCAACTTTTCATTAAATAAGAAAAGAAAATGTTTCATTTGGAGGTCTTGTTGAAACAGTCTTGGAATGATTTATTCTTTGTTTATAGATATTTATGCATATGGCCTGGTCCAAGGCAAACCTGAGCCAGCCCTAACTATAAGCACGATCAAAGAGGAAAGTCTTAAGCTTAATCTTAAACGTGGTGAGTGTGTCTGAAGCTGGTTCCACAGCAGAGGAGCTTGTCTTAAACCATTACATAAGCCAACAATTTAAAATGACCTTAATGTGGGCTTCTTGTGACTGCAGTATACGTTCATCATAAACAGATGCTGTACTGGTGCTTTCATGCTCTCCAGCCTGTAAATTGAAGTTGGTGCATTTCCCCTCAGTATGCTTTCAACAGCCGAGGTTACTTCAAGATCGGTTTCTTTCCACCTCCTGCCGGGTGCACGCTGCCACATGTCCGATTGCCCTGGGCGGCATTTTCCTTTGTTGTTTTCTTATTCCTACCCAGTTTAAGCTACGGGCACAAGCACACGGGGAACATGAAACAGCTGAAATGCTCTCTCTTTGCTGTTGTGCATTTCTAATATGTTTCAACATCCTGCTCAAGGCTGCCCTGTTTTCATCTGATTTAATTCTACATCTCAGGGCTAATAGCTGCTTTTATACATCAGTTCCAATGAAAAGACTTTTGAGGTGCCTTATTAGATTTCCTCAGATTGATATTTTAATGGGCAGAGTTTGTTCACATTCATTTTAAGTTGCATATTTGTACGTCGATCTTCATTTTATTCAGTAAGTTACTCAGAACTTCTATCAACAATTTGGATTTTTGATGAGACCCGTTATTCAGGAAGAAGACGATCCAGTGTGACCTTAAGATGAACATGTGACCATTCTCTCTCGAGCATGCGTTTGTTCTTCTATAGAGCGTTTATCATTTTAAATGGGTTGTTATGAGCGACATCAGATGTCCTGACTCATAATACATATTCCTATTATTTTCTGATTTGTCAGACGGGACTAAACCTTGATGAAAACCTTTGCTAAGTTTTAGACATCGTTTCTATTCTTTTATGACAAAATAAAGAGGCGATCATTTAGTCTGGAATATAGTTAACTAAAAACCTGTAGCTTACATTACTGTAGTTTCATAAGCGTATCGTAGAACTACGGTGTCCTTCGGGTAACTTAAAAACATGATAGCTTCTCTTCAGAACTAGTCTGGTGCACCACATACAGACGCTAAATGTGCATCGGTGTCAGCCACTGCTCAAGCTGCATTACTTGATGTGTTGGGGGGTGAGGACAGGTGGTTTTATCAGCCCTCAAACAGAGCTCAGTTCAGCTCTGCACTAGCATCCAGTCACACACCTGAAAGAAAATCTCCCAGCTCCAGTAACCCCGCTGGAAACCCCCACTGGATACGTCCACACACACACACACACTCACACACATAACTGAGTGTGGTCTTGATGGTAATTTGCAACAACATGTGCAGAAGGTGTGATTGCTCATCAAGAGTTTGGCTGCCATCGCAGCTAACTGAACATGGATCTGAAATAGACAGAGAGAGCGAGAGAGAGGCATTAGCAGTGAGTGACGCTAATTGTGCAACACCAGATGTTTAGCTTGTTGCTCATGATATTTCTACTTTCACTTTCCAGAAAGTACAGTCCCATCTGAGCAGATACAAGCCCAGAGACAATCATGTGAAAAGCCCATTGATTGCCTCTGGAGGTGCATTTCTCTGGTGATTTCACTTCCATCGAGCTGGAGAGGCTCACCAGAGAAAGCAGCAGAAAACACAATATTCTGATTTATGAGTCAAGCTCCCAGTTTCTAATGTAGACTGTTATAGTTACTGTGACATAACAAAGCTCCTTCAGAGCTATAGAAGACATTATATAACTTGTTCCATTGTCTGAGTAGAACTCCCTGCAATAAGTAAGCTGACCTTTATGTGTAAAACCCTTTAAATCAGGCAGTGAGTGAGGACACTCTACAAAGGGAACAGTCAGTTTAGGGCTACAATTAACGTTTATTTTAATTAACGACTAATCTGGCAATTCATTTCTCGATACACTGATTAATTTTCGTCTTTTACATGTAAAAAAATCAAAACATTAAGAACATGTCAATCCCAATTCCTCAGAGCCCCGGGGACTGGAACATCTTCATGTCTTCATTTGTGCAACAGTAATAAAAAAAGAAAAAAAAAGATATGTTTTTGCTTAAAGAATAACTGAAACGATGTATAACAATAGTTGCTGATTAATTTTCAGTTAATAGACTAATTGTTCCAGTTCTAATCCAAAGCATTTATCAATCTGTTTGCTTAAATATCATTTATATGATGAATTTGGCTTTCATAATTATTAAAGGGGAACAATAGGCATTTTTTAAAACATTGATAACTGGATTGCTGGATTAATTCCAACTCATTCTCCCACCAATACATCAAATAATGCTTCTCGGTCGATAGCAGTAACCTTCAAACTCTGACGGTCTTTGTACCTCCGTAGCATCAGTTTTGCACGTCTCAGTGAGGCTTTCTATACATATGACTGAGCAGCTTTTCCTCAAATGCCTGAGATAGATGCTCAGATGAGATGTTTATCAGGGTCGGAATGAGGCGCTGGCAGATCTGCTATTAAAAATATTCATGTCTGGCACTAATTAGATCATTATTAGACTGAGGGTGTATGGCTTCTGGTTCAGAAGCAAAACCCTCATTAAAGAAGTTGGGGGTGGGTTAGGCTCCAGCTCTGAGACTTTGATGGGCTGCTTTTTTCTTTAACGACCCCTGTGTCCG
Organism: Anarrhichthys ocellatus; assembly: GCF_004355925.1. Lineage (NCBI taxonomy): Eukaryota > Metazoa > Chordata > Actinopteri > Perciformes > Anarhichadidae > Anarrhichthys > Anarrhichthys ocellatus. The sequence continues at coordinate 10,408,304 of NW_022280040.1, read as the reverse complement.
ATCTTCAGGTTGAGGTGGGTGAAATGCTGCTGAATTTGAGACGCAAACAGTTGTTAATGAGATATATGAAACTATTTTGACAATTTGTATGTGGATACCAGCTCACGAAGGGGTTGAGGGCAATAGAATTAAGAATGAATTAGCAAAAACAGGCTCTCAAATGAGCTATATGGCTAAATATGTCTCAACGATTGTGTTGTGTATGACCCCTGTTAAATTAACTAACACACTAAACTAAACCAATATTCATTTGTTAATTGGTATTGTTAAACAGAAGCACGAGAACACAGATGGAAGATAGCGGTGCAAAAAGAACTGCATCCATCAAATGTAATACATTAGAGAAAACATTAGAAATTCAGTTCTTCATTAAGCTAGAAGTTGAGAGTGTGAATCCAATATATGCCTCTCTGCAGAGCAGAGAGTTGATGATGTTTCCATCTGTTTTCTGTTTCCCAGAACATTAATGATTATGCAGAGCCGTGGTTAGCCTGTGAAAGTGCAGAGCAACAGCACAACCCATGCTGTTCACATATATAAACCTTTAGGCTTGTCCAACATAAACCAGACCTCTAGGACATGTCAGCGTGTAGACAACATGATGTGTGTTGCAGTTTATGAAGGATTTGATGGTATATTGAGTAAGTATGTGTAAAGTACTCGGTGTCTGCCGGGTTAGAACATTGTGCACAATGTCCACAGTGAGAAAAGGTTCACTCTAGTGTCCGAATGAACCGTTGGTTCCATACAAAGCTTTAGATCAGTGATCACATGATGGGTTTGTCTTGAGAAAATGATGTGACAATATCAATGTAAAGAGTCTGCAAGAACTACATTATTCCCTTTTATTCAGCAGGTTAGGCAGCAAAAGAGATGCTGTATAACGAATAACAATAATGACTATCATTACCTACAGTAGAGAACTGGATGTTCTTAAGCTTCATGCTGCCAAATGTCAGAAAAACAAAGTTGTTAGTGTGCAGGAAGAGAACAAACTTCTACAGTAAATTGGATTATATCTTTTTAGCCATAGTTATATAGGTCCACAGTCAATAATCTATGCTCACAATTTGAGAGAAAACTAAAATGCAGCCGACGCCGCAAGCTTTCGACATCCATTTGTTTTGTTGCATGTCGGTTACATCAGATAAGATGAACTGCGCTAGATAAGTTTTTATCTAAGTGTTTTGCAGCAGGTGTTTTGTTCAATCAGTCCTTGTTGCTGACATTTATCTGATCTGCTCTGTTAAAACGTCCTTCAGCAGGATGTTCTGCAGCTGAGCTGCTCTGACTTCCCCGAGGGCGGGGCCGATAAAAGAGAGACTTTGGGGGGCAATAAAAGAGAGTGTTTGCACAGGCATCAACAACGCAGCTTACTACATCCCTCACCCATCCCGAATGTGTTCATTGTTTTTGTCAGCATAGATTAAATGTGACTAACCTAAAACAAGAGTGGATTTTGTCACTTGAGATTCAAAGAGATAAGATCTCTCTCTCTCTCTCTCTCTCTCTCTCTCTCTCTCTCTCTCTCTCTGATGCACCTGACTGACTCCACAACAAACCTGCAGATGACACCATCACTGCACCTCAGAACCGGCCGGGAAAATGATGTTGCTGGTGGAGTGTTCAATCAATCAAACTATCTGTATAGCACCTTTCACACTGGTTAGCGCTTCACAGATGACTGACAAGACAACAATTAGACAACAGAAACAATATCAGATCAATGCATGCGAAAGAATACAAAATGGTGACAAGTTAATAAAACAGATTCAAAAGCTAGTAATAGTAACTAGATTAATAAAGTAACAACACACAAACAAGATATCACAGCTTCAATAAAAATAAAAACGTGACATTTTTTTCAACTCAGACAATGTAAATAATGTCCATACATTATTCTTAATCAAATGATTGGCTGAACAGTTAGATTACAAGTTTACATTTAAAGATTTCAGCTCTTCTACCAGCTCTCAGATCCTCAGACTGTTTCAGCGAATCGGAGCATGCGTTAAATGTTAAATGTTACATTGGTTCATAAGTTCACACTCAACACTCGAATTTGCAAAGATATTGTCTCCGATCTCTATTTAAGAGAATGGTCCATCAATTTAAGAGCGTGACCGGTTCATTTCACGTTGAGGTTTTGTAACGCTTCCCCTCAAAACCCTGAACTCGTACCCACATAGCCCCTGCTTGCACTTAGATTTGCTCTGCTTCTACTCAAACTGTGTGCTTGCTGTCAGATAAACGGGGCTTTTATGGAAAACATTCGAAAATCTGACTGTGAAATCAATGAGTCATGCTCTCAAAATGAAAGACCATGATTCTTAAATGAAGATAGGGGAAAAAAAAAGCTCCATGCAAGGACAAGTGAAAATAAGGCTGAAATAGCACGTGTCTCTGTAACAGAAAAACTGAGCCTGTGGAATTAATGTTTGCAACAACCTTGCAGAGAGACAGAGTTTACAAGGTTATTTTCCATTTAAAAATTAAATAAAAGCAGAGACATGAGGATCATTCTGTATAAACTAACTTTCCCTCTCTTTTGTTCTTTTTAATGCATTTAATCAACTAAGGTAATCACACATACTCACAGCACCAATGACCGCCTCAGTACTTAGCATCAAAGTAAACCACCTGACCCTATTTTTTCTATGAAAATCATTTCCTCTTCCCAGCACTCCGATGAAATTCATCATCTTTTTGTAGATGAAAAATATATTTTATCTCCGCATGTTGCCTTTGTTAATTATGGGATTCGATGTGTACGCAGGCACTGCACTGCACAGCGAGTGAGATGACATTTGGCAGCTAATATGGAGCATGCTCCTCAAGAAAATATCATTATCATCTGCATCCAGCAAGGAAACTTGTTTTGTTCTCGGTCAACATCAGGAGAATCACTTTTTTTGCTTGAACAGAACATTACAAAACTCACCATGTCTCCTTGAAAAACAGCAGTTGAAACTCCTCTGAAGAGTCAGTTATTCTTTCCATATATTAAGTCATAAGGTAACCATTATTGCTCCACTTATAGACACAATGAACAGACTTGAAATAACTCACTTCCCTGGCAGTTGTTTGTTATGGCTACAAACAACCCATAATGCAACACTGTCTGCAGACGCTGGTAGCTACTAACACGTTAATGTCCACAAATATAAAAACAACGTCCACTTTTATCAAAAGCAATTTCCAGAGAAAACAACACTTATTGTTGATATGGTGCTTTTCAAATGAAATAGTGGAGAGCTGAGTGATTGGAAGTCAAATAGAACCTCATATTTTCCTATGGCTGAAAGACGAAGGACTTTGGATTTTGTTGGGTGAAGATAAAGATTGTGCTCTACGGGAAGTATGAATAATGCTCAGAACGTGTTACATGCTATGAGAAGAGACTGAAAGGTTATTTCAAAGCTCTTCAGCTGTGCTCAGTAGCTGGCTGCTTTCCACTCCCATGCATTCTTCTAAATTTCGGGTCCCGACAATTCATTACTTTCCACCACGCTGCTCAAGCCTGTTTTTAGCCTCCCTGTCATTTGTTACCCTGCAGGCTTCAGAGGAAAACAAAGCGATGCAGGCAGCTCCCCCAAGAAGTGAAATAAGGAAGGAGACGGCCGTGCTTTACGTAACTGTTACATCTCTAACGATAAAAGCCTATCGTTCTGCTGTAGATCGCCATAGGCCTACATTTGAAACTTGAACCATGAGTTAAGTTATTTTAATTAGAATAACACATCACTGTCATTTTGCTTTGAGTAAAATGTTGGTTTTCCAGCCTGGTCCTTGGTGTGTACGTTGAGTTGTCCCAGTTACCTGCAGTAGCAGCAACACTATGATTTATGAAAAGATATTAATTGAATAAATTGGGATATTTTTTTAATGTATCTAAAAGGGACCAAATACAGTTTAAGAAAATGTGCAAAACTGCTGTAATTCCAAAAGGATCTATAGCCTACTGAGAAGATTATGTACGCACACGTGGCCTATGTTGTGAGAGAGATGCACTGCCTGGAAAATACATTACTTTTTTTTTTCTTTTTTTTTACCACACTTGAATACACTTATTTGTTTCTGTGTCTCGCTCTGCACAGTAGCACCAGGAGGAACGTGGGCATCTAAGCTCAGACAAATGATCACAGGCTACATGTACATAAACAACCCCATCATTACACGGACACGCGGTGTGCAGGAACAGTACATGCGAAGACTGGAGCCACGTTTTATGTTCTCCCGTGGCCCGCTGCCCTTTCTTCTCAATGATGAGCATTACATGAGAGCCGATGACTCAACACTTCACAAAAAGACCTTCCTTCATTTTATAACGTTGAATCAATGAATTAGACTTGAAAGTAACATTAATTTTGTTTTCTTGAATACATTTGTCCATTTAGAGGTCACGTTTTCAGAACCAAAACTGAACTGAAAGTCACTCACAAAAACATCAAACATCACAACATGGGGTCTAATTCATATATTCTTTCAATCGATTATCACACGATGGAAAACAAAATACAGCTCAATGTGCAGCGGTTCAACCCTAATTTGTGCCATTTGTTGACACTGTATTCTCCCCGGAGATGATTTTACTAGAGATAACAAACCCTGCTGCACTTTGCACTTTTTGAGATGCCCTGTTGAAGTACTGTAAAAGAAAAAAATTAAAAAGAGACATGAAGTTTACTTTTTTTCATTTTGTTCTTATCTGCAGGTGTTTTCATGCTCATGAACTTCAAACTTCAAAATGTCCCTCAAGGAGACATGTACCAACCAGGAAGAGACTCAAAATGACCACAAAGAAACATAAAACGCAGAAACAAAGAGACGCAAAAAGTCTCCAAAGAGACCGAAACAAAGCTGGAGGGCTGGAGCCGATCCCAGCTGACATTGGGTGAAGGCAGGGTGCACCCTGGACAGGTCGCCAGACTATCGCAGGGCAGCAGAGATACAGCCAAAGGTTTTTATAGATGGATATGGACTGATTGCTGATTGAGTACTTGTGCAAAGGAGATTCACACAGGTACATTAGAAATTCATAATTATGCTTTTGATTTCTATGAGCCCAAGTTCACTGGGAAAAGGCGTCATCATGCCTGCAAGAGCAGACGATGATGGAGATCAAGTGGATCCCGGTTTCATTGAGCGACTCGTGGCAAAAACTGTAATCAACACCATTCTGTTACTTTCAATGTCACCTCTTGTACGGCTGAATGGATAACAGGAAAGCATCAAAGGGGAGCAGGGCTTACATTACCTATACACTGTGGCTCCATGAGGTCTCATTGTATCCGCATTCACACCGAACTCTTCAAGGCCACTTCCCCACAGCGCTGAAATGACACTTCTATTCTACCCAACGTGACCACGCTGAGCTGTTGACAATGATACATGATATGATTATTTAGCTTTAGAATTATACTTAATGGAGGCGATGCATGTGTCCTCCAGCTACTACATGTAGAAAATATGCAGCTACAGAATAAAACTGCAGCCATCATGAATCTAATTTTTAATCAACTCTTAAGCAAATTAAAAAAACATATTTATAATGTGGAATGTGAGGTTAATTTTCTCCGACTGTCTGCAGACGACAGATCAGATGCTAACAGTTGAACCTATCGATTGAATCCTCCTGAGAAACGTTCACTGGCTCAGCCTTCCTTCTGTTACATTACTCTCCGCTTCCACGCTCTATCATTCAAACTTTTGCTTTTTTTTCCAGCTGAAATGAATTGACATCGGGGAGAGTAACGTTTATGTTCATGCTCAATAGGTGCAACATGTTTGTCAGCTCAAGAGGGGAAATGCAGTGCATCTTTTGTTCTCTCTCAATGCCTCACTCTCCAGAGATGTTGTTTCAAAGCCCTGTTATAATGCAAGGTCATCACTCTGGGTATTTAATAGATTCTCTTTTTATCGGGTTCTGCGTAATTGTGTGGGATCCATTAGAGCTCATGAATCTTGTGATGTGACACATTGCTATTTAGGATCAGTGGCAATTAAATGTTACATTTAGAGCCAAAAGACCTAACTTCTCATGCAGCTCCTGGTGTCCCACACACATTCTGTGAGTTACTAAAACACAGAACGGGGTGTTTATCTGCTAAAGGGGGCGGTGCACAATCAGGTTGAGAAGTGACATTTACTAAGCCCATCCCTGCGAGTTTTGTCATTATTAATATTTAAAAACACATGTAATGTGATGCTGGGTGTGGCACATCTCTGGAGAAAGAGAAAAATCTGCTTCTTTCTCATTCTCTTTCTTTTTTTCTTTTCAGAGGGAGAGAGGGCGCGACCGGCACAAGGGCAGAGCATATTAATGCTGCTCAACCTGAAGTGAATCATAATGAAGTTCTGCTGACCATCAGACATCTCAGGTGAAAAATATATGAAAATATATCATCTGTGCCATGTATGATGAGAAGGAAAAGTATGAATTTATAGTAGTTGGTGATGACTGGAGTCATGTGAATTACAGTGGCAAGTAAAAGACAAAGGAGATGTTAATAATTTCTCAGAGAACTGGTTTTCAGCAATGAGATTGGTCTGCTCGATTCACAAGGGACGGATGGCAGTTTAAAGGTAGAATCCACCCTAAAATATAGTGTTTCTTTGTGTTCTTTGTGTCATTTCTAAGGTACAGTGGTTTGGTAAAAGGTAAAATACAGACAGTTTTTGAACTGCAAGTACTACAAAAACGTAAGCACAAACTGCCTTCAATCTAAGTATGTGGACTCTTGTGCTCCAAAGTCCTACTATTCATTTGCATAATTTCCTGCGATAGAGATTCAGTGGATTTATAGTCAGCATTTATCTCTCCTTACATTAGTTTTTATTAGTGGTGGCGGAGTCCGCCATCACCACAGGGATTCAGAATGTACGAGGGAAAAGTTTTATCGTGACAATTCTGCAATTTTAGTGCTTTTAGTGCTTATCTTTGTGATTTGGACTGGTGGTCAGTAAGATTATTCTGAAATTATTACTTAAACCCATTTTATAGACGACACAATTAATTGATTCGTTGACAATTGATCGTGAAAATACGTGTTTTCAGTGTGTTAGATGATGTCAGTGCTCTCGGAAAACCATTTATTTGTGTTGAAACAGTAAAAGTTTGTACCGTAACATTTGCCACAATGTTTTAAGCACATGAAAACCAAACCATGAAAAACAGCTTTAGCCCAAAAGTGAAAGGAAAAAAGTGTTTTTCCACAGTTTCTCCAGAGCTGTAGGGGTTTAGTGGTCGGAACAAAATAATATCGTCGAGCAAACCTGTGTGGGCCACTGCACTCTAACCTCGCTCCTCCACACTGATGCATCCTTCGATAAAGTGCAGCGCATAACATCAGGGCAGGGGGCACATCAATGCTGCCACGCACAGGGTAACAACTGGGCTGTGGGCCATGTATTCACACCAACAGCTCCTGAGAAAGGGTCCGATCAATACGGAGCAGAACAGGTTCCCCGGTCACAAGCATGGAGACGTTGCATGGATTGAAGCCAAAGTGTTCCCCGGGTTCTTAAAGAATGCAATAACACAGTTCGGCCTCAAGAAATGAATGTACTATGTGGGTGCCTCTGCCTCTTTCATGATGGAAATGATGTGTGATATGTTTCCATGGGGATGGTGGGCTAATTCACTGTGATGCAATCGTTTTTATAAGAAACTCTGCTGCTCTCTAGTGGATGCATTCCACAAGTGCAAAGTTTTTAAAAATGCATTTATGAGTTTTATTTCATAAAACAGTGTCAAACTATATTACTGTACACAAGACATACGATACGTTTAAAAAAAACGGCTAAAAGTAAGATGTTTAAGAACACATATAAATTAGATACAATCAAATCAAATCCAAACAGGTATATTTAACATTATTCCACAATTTTGCCAAAGAAATCAGGAAAAATGCCTCATATTCTTAAGAATGCAAAGAGCTGCTGTTCCAGAAACAAATCCTTTCCATTTGTAGCTAATGAGATGAGAACCTTAACCCGTAGGCTTTCATCAACTATTAATGTAAAAGGTATCCACACTTGACAGTCTTAAATGAATTAACCCCTAATTTTTTACTACAAGCATTCCTCAGTTTACAATTGTGTTGCTCTGCAGAATTGTGGATTTATTTTAGATTTAAAATGCTTTACCTTTATTATATATCTGCACGGAAATTGTAATGGCATAACATAGCTACATGACACATCAATCACAGATCAAAGGTGAGAGAATATAAGCAGGTGTTTAGGGTACATGCAAATAAATTAAAGCTACTGTTTACCTGCAGACTTTTGACACATTAAACACATTTGAGGAAGAAAAAAGCAAATGCATGTCACGCAGTAACACTTTATGAAAACATCAGTATGTCTAAATAATAATAACCATCCAGATCACAGTAATATAACATGATACAGCGGGTTGTTTGAGCGCTCCGCTGGTGCTCCCGCCTCTCCAGCCCGGTGAGAAACTACCGGTATTTCATTGGCCAACGACAGGATCACTGAATGTGATTGGTCCATCCTTGTTCCTCTCTCTAATCTGTCCGACAGGAAACACGGCCGCTCCGAAAGCGTGGTACCCAACAGATAACGCGTCGAATTGCTAAAAGCTTCATGTAACTACGTTGCTCTGTTTAAGACAATTTACGTAATTTTAGATTATTGAAGCAGTAGTGAAGACGGAATGATACGCCTGATTCGCTAGCGCTCCTCCTTTTATTTTTTAAAGGTAATTTGTTCAACTTGTACGCTGTCATTGTATGCTAGCAGGCTTGCTAGCATGTTAGCACCGGGTAGCCAGTGTAACCTATCTGCTGCTCTTAGCTCAAACGTAGTACTAACGTTAATATTCACCCAGGGTGACTACTTCCTCTTCTAACACTAACATTTAGTCAGTTACTCTGTGCGTTTGATGGAAAATGACATATGTTGTGGCTAACAGTAGCTAGCTAATGATGCTAAACGGCTGCATCAGTGCAAGCCCGTTTAACGGTGTTCTGCTTGCTTATGATAAACCGGTATAACAGGCAGCTAACGTTACACGTAAACGAAGAACTAACGATTAATACTGTCGCTTAGTGAGTTAGTTTTGTTTTAGGTATAATTGATATCATCATATCTTCAACAAAGACATGAGAACAAAATACTAATGTACAAAAACACAGTCGCCTTTGCGGTGTTTCCCAAACATCAACCAAGAAGAGTCGAATAAAACGTTGTTTACTTTAAGGTTCAGGTTTGTTTCATGTCGTGTAACTTGATTATTTTTGTCCACAGTCATGTCTTTCCATCAGGACCGAGGCAGCTCCAGAGGAGGAGTCCCTCCAGGCCAGCACGGCTCCCCTCAGAACTACCGACCCTCCAACCTGAGGCCACCACCTCCCCAGCCTCCTGTTCCCCAGTACCACTACGATCCTCAGGCTCCTCCCAGTTCCAGCTACCATGGAAACAGTGGCTATATGCCTCCGCGCTCTGACTTCATGCACTACCCTCCGCCGGCGCCGTCCCCGACTCCCAGTTCCCTCAACCAGTGCCCGGTGCGCCCGCCTTTCCCCAAGCCCCCCGTCCGGCAGGGCTTCCTCGAACCCCCGCCTAACTTTCCCCCTCCTCCCCTCCCCAGCTCCACAGGGGGTCCCACGTCAGGGTCCCAGGTGTCCGCTCAGAATGCCTACCACCCTTACATGATGCCTCCTGTGCCCCCACCACCAATACCACACCCGTCCATGCCACCCCCCATAGCTTCACAGTCTATGAGCTACCACTCTCCATACTCCATGAACTACCCCCGTCCTCCTCACCCTCCTTTCCCTCCTCCCACCTTCAGCCCTGGCTACACTCAGAGCGCTGGCTCGTTCAAACCAGACCACAGCTTCAGGCACGGGGGGCAATACAAGTACGAGAAGCCCACGGACACCAGGAGGTCTCCGGAGAGAGGGTACCGCCCCGATGACCACAGGCAGAAGGGCTATGGCTACGGTAACCCCGATAGGCATAAAATGGAATTTCCCGGAGAGAGGAAGGACCGCGGGAGGAGTCCAGACAAGCGCGGCAGGCCGGAGGGGGGGGCGGTACAGGTCTGAGTACGACCGAGGCCGGTCCTCCCCCAGACACAGGAGCCGGGATCGTAGCAGGTACGAACATGGCAGTAACTCTCCTAGCTGGGATCTATCTGTGAAATGATTAATTTCTTACCACCGTGCGTGTTTGTTCACAGGGAGCGGTATCGCCACAGAGAAAGTCGGAGATCCCAGTCGCCCGACAGGCACAGAAAGAGGCCTCGCAGGTACACATGCAGTCCAGTATTTGTCTCACAAGAACTCTAAAACTGTTTCAGATTATTGCAACACATTTTGCCTCTGGTTCTCTTTACAGTTAAGTTCAGTAAGTATAGAATTTATATTGTTTTTGGGTCCTAAAAACAAAATTCAGCATCAGATGCGATACTGAAGGACGTGCACTTTTAACGTTCTACTGTTCACACCATATAATATACTGAACAGACTACTTGCTGGTATATTAGGACTCATTGTACTTCATTGTTCATTGCCTCGACCAAGGAGCTCATGTTTTCGGTTTGTTTGTTTGTCAGCGGGATTACCGTAAAAACGACCTGATTTTCACGAAACTTAGTGGAAGGGTGTAGCAGGGCCAAGGAAGAACCCGCCAGAGTTATACTAATTATGGTAATTAGGGTGTCAGAGCACCCGAAACTCTCTCACAAAGGTCCTCCAGAGGCACTACATGTGTTTTCACAGGCTGAATGATCAACAGTAAGCTCTGCCAGGAGAAATAGTCAACCAATTCTTGGCCTTTGGTTGCCATCAGTGGCAACTGCTCTTTGACATAAAGAAGGGAGAGCAAACAGAAAAACATGCACCACAGTGTCTTCATCTGTTAGAGGGAGAATTCACCTGTCTCAGCAAAACAAGCCTGTTTTTCAGCGTGGTGACAACTTAAAAAAGTTCCTTGTTGAGCCCTGCGGCTTCTGTTTTGATAACTTTGTAGCTCACATTTTTCAGTTAGCGCTTGGAGCTGCCTCAGGTGTCACTATGCGACCTTCTCTTGGTCCGTTGGTCACATGATAACCAGTGTTCATAACCTCCTTTTTAAAATCTATTTTGTATTTTTCTGGTCCGTGCTTCGCAGTCGGTCCACGAGCAGAGAAAGGAAGCGTGGTCGCTGGGAAGAGGAGAAGGACAGACGGTCGGAGAGCTCCTCCGGCCTGGGCAACAGAGAGCGCAGCTATTCCTCCATCAGGAGCAGAGAGCCCGAGGAGTCCTTCGCTGAGAGAGAGCGAGAGAGGGAGCGGGACCGAGAGAAGGAGAAGGAGAAAGAGAAGGAGAAGGGGGATGACGAGAAGGAGGAAGAAGAGCTGCTGAAACCTGCCTGGATCCGCTGCACTCATGCTGAGAACAACTACTCCAATGACCCCATGGACCAAGTGGTACTGTTGGCACTTACGTCTTAATGAATGAGTTGTTTGTTATAATATCTTATCATTATACCCTTTTGTGAGCGCTTCAGACTTTAACTATAGCCATCAAGATGTCTTTTTTGAACAGAAATGACCTGTTTTAATTCACGTCATTCAACAAAGAGCTCATTAACACTGAGCACAGACGTGTTTGATATAGTTTCACCCATCTGACTGGCAAACGAAGCATCAATTTAGTCTTTAACGTTGGTGTTAAAGAGTGGAGCTTCAGTCTTTCAGGTCATAGCGAGCACCTAAAAGATGACTCGTCACAATCTGTCCTTTGAAATGCTTTTCTCATGTCTTTGAACTCCCTTTGCTTCTCTAAAGCTCTGACCTTTACCAGTGCTTGCTTCATGCTGTCATCAGCTGTTTATTTATTTATTTATTATTGACACAAATGACACATTCTGCCCGAGACCTGACCTGTCGTCCAATGAAAGTGAAGGTAAAAGTCTTTTCCTGCTGTGGCAGTGTACTTGTGTGAGTTACTATAGCTGTTCCCACAAGAGTGCAGCATAGAGAGGGCAGAATGCCCAAACGCTCTCTTGATATATTTAAATGCAGATTCATGTCACTTGATTTGGTGTCCTGGTTGTTAGTAGCAGCACTTGGTTGGGTTCTAGATGGTCGGGTCTCTGAGGTCGATGGAGAATACTTCAGAGTGATTTTAGTCAGTGGTTGTAACGTAACCTCTCTGATCCTGTACACCATGACCAGCTTTGCAAAGTGTCGGTGACATTCTAAGGGAAGTTAAGCTCTGGAATTTGGGGATTTTTCTTTCTTAATGTTTTCAATATAAAAGGCATACTATTTTTATTAATTAACACGATTAAAAATACTTAAATTGTACCGTTTAATACTTCTATAAGAGCTTATGATGGGGATGATTTTTGGGAGAATAGGGGGAGTCATAGCGAATGATTTCTGTTCTAATAAAGTTCAATACAATGTTAAATGAGTCCACTCCTTTTTTTTAAGTTCAACTCAACAGAAGATATGATCTGGTAAAAGGTTTGTTTGTTTCATGGTAAATACATTTTATCCCTGTTGTGTCCCGTTATTTTCCATGGAAAGTTTCTATCTTGAATTTTGAAATATTGCAAAACACTAGCAGTGACATGATTATAGCTTGCTTCATAGAGCAGCCATTGGTGCGCACTATAACGCATGTGTACTTCTGTGTGGTACCATTGGGGCTTCTATCTGCTCGTGATCTATCTAAATGTTTGCTTTAACTCCGTGTGTTCAGGGAGACTCCACGGTGGTGGGCACCAGTAAACTGCGGGGCCTGTACGAGCGCTTTGAGGAGGAGCTGGGGAGGAGACAGGAGAGAGCCAAGTCTGCCCGGCCCATGTGGGACCCGCCCAAGACCAAACTGGATGAGGACCCAGGTGTGCAGTCCTGCAAAACTAGTTGGGTATAATGTAAAATAATCTGTGTTGATTGAAAATGTCTGACAGCTGTAGAGTGGTCCCTGAAGCCGACCTGTACTTGCTCTTTCTCGTGTTTTTTGCTACATTTGTAAGCTTGTAAGTTGTTCTGTTTAAGAGCAGCGACTGAATAACAATGTGCAAACAGTTAACACATCTGTCGCCAATCTTTTGTAATTGATATGCGTAAAAAAGTGTCTTCTCAGCAGTGCGTTCGGCTGAGGCAGAGATTAAGTTCAGTGTTGATGATGTTATCAGCTGCCTGCTTGGTTGTCTCTTTCGGCGCTGCAACAATATGAATCTCAGGGAGATCTAATTTGCCAAACATGTTGCTCCGAGAGCTGACTTCACAATCGAGCACTCGAGCTAATAGAACCCGCTGATAAGACTTGAAGACTTTGCTTAGCTGAGAAGCACAAACTGTACAGCTGACTGGTTAATTATAATCCTCATTTTGTTTGCGAGGTTTCGTTTCAGTGAGGGGAAAAAAAGTGAGAGAAATAAAGAAAACACGAGTGCCAGATGTCAGCGCTGGCAACTGTAGTGCTCCTTTAATCTCATGAATACTTTTCAGTCTGCATTTGGCTAGAAATCATAATGAAGAACAATATTTAAACGATGAATTGGTAAATCACGCTCAGCGTTTTTCTCCCATAAAGAAACCCGGAGAACATTCAAATACGGTAACAGATCTGAAACTTTTTGCTGTTTCACCAGCATTGTGTGGATAATTATTCACATTTGGGAACACTTGGACGGATAGCTTTACTGACACTAAATGTTGTATAATACCTTCAGAGGGCACAGCTGAGCCGGGAAGCTTAACCACTGAACCCTCCCCGGCTCACCGCGTTGTGTTTCAGTTGTCAGCTCTTTGACGCTGCCGTGATTAAACACCTTTTTTTTTGCACTTTCAGACGACAGCAGCAGCGAGTCAGACTGTGAGTCAGACGTCGAAGGAAGCACCTGCTCCAGCAGCTCTGACTCCGACGTTTTTGACGTCATCGCTGAGATCAAGAGGAAGAAAGCTCACCCCGACCGCCTGCACGAGGAGCTGTGGTACAACGACCCGGGGCAGGTCGGTCTCACTTATTATGATTGTGACAAAACCAAATTCATCTCCAGTTGTTTCACGACAATCAAATGATTACTTTGGGTACTAACGTGAATACAAGTGGTCTCATTGGATCCTCAGAGTTCTACTCCACTTTAGACCAGGCGAAAAAACCTGCATGTTTTTTGCTCTAAACTATTAGCAATAATGAAGCTGAGTATGAATACGGCCGTTCCAGGGTTTCCCTCGCCTAAATGTATTCTACCTTTGGAACAATATTTAGCCCTCTTCCCCGGTATCTTCACTCTAGTTTTACCACTGAGCCCTCCACAGCCTCTGAGAGGCAGTATGCGTTTAAGTTGGAGAACAGAGACCATCCGAAACAATCCCTGAAGCTCTTTGAAGCTCTTCTGTATATTTGTGCCATAACGTTGCCCATCACAACCTTGGTATCATGATTTAGGGCAGTGGCAGGCAAATGGCTCCCCTCGGGGCAGATCCACTCCTTCAGCAAAAACATTGGGCCCCCTGACGACAGCTCAAATCTTCTCTTTTCATACTTTTTTTCCCCCCACAAAATGAACCGATAACTGTAGATAATAAAGCTGCAAATCCTAATAAACATGTCCTCATAACATCTTATATTGCCGCTGCATGAAGCAGCTACTGTATCTCATTCTGCACCACGACATCTGAGCAGTGCATGCTGTTCAGATGAAGTCTAATAAACTCGCTAGATGATAAACAAATAGATAATATAAACCACGTTAGTTAATGGAACACAGATTTAATTCTTTAACAGAAATGATGCCAATAAAAACAATATTTTAACACCGTTCTTCTTCCCCTGCGTAGCGAGTCGGCTGCAGATTCACCTCACGATGCAACACTTTCTCATGTATTTTTCCACTCTTATTGCATTTGCAGCAACACCTGATTGAGAACACCAAGTTCAGGTCCTTCTGTCTGAGCTTTTGAAACCATTTTGACTAAATATTGGAAATCACTTCCTTCAGTAGACGAGGTGGTTTGAGGTCTGATATCTGAGTACGTGATTGGAAAAGTGTTCGAATAGTTTGTTTACCCCGTTTGTAAAGAATGAATGAGCTGCATCAAAAGAAAATCGGCGGTCAATAGAATCTTTCTGTGCTGTGAGTTTAGCTTCACATTGCCCAGACGCTATTAACTCCACACTCAGAAGTAAAGGTCAGGAGAGTAGTAAAGGTTGTGAGAAGTGGAATGCTCTGCAGCCCTCGACTTACACACAGCAAGTGAAGCACTTGTGTCTGATTTACGTATTTTCTGTCCGTCCAGATGAATGATGGTCCCTTGTGTAAGTGCAGTGCCAAGGCCAGACGTACGGGGATCCGCCACAGCATCTACCCGGGGGAGGAGGTACGACGTGCCGTGCATACATCACCCTTTCATAACCTTCAAGTTGTGCCACAGAGGGGCAAGGACGTCAGTCTCGGCAGCTTAAAATGCCTTCTCTATACAGGCACCGTTTTCCATTGCATTAAAGGAGATTTTATCATCCCGAAAGAATCAAATGATGATGATACATGTACATTGCTGTAAGAATCTGACAGGGCAGTTGATCTGAACCAGTGACTCATCGATTATTTTTGCCAGGCGCTGAGATTTCTGGGTTTTCATAACTCACTTTCTGGCCTTCCTCTGTTCTGGAACAAAAAAAAACTCCCACAGAGATGCTTCTTCAACTGAACAGCTACACACATTTCCTTTATTCATCATCAGCGTGATATCACTCCTTCAGCTAACTATTTCTATTTAAGGAGAAAAGGGAGGAGGTGAAGCCAGCCTGTGTTAAGTACATTAACATCCCCAGTTAGAGATGGTAGACTTGTGCTCACTACATGAACAGGGCCTGTCCCCTTGTTAGTTGATTAGTTGACTAAGTGCTTGTTATGCTCTTGACTGACCAGGAAATTCTGTCAATTAATTGTTTTGTATGGGTTCAAACAGTATATGGGAGATGTGACTGCATTCATTCAGAGCATGTCAGTTAGGATGAAAGAGGATGAGCGACGCGTCACTTTATGAGTTTGTGTTTCTCTCAGCCCGAGAAACCGTGTCGTCCAATGAACAACAACGCAGGGAGACTGTTCCACTACAGGATCACCGTGTCTCCTCCCACCAACTTCCTGGTACGTCTCTTTAGTCAACAGCCTGAAATGAGAAAAGCTGCTGATCCGATACAATACAACGTGTGTTATCTGTGCCGTGAAATCCTGATTTTCATTTGTGGGTTTTGTTTTATGTTTCATACATATTGTTTTCCACTGCACCATACCGAAGCTGCTGTGTGTTTCAGACCGACAGGCCGACGGTGATCGAGTACGATGACCACGAGTACCTGTTTGAAGGCTTCTCTCTTTTCTCCCACAAGCCTCTCACTAACGTAAGCCTGCCGTCATGCCTCCCTGTTATGTCCTGTTATTTTGAATATTTAATGCCATCTTTATTATTTATATGCAGTTCCTTTCATATTGCGTTTGGAGGCAGATCTGGGTTTTCTTGACTGTTTTTATTTGAAAGCGTCGTGTTAAATCCCACAAAATGAATGAGAAGTTTTACAGGGTTGTTTACAACTTCTCCTTCTCTTTACCCTCAGAGTCATTTCATACTCAAATACACACTTGTGTTAAAGTAAAACTATGTACTGTACTCCGTTAAACTGATTCAGTTATCATTTTGAAATAGCACGAGAGGTACCGGATCCGCGCAGATAAAAACCAAGAGGAACTGGATCCCATTCCTGCACTTATCATATATACTGTATATGTATATCATATCATGAAGATGTTCCAATGAATATTTTTCTCTTCTTATTAGTTTCAGCTCTATATCCACGTGCTGGTATTCCACCCACGTCCATTGTGGATTCTGCAGCAGCAGGTCCATGATGGTTTAATTAGCTCTCTCCACACTGCCCAGTCAGCTCTGCACCGGCCACATGTGACCCCCATCCTCCTCCTACTGGCCTGTTAAAGCGGCCCACATATAGTTTAAGCCATCGTTGGAGTGGAAAAATAAAAATCCTCTCCTCCTTTAACTCCACTCTCTTCAAAAAAGAGAAAAAAAAACAACTTCAAATCGGCTTTTGGCTCCGGGGGCGGCTTCTTTGTTGCCCGGACAAAGCCCTCCTCCTCTCTCCCTGCGCTGACCTTGTCGCAGAGTCCCCCTCTCTGGCCTTTGAAGGCCCCTCAGTGACGGTCAAACATTAGAGAGGTCGGGACTTGAAAAGGGAGCCTCTCTTCCTGTAGCCGCCTGAGCTGAGCGCCAGACTTTTATTCTAAGGAGGATGTTTAAAAGGGAAGGAGAAATCGATAGGGGACCACCAAAACCCCCGCGTCTAGATGTACATGCATGCGTGTGTCTGTCAGCTGTCTTGCGTGTCTTTTTTTTTTTTTTTCCCCTGCAAGTTTGAATAATGAACTACTCGGTCAATATCCCTCTAGCTTGAAAAAGAGCCCCGAGGATTAGGCATGATTTGAACTGGATAATTTAAGCAGCCCTTGTTAAAAGCGAGGGTAAACGCTTCGTGGCAGTGTGGGGATTTAAACCCTCGGAGCGTGGCGATATTAGCCCCCTGCTAGTTAGCCGTCGGGGTGGGCAAGAACCAATGCGGCGGCTCCCAGGTTAATCTCTTAAAATGGACCCCCGCGCTCCGACAACAAAGACCGTGTAACTAGGGAGATTAAACACGGAGGAGCCGGCTTATCTATTTAGTGAGATTTCAGTTACTTCATTTTCAAGAGGCTTGTGTGTGTGTGTGTGTGTGTGTGCGTGTGCGTGTGTGTGTGTGTGTGTGTGTGTGTGTGTGTGTGTGTGTGTGTGTGTGTGTGTGTGTGTGTGTGTGTGTGTGTGTGTGTGTGTGTGTGTGTGTGTGTGTGTGTGTGTGTGTGTGTGGGGAGAGGCATGTGATGCATGGGAGTGAGTGTTTGTACTCGTCCAGGTTTTTCAAATTGACCAAATTTCTTGTGCACGTTGACACACGTTACTGAGTCTGTTGAGGGTACATACTCTGTTTATTTACATGGCTGTGTGCTCTGTCTTTGGGTGAGCTCCACAGCAGAGCTTTCCTTTTAATGAGTTTCCTCTGAAAAGCTGTAACCTCTGCCTAACGCCGTGGTAATGAGTCGGCCCGTCCTTTCTCCCTCTCGTCCTCTGCTCCTTTCATCATCACAGATCCCATTGTGCCGTGTGATCCGCTTCAACATAGATTACACCATTCACTTCATAGAGGAGATGTCGCCGGAGGTCAGTAAAGCCCGACTTTATCTCGCAGCTCTTACTCACCCGCTTTTGTTTTTATCTGAAAACGGCTGAGCCACACGTAACCCTCACACCTCGGTGCCCGGGTGAGCGACGGGGCTAATCCTTGTAGAAGAGGGAAAAGAGATTCTTTTTCAACCTGCAGAGGTTGATTACATCTATAAAGTGGCTTATGTGATAAAGTTAAAGAACTGGATTTACTTATCAGTCATATATACATTAAGCTGGTCTTTTTTCTTTTGGAGTCTGCTTGTACCGTGTGCTCGCATAACGCCGTCTCTCTCTCTCTCTCTCCTGTGTCCAGAACTACTGTGTCCAAGGCCTGGAGCTGTTTGCCTCCTACTTGTTCCAGGACATTCTGGAGCTGTATGACTGGAACCTGACAGGTACCGCACCATTTGGTTGACGTATATTTTTTGATCATTTCAACAATAACTTGACACAAAAACACTCTGCTCTTTCCTCCAGGTCCTGACTTTGAGCCCTCTGGATGCCAGCGGTTCCATTTCATGCCCCGGTTTGTCCGATTCCTACCCGGTGAGGCCTGTTTGTGCTTTATTTTGCCATTTGTCTCCCTCTGGTGGTCAGCCGTGACACGGTTCTCGAGTTCAACCGAGCCACAGAGAAAGGGTCTCCGGTAATGTCTCCTCCAAACATTACTGCAGACGCTGGCGTCGATATGTGTGCCGTGTTCTCCCTCAGTGCTCGAGCTGCTGTGCCGCTGCGTGGTATTCATCTTGGATACACACGATGGTGCTGGTGCACTACGATAGCGCAGCGTTGTTTGTTATGACAGCCTCGCCACCTACCTTCTTTCCATCAAAAAAACAATTTCTCTCCCACCTCTCGCAATTTAGTCCGCCACAAACGTGTATCTGCCTCTTTTATAAAAATTAAATAATAACTGTCCGACGCAATGCTTCTGATGCGATCTGTGTAAAGAGAGCGAGAGGAGACGGGGAGTTGCAGTGAGGCCATGGTCTGTTTGAAAGTTACAGTGTGAGGGTGTGCGTTTGTTATTGTCTTAATGCATCTGCAGGACTGCGTCTCTGTCCACGGTAAGAACTCGTAAGTGGAGGTCAATCAATTTAGCATGAGTGTCTATTAAACTGACTCTCTTTTACCCGGTAGGTTGCATCGCCAGCGCCTCGCTGTATTTCTATGCACATGAATCCGTGCGCCTATTTCTCCTAATACAGTTCTCAAATGTTGCTCTATATGTGGCATTATGTGCCTCCGTGTGTTGTATGGAATCCGACCTTGCACCCGCTCTTCTGTTTACCTGTGTGCGTTTTCTTGAAGAACGCAGGATTGATTGCAGGATTTGAGCTAATATTAGTGTGAAATATTAGCTCAAAGTTGGCTGAGGTGAGGCGGGGTTGAGATGTTTGTATGAAAACAAAGATTTCCTCCGACATCAGGTCAAGGATTTTGACCAGCGAAAGAGTGCATTGCACGGGAGCACGGTGAAACACTTTCCCTCCGTGGATCACGGCTTGTTTAATTACACAAACTGTGGCTGTAAAGACTCACATTTTTCCATTTTTTATTCAATTAACTGTGAATCCCCCAATGAGTTGCCTGTTTTTTTTATGCTCCCCGTACCTGCATTTATTCCGTGTGTGTCTTTGTGTTGATAATGTGTCCCAGATGGTGGGAAGGAGGTGCTGTCCATGCATCAGGTGCTGCTCTACCTGCAGCGCAGCAGCAAGCCGCTGGTCCCCGAGGAGGAGATAGCAGACATGCTGCAGTGGGAGGAGCTGGAGTGGCAGAAATATGCGGAGGAGTGCAAGGGCATGATCGTCACCAACCCGGGCATGGTAAGGCCTCCGCTTCCTCAGTTACGACAGGAGGCGGCCTTGTCTGCTTTCAAGGGCATACCCCCCCCCCCCCCCCCAACCCCATCCCCAACACCGCAGGAATACGGCTGTTCTTGTTAGCCTGTGACATGAGCAACCTCACCTATTATCCCCAAGGGCGTTCGCTGTCATCGCCGTTCGTCGGGCCGAAAGCTTCTATGTCACGGTGAAGTCGGTTAACCTTCTTGTCTGGTATTTTAAAGGATGCGCGGTAATTGTGTCTCGCCAAAGGTGAGGATGTCATCGCCGGCTAAAAGGTTGCATATGAACAGTGGATGTGATTGTGTAACCTTTGGCGTGGGTGAGTTATTGAGTCAACTGCTCTTCCTGGCAGGACTGAATTGTGTCTGTCAGGTTTCCAGATAGGTGGGTGTATTATAGTCTTCTATAGACTCTTCTACAGATTGTTCTGCCAGTCAAACAGTCTATTAAACAGGCCAGAGACTATCATAGAACCATCTGAGGCTACAATGGTCATGTTCCTTGTCACGCCCGGGTTTTTCTTTTGTGGTCTGTTGGTTATTGTTTATGTAGCTGTTTTGTAAGATTTCCCAGTTTTATGTAAATGCCTAAGGTGACATCTTAAACACCTTGTTTTGTCAAACCACCAGTCCAATATTCAATTTACAATAATAATAAACGGAGAAAAGCATTGATTGATTATCAAAATACTTTCTGATTCATTTGCTGTCGATTGAATAAACTGATAACGATCACAACCCTCACTTTGGGTAAAAGCAGGATGTTCATGGAGGTACTGAATTCAAAAACGTACAATAGCTGCTGCGCTACAATCAATAAAATGTCATTTGTCAGCTCGGGTGGCCCCTAGGTCACATGCACTACTCCGAATGAATGCTAATCAAACATGCGATGCTCAAGTGATTGTTGGCCACACATGTCAACAACCTCCAAACGGCTGTGGCGCATTAAAGCACGGGTGGAGAAGCAGTAGCCCAGTATATATTAATTAACATCTACTGTATTTTGTGTCTGGCTTGTAAACAAGGCAATCATCAAGCCCTTTCCTTAAAGCCAATCACACCTGATTATGTCGCTTTAAAGGCCAAATCAAAGATGGCGGGCGACCTCTCGCTCTCAAATCAAAGTTTGCTTGCGGGCCGTGACGAGCGAGCGCGGGGTAATGTCGAGGTGAGCCTCCAGCCATCTGCCACACGGGGCCCCCACCACCCACCACCCACCACCACCACCACCTTCCTCTGATCTCGCCCAAAACGCCTGACGGGACTAACTGTGATTTGGGAGCCGGCTCAGAACACATTGCTTGTCAATCTCCTCCCCGATAAGAGCTTCAGAAGTTAGCTCGCCATCCCCGACATCACTTTATCATTTGTTGTGCGCACGCCACAGGCCGAATCTGGGCCTCGCCTTGTTACCGCCCTGTGACAGACGGCCCTCGTGGCGCGGATTATTTGTCTCATATTGGTAGCAGATGATTGAATGATGGCTGCCTTGTAGCTGTACTTGTTTCACACTGTTTACGTGACTCTCCGTACTGACTCCTTTTACCCCAGAAACCCAGCTCGGTGCGCATCGACCAACTGGACCGGGAGCAGTTCAACCCCGACGTCATCACCTTCCCCATCATCGTTCACTTCGGGATCCGGCCTGCTCAGCTCAGCTACGCCGGAGACCCTCAGTAAGACCACACACACACACGCGCACACAAATGTCGACCACCCATCCAAGCAAGCACGGATCCCTCGTTCCCTCTACCCCTTATTCACCGCGGCTCTCCCAGGACACTGTGACTGCAGAGCGCATTGTATTTCGAAGAGGAAGAGGAGGAGGAGGAGGAGGAGGAGATAGACGGATGGAAATATCTGAGGATGAGAAAACGAGTGGCGTGACATTTTCACATGCATCGTCACGGGTCCCAGGTTTCTGCTGGGCGCCCCTCCGCCCTGGGAGCCCGCCGCGGTTTATGTCTCGTGAATAGTAATGCCACACACGCCACGGGGCTGCAGGAGGGAATACTGTACTGTGCTGCTGCATAATTAACAAAAAACTGTGTATTAGAGCATCCGAGCTGCGGTCTCCGAGGTGTTCGGAGAGATGCGACAACACCACGCCAATCAAAACAAACGTCGGTGTGCAACTTGGGTTTTTCCTGCGCTCTGGTTCTAAATTTAAACCTGTGGCTTTGTCTCACAACTGTCGGGGGGAAAATATCGGCGATGAAGACGCATTAGGAAATCCATTTAGGCAGAACTGGTTTGCTCCTTCCCCTCGACTAATGTCCCCTCTCCCCCGCCGCTACATTTCAGCCGCCTGTCCGCGGAGCTCTTTCATCCCCGTGCACCCTGCTGCCATGTCAAACTTCTCAAAGCGGCAGACAATGACAAATTTATGGATGGACTGGGACATCATTAGGCGATGCAGAAACGAGTAGTAAGAGACCGGCGGAAAGGATTTCCTACCACTGCTAATGATGCGTGTAGCGAGGGCAGGAGTCTGTGTTGATTGCGGCAGCGGCAATGCCACAGAGAGGGGAGCCGTGGACACAGCAGCAGCATATATTAACTCAGGAGACTGAAGAAGCTGTGTTGTCTTCTTCCCTTTTACACTGTCCGCTGGACGCATTTGTGTTCAGGGCTGCTACTCCAGCTCCATCACGACAGCTGAGGCGAGAATGATGACATGTCAGAGGTCAGGGGACATAAAGAAAGAGAGAGCAGGGTGGAAACAGGACAGACGAGCCCAGCAAGAGAGGGGTGAGACATCGGAGGAACATGATGGAAGGATTGTGGGAGGGAAAGGCAGAGAGGAGGGTATGAACTGAATGCAGAAAAACAAAAAGTGAGAATTTGAGAGACGGAGAGAGTGAAAGAAATTATCTTTTCATAACTAGAAAGATAAAAGCAACTTTATTTATAACGCATAGAAAAATGAGCTCAGTGACTCAATGTTCCCGTCCGGAGCAGAATCACACCTCACAAGAACTTATCCGTAGCGCACAATTAAACAACGCTTCATAGCTTTAAATGTTGCTGCCGCAAGGAATTGTGGGATGGCATTATCCCCTTTTCTTCTCATAAACAATGGTCCAGTGTTCCCTTTTCCAAAGGAGATAAGAAAGGAAGCATTGAAGCACCTTTCCTTAGCATTCAGAGAGTTTGACCAGCTCTTATCATGGCTGCCTACTTAATACTTCCGGGTCATTCCACTCAGTTATTTATTCACTTTTTTTTCTTCCATGGTTGTTTTCTACTCCTGTCAGGTACGGGCCTCCGTTTCACGAGGAAGACAGAATCAACGTGATTGGCTGTTGTCAGGTCGAAGGATATTTGGATAAAATAGGACCTTTGTGCACTCTTCCACTCCATGCTGCTGGAAATCCTTTTGAGTGCATTCGTTATCGATGGAGTGCATCCTGACGTGTTTATAGTGTTCATAAGTGCGAATGGAGAATAACGTGAAGGCTGCACGAAGGTGAAGAAAAAACCAGGGAGAGATTCTAAATGCACGCCAAGTGCACTCTTAAGGGCACTGCAATAAGCCTGTCGTCATGTCTTCATGCAAAATTCAGAACATTTCTGTTGCCACCGTACGGCTAGCAGCTAACCGTGCTAACAGTGCAAACAACAGCAACAGTGTTTACCTGAGGGGGAACCGGAGGGTGGGCACTACGCTTCCTCGACGAGGCCGTCGATCAGGGCCTTGTTATCACTAATAACCAGAGTGGCATGCACTAACATGCACTAAAAGCATGCACGGCCAGCACAGCTACGTAAAGAAAGCACAGAGAAACTCTTGATTACAACACGGAGGGAGAGTGACATTACTCTACTATATCTTTACGCAGCGAATGGTTGTTTGCTGCTACATTAATGCTCTGAACCTCGTGTAAAGAAGCTTTAAGTATAAGTGCAATGAAGTACCGAGCTTTAGTGGAGTGGTTTCTGATTTCAGATCAATCTGTACAGATGTGCTTTTCTTCTTTTCTTTGTCCCTTCACTGTGCAGAAAAAACCCACAATAATCCTCCGACCATCAGTTTCACTAAATGAAATGTCGAGCAAAAACAGTATTCGTCACATGCGGGAAGAGTCACAGCATCGCTTGTCATATTTAACCACGCTGGAGGCTGCAGGGTTCTATAATCTATCTGAGAAACGGTGGCAGTGATGAAGGAATGCGTTACGGTGTCTGTGAGGTCGCTGAGACAAGTGAGAAGCAGGTGATGAGCGTAACCCCCCCCCCCCGTGCTCACAACTGTCACTCGTGCAAACGCAGAGATAAACATGCATTCACCTGCAGAAGAAGAGCTAATATGTATCCCCTGCAATCAGTGTTTTCTAACCTACTGCTGGTCTTTGGCTTCACTCTGTCCGTAAAGGCCGCTGTCCTGTTTGAGTACAGAACATCCACGTAACAGATGCCCATGTTTGTACTTCAGCAGCGATGCTGCAGACACCATGCCTGGAAAAGGACTTGAGATGGGAAACAGGAGAGAGAGGGAGAGAGAACAGAAAGAAAGAGGCAGCATATGCTAATGAAAGCATGTGCAGGGAGTGGCGAGAGCCGCGGCAGCGCTGCCCCGAGAGCACACAGCGGATCTGTGGAAAGGTCATTGGAGCGGATTGGGGACGAGGGGGCCTCCCAAGCTGGATAGGCTCGCTCTCCGTCTCTCCCCCTCTCTGTCTCTCGTCCACTCGGGCTGTTACTGTGCGGAGGTGGTGGTGAGCTGATAATCTGGGCGGTAAAGCCGTCTCGTTCCCTCGTCTCAGTCTCTAATGAAGTCCCCACTATTATAATTCTTCTATTCCACTGCACACCCCACTCCCCTCCTTCCTTGCTCACACCTCTCTCTCTCTCTCTCTCTCTCTCTCTCTCTCTCTCTCTCTCTCTCCTCCCGCTTTATGCCTCTCTGCCTTTCTCTCTCTGTCAATGCACCAAAACCCACCTCCTCCCCCCCTTCATCCCACCAATCATAATTGAATAACTCTGGGTAAATGAGGAGAAAGTCTCCTGAATGGGAGCAGAACGGTCACACTCGGCCCTCAGTGCATCAATCAGGAGGTCTGATTGAAAAGAGAGAGAGGAGGGGGGGGGTAGGTGGTTAGTATGGTGGCTACATGTCACCTTGCCGATAACTCCTCGCCTCCTTTCAGATGCAAATGAGAGCAAAGACAATGAGGCTTTATAGAAAAGGAGAAATGAGGTTGTGAGATAGCTGTCGAGCTACACCAACGTTTCATGACTCGCAGCTTTTACATGAAAATAAAATAAGGTGTGTGTGTGTGTGTGTGTGTGTGTGTGTGTGTGTGTGTGTGTGTGTGTGTGTGTGTGTGTGTGTGTGTGTGTGTGTGAGAGAACCTCTGCTCACAGTTCAAACTGTGGCCACAGGCAACCGTTACATTATGTTTAATATCGGGCGAGCTGCAGATGAAATATTGATGTGTGAGGGGGCAGATAGACTCCAGCCCGAGCCTGACGTCGTCCTCCTCTGCTGTCGGCAGGTACCAGAAGCTGTGGAAGAGCTACGTGAAACTACGCCACCTGCTGGCCAACAGCCCCAAGGTCAAGCAGATTGACAAGCAGAAGCTGACGCAGAGAGAGGTGGGTCCAAAGAAACACACTTTGATGTTTATTGCTTTTCTTTAGTCACACTCATATTTTAACATTGTCGGGTGGCCTGCACTTGTTACGTGGATGTGGTGCATTTTCAATTTAAATAATTTTGGCTGAGCTCATTTCTTTTCATGAAAGGACCATATGCACTCTCTGCAGAACTAAGCTACGGTGATTCCTGCCGCGCACCGATTCTAACGCCGCTTATCTGGAACTCTGGTAGTCCGTGTTATTGCCTGAAAGTAACGAGGACGCCGTTTAATTTAACAAAAAAGTGAAACGGACAACTTACAAAGGCAACAGTGTTTTCTGGTTTTGCCAGTTATTGTAGGAAACAGAGCCTCCGCTTTCACGCATTTAATAATCTGCAACAACTGAGGAATATTTAAATAGTGCATCCAGGGCTTTACCTTGGAAATATATTCATTTGCACATCAGCACCATGAACATAAAGACACATGTGTGTGTTATTTGATGTTGGAAATTGTATTTCAGATATACGTTTTCTAGCCTCTTTATGTA
Organism: Anarrhichthys ocellatus; assembly: GCF_004355925.1. Taxonomy (NCBI): domain Eukaryota; kingdom Metazoa; phylum Chordata; class Actinopteri; order Perciformes; family Anarhichadidae; genus Anarrhichthys; species Anarrhichthys ocellatus. The sequence continues at coordinate 10,382,070 of NW_022280040.1, read as the reverse complement.
CGAGCAGCTATCTCAATCTGTCTTCATGATTCACAAAACGTCAAATGAAGACTCTAAAGAAAGAATTTTATTTGGGAATTGGTAAAAATGCAGGAATGTTGTGCACAATGTTTGGCACTATTGCACAGATTTCATAATCCATCCATCGCGCTTCAGACTTTGGGATGCACCGATCCGACTTTCTCAGTACCGATACCTGGGCTCCGGGTATCGGTGTCGGGACTGTCGGTGCAGCTCTACTTCAGACCCTCTCCCTTTGTCTTTACTTCTGGTACAGAAACTTTTATTTTGACGAGGAAGGCGGGGCAGGGTCTTTACTCAACCTAACGATGCATAATTTAGATGAATTTGCAGCTCAGAAGTAAACCGCTGCGACCGCTCTCCTGAGTCGAGTGTGAAGGTCGAAACCACCACCGGGGGCTGAGAATCAGAGAGGTCCAGATTTGGTGAAGTAATGACTGCGTAGCCGCAGGGAGTCGCGGCGTACAGGTGCCATGTGTGGCCCCACGTAGCCGAGTCGCTCCTGTAGGGACTAATGTAACTCCTCCACAGCAGATGCAGCTTCTTCTTTCCACTATCCAAGTCTGTGAGCGTGTCTCCTCCTTTGGCGCATTTGATCCACTCTGAACCAATAATGAGTTGCAACTCAGAGCTCAATTAGCTTGTTTCCCAGGTAGCTCGGCAATGCTTCCCCGGCTAACAGGCCCTGACAATCCCACTGTCAACCTGCACTAGAGCAATTAGTGAACCCAAACACATGCACACTCACACACACCGGGTCTGTCAGGCTCCACCACAAGCATTAGCCATGTCAGTGTCTCCTCACTGCAGTGGAAGTGTGGCACCGCTACTTATTTAATGCCCCGGGGAACACTCGAGCTTCCTGCGTAAATAGTCTTCCAGTGAAAGACTAAACGTCTGATTCTGTTCTGAAAGGCACATTCTACCATTTAAGAGTCAGCCTGTCAGAAGCGTTCACAGAAAACGTTGTGCTGCTGCTCCAGCTGGCTCTTCTGATACCTCGATGCTCAGTCTGGAGTCCACAGGTGTGCGTCAGGGATTGAGAACTGGCCCACACACCAGGGAGCACGCCTCTGCACCCGTTCCCAAATCTCATGCTGCGAGCATGAAGGGGTGTGTGTGTGTGTGTGTGGGGAGGTGGGACAGCCGCACTGTCTGCCCAGATGGATTTTCAAACCAAGTCTCTCAGCCAAACTCATGATTGGGCCAATATTGTCTGTTTTTGAGGCCCAATTTTTTACATTCTTTAGACTTTAAAAAAATAAAATTGGGTTGATTTTGCATTAAGAATATAACAATTTCATCTTTTTATAATATAGTCTTATAAAGCGTTGGTGTGAGTATATTGAAAACGATTGTTACTTTATTATCTCGCATCTCTAATTTGAATAAGTATCCAGCCTGGAGTCGCTGCTTTGGCAGAGGATTCAGCCTGGAGTCTTCTCTATCAGCTCAGCATATGTGGATTTGGGGATTTTCTCTGATTCTTCCTTGCAGATTTGGCCCGGCTCAGTCGGGCTGTGTAAGGAGCATCTTTTGAAAAGCTATCGTCAAGTCATTCCACAGATTTTTTCCAACTAGCTTTGAGTATTTTGGGCCACACAGGAACGTCTCTGTCCGTTCCAGTGTGTCGGTTGGGATGTGTTCATAAGGATCATTGTCCCGCTGCAACATAGATTGGCCCAGTCTGAAGATTTTGGCACTTAAACCCCACCTTCAGTTAGTCCCTACTTTAAGTTTTAGGAAGCAATTAACAAATTGAAGACAACATTCTGAAAAGTTCGATATGTCTTGTTTGTAGAGTTACATTATGTCATTATATTCATAAATGCATTCAACCTTTATAAAAACAGCTCGGCGAACCATCTCGCTTCGTTCCTTACCTGTCGAGAGTTGCACATGAGCAGTGCACATCTGGCAGGTGCTTACGGAAAGTGTGACGTCATCCAGAGCTAGCTTTTGTCAATGTTTCACAGTGAAAAAATCCCACCAGTTAAACGACGATGTGTTTTTGACGCAGTGGTGTCCGATTCACGCTCGTGTCCGCCGGTATACAAGTTCAGGTATTGGGAAGGAAAAATAATGATGCTAAATACAATAAAATAAGCTAAAGTTTCCTGCAGTAAGTAAACAAGGGAGCACACATGCAGATGTGCACTTGCCTTCTGCGGGCAGTGGATTTCAGTGTGGTGTCTTTGGTGTTTGACCTCAACCCGATCCAAAACACAAACACTCCTCTCAGCAGAAGGATGTGATGATAAAGAGCCAAATGGGCCGTGACGCGTCCGTTTGACCGGCATAAAGATAGTCTCTCAGCCTCCCTCTTCCCCGAGTCAATTATTTACTTTTCCCACTTCTGTCCATTCAGTGACCCTGTAGAAAGCCTTGCATAATACAGTATTTACATATCATTCGCGCTTCGCTGTGATTACTGCTTTCCAAACACGGCGGGCTGGCCGTTTGCGGAAAGATGTGTTGTTGTTGTTGTTGTTGTTGTTGTTGTTGTTGTTGTGTGTGCGGTGGCGCATGCATGTGTTTGCGCATGGGTGAGCGTGTTCACTTTGATGCACAGTTCAAAGTAGGATGGCATTATTTATTCATGCCTTTGTTCTTATTTCCTCTGCGAGTTCCATTTTCGGCAGATTCGCGGCTAACTTGGAGACGAGAGTCGATAATTCTCAGTTGAATGAAACACATGCGTGCACATTAGGAGGTGCAGTCTGTCAATACATCTTCCATCTTCATTGTTATTTGTAGGACCCTCTTGTCTCACAGCCCCCCCCCCCCCCCCCCTCCTCTTCCTCCTACTGGATTTCCAGTTATTTGCTGAAGGGCTGACATGATGCTGGGTGCCTGTGTGTGTCTGTAATGATTCCTGCTGCTGCTGATGGAGGAACCTATAGGCTCTTGCGTGATGCTCCTAATGGGCAGCCAGGTGCCTCGGCTCTTGTTGACTGGGACTGAAGCCTCCGTATCAGCCAGTACACCCAGTGCAACCGCTGCCCACAGCCATGCCGGCCCATTGCGGTGTGCCTCAATTAGCCGGGACCCGGGCCGAAGCTGTCGCTGCCCCCGTTGCTCCTGTCCACTGCTGTGCCGTGTTTGTGTCATGCTACGGAGGGGTTTCAGTTCATTGCATGTGCCAGCTTTTCTGTTTCTTTTTTTGCGGGGGTGGGGGGCAGGAGTTTTGAGGATGGGAGCCGTCCCTGGAGGCTGCGCTCCAGCAGATCAATAATTGACTGGCTGATTGTTTGGCAGGAAGCTCTTCAGAAGATCCGTCAGAAGAACACGATGCGCCGCGAGGTGACGGTGGAGCTCAGCAGCCAGAGCTTCTGGAAGACTGGCATCCGCTCCGACGTCTGTCAGGTAACGCTCATCAACTCACATCGACGCATCCATACGCGCCGCAAACACGTGCTCATGGGTGAGAGCGAGATGTTCGTACACACACGGATATGTGTGTAGAAGCAAACTAGACAGAGTCCCAGTTATGCTAAGTCGTATGTCATTTGAGTGTGTACGGTTTTCCTGCGCAGTGAGGGACACTTAAGGAAGCACACACTTTGAGGTTTAGATAATCTCAAAGTTCAGATATTCTTGCTAACCTTGTCATAACTTTGTAATACACCGCGTTTATATTTGCACTGCAGCAGTACTTCCACTCTCGACACAGACCGCTGCTTATAGCACAGCCTGGAACGTCTTCTGATCTTTCCACATGTTGCGTCACTCCTCTATTTAGGTGTCACAATCCCGTGTAAGGCCAGTGGACTCCCACAGGGCCGCAGCCGGCAATGCCCTTTATTAAGTAATGTCTCAGACCTGACATTTTATTTATATACAACTTCACCGGCGCTCAGTTCAACAAGCGCAAGGGCACCGTTATCTCTCTTCATGCACTTATTAGCAGCGAAATAAACCAGGATGGGATTTACTCTCCATGTGGTGTTATCTCCATCTCAGGGAAGCGGGACAACGTAGGCAGCTTACAGTTCCGTGTGTGCGTACAGTTTAGCACAGGCGGCCCTAATGAGAGTTGAACCAATAACCCCTGAATGTGTTAGCACCGCGCTGTGCCCACTGAAACATACAGAGCTGCATTTGTTCCTGGATTTGTCAGATTAACGTAATGGGCGAGTGTGCTTAATTTACATTTCTTTTATTTATTGTTTATTCCAATACTTTCTGCCTGTTACTCAGAAAATAATTGCCACAGGTCTTTTTTTTTTCCCACCTAGCCCCGTATGCGGCGAGGATTAGCCCACAGCTGATGCACGTTCTCACATTTTCTGAGAGGAATGACAGAAAGTTCTAGCCTCGCCAACCAGGCTCCTCTCACAGCAAGGTCTAGCGGAGAAGGATCTGATCCATAATTGCTGCCCAATTAAATTTGCTTCAAGCTGTACTGCTGCGGCTAATTGGTTCATGAATAATTTCAGTTTCGAACTGCGGCGGTACACTCTGCACAACGTGTGACACGGACACGTTAGAACAGCAGAACTGACCTATAGTTCTTGATTTGTAAAAGCAGGTGCTCTGTTCGTCCCCGCCCCCCCGCCCCTTCGTTACTGACATCGCTCGGCTGCACCAAGGTTGTTTCACTTGAAAAGGCTTTGTCAAGGACCGGGGCTGCACTTTGGAGGCAGGAATTCATTTATTCAGCAATGTGTTTTTGTTAAAATTTGATATTTTGTATGTTTTTGTGTCCCTGATCACATCCATGTGAAGGCTATCAGTAGACTTTTTTTTACATTTTATGCTTTCCCTGTTACTGCAGAGAAAATAAGTATGGGTGGGTCTTTACTCACTGAGACAGTGTGGTGCAATTATTCATACATTTATTTACATTAATCAGCCTGCTTATGTATCGCATAACCAAGGAATACAATGCTGCATGTAGGAAGAAGCTGTTAATGGTGTTAATACTTGCTGAATATATGCCTCCTAATAAAACCTCCTAAAATAAGTTGGAGCGGAGCGTCGTAAGACATCTCTACACGGCAAACGTCAGAAGAAATGTTCGCTTTATTTATTTATTTATTCCGTAAGAAACAAATGACGGAAAACAAGTTGGGATATCCATTTTTCATCACATTCCAGTTAATTAAATTGTGATGTAGCGAGTTAAAGTGCAATTTAAAACCCATGCTTGTAATATTTCAGCCTAAGTCCGGTTGGACGGCATCCAAACTGCCCAATCGTCATCCGTGACAGTAAATTAGAAATGTCCCACCTTTTAATTACCAGCGTATCAACTCTAACAGGCCTCTTTACTTCTGCTCTCTACACACACGTGTACTCAGTCACTCCGGCGGCCGGCGGAGCAGGTCAGGAGCTGTAGACACGGCCGCGGCCTGGCTTTTGTTAATTGGCTGCTTAACAAGGCCTGGGGAGTGTGTCACCGGGGGCCCCTGTGATGGCCCCGGGGCTACGTGGCAGCACCGCTTGTAGCCGCCGGGCCTTCGGGCTAACCCTCCCCAGTAGCGCTAATTAAAACATGCATGGCTTCCTCCTCTCATGTGGTGGCACGGGGGTTAATGTGTGTACACCGGCCTTTGCTGCAGTTCCTCACCCACTCTGAGTTGGCCGCCTTGATGAGTCTCCTCTAATGATGCTGTAGATCGGCTCTCTTGACTGTTGGACTAATTTGCTGACCGCTGACTGTTGTTCTTCTCTTTTGCCGTCCGTCCCCACTTTACTTGTCGACGTCGCTCGCTGATACGCGCACTCCCTCCACTCCTCCTCCCTCCGTTTTTCTTTCACTCTGTTGCAGTCAAACTTTTCTTCTTTTTTTATATGTGGGTCAGAGGGGGGGCTGTCGGTGTTTGTCCGAATGCAAGTGTGTCAACATGATGAAATGGGCTTCGATTTGACCGGCCTGTCCAAATGTGAATTTCCCTCCTCTCCGTCATTCCCTCTCACAGCGCAGCGATTGGGTTTTTGATTATTTCATCTCTCTGTTGCAGAGCACCACTTAATAAATAATGACTGGCTGATTGATTTCTCCCTGCCTGTTCCTTCTATCAGCCCTGTCTCCCTTTCTCTTTGCACAATCTCTCCATCACACTTTCTCTCAAAAACATGCTCCCCTCGCTCTTCTTTCACTCCTCTGTCATGCTCGTTCTGTCTCTTCCTGTTTCTTTCCCTTTCCAATGCTGCCTCCCGTCGCTGTCTCCCCCGCCCTGCCCCTTTATTTATTTTTTTTCTTAACCACTTCTCTCTGTCCTCCACAGCATGCCATGATGCTGCCCGTCCTCACCCATCACATCCGCTACCACCAGTGTCTGAAGCACCTGGATAAGCTCATCGGCTACGTCTTCAAGGAGCGCTGCCTCCTTCAGGTAGAAAGCACGGCAGCTCCTTACTCGCCCAAAGTGATGTGAACCAAGCTGCATTACGTAAAGGCTGGCATAGTTGATAACTAACAGGATAGATACGGGAAGGCAAATCCCAGCGGTTCTTTTAGGCGGGGCGCGGTCTCGGTCGGTCAGAAAGCATGGGGAGAAAAACATTTTGTGCAGGGGCTTGTTGAGATCCAGGGAGGCGGTGCTCGCCTCATTACTGTGCCCATTCCACCTCTGCAGGGAGAGTTCAGGTGGAAACAGGGGGCTCAGGAGTCAGCTAAGGTAACCCACACACCGGCCTGAGTCACATCTCTGCAACAAGCAGCCCGGGTCCGCTGTGAGTTGCAGTGACAGTAGTCAGGACAACAACAGCCTTCTCCGTAATGCCAGCTCTCCCCTGTCAGGTCCGCAGCCTCAAGCTCCGGGCTCTTGGTGTAGAGCCCCCGCGGCTGCCTCCAGCAATATTGAAGAGCTGTCATAACCTGATACATTAGAAATCAATGTGTTGTAGCCCATACATAGTTAAAAAGGGGAAGGATGCATTGAGATTCGCTCAAGGCTCTGTGTGTGTGCGCTCTGGCTGTGTTTCTATGTGGAGATTTGCACTTATCGATCAGCGATCGGCCTTTTTGTCATTGGCTTAATGTTGACCTGTCATTATGAGCGCTAAAAAGAAACACTGACCCGCCGTGAGGCCGGCCGACAAAGCTGCGGCCCCTTTCATCGAGGAGACGCCCATCTGAGCTCGACATCTCCGTCTCTCGGGGGACAAGTTAATGGATTTGTCCCTCCCTCTTTCTCATTCCATTCCTTCATCGTCCGAAAGAAACAAACAAACAAAAGAAGAAAGGAAGAAAGAAATCATCCGTTTGATCATGACGGCTCCATACAGGCCTCTGCAGTGTCTGTCTGTCCACATCACAATTCTATCCACTGAGGTGTTAATG
>NW_022280040.1:10357846-10374748 GCF_004355925.1 Anarrhichthys ocellatus | reverse complement strand
GTGTGTGTGTGTGTGTGTGTGTGTGTGTGTGTGTGTGTGTGTGTGTGCGCGCGTGTGTGTGTGCGCGCGCGCGTGCGGATAAAGCCGAGGCTGTCAGCAGCTCACCACTACTGGGACTGAAATGGCCCAAGTAGGGAGCCATCATTGCTGGGCTTACAGCAGCTAGCCCATCTATTGCACAAACACACACACTGCCAAGATGGGTTTGGACAGAACGGCTGCGGTGCAAGTTGTGAGTGCAATGGTGCTTGTTCAGACAGCCCTCTCTGAGTCAGAACTGATTTCCGATCAGCCATCGCTTCTCATTTGCCTCCTCTCTGTCGGGATGATCACATTTTACGAGTCCAATGTTGTGTTTTTTCCGTCGGTGGTTTATTCATTTCTGACATGAGGGAATGCCACCACTCTAGTGATTTCATTATGAATGAAGAGTGCTTTCGATTTATGCTTTGAATGAATTCATCTGTAGCTGTATATACTGTACGGGGGAATGAAAACGTTCTCAGACCACCGTATGGCCGTTAGAGAGTGACATATCGCAGTATGGTGTTTAGATTAGCTCAGATTAGCTGTGTTCTTTAAAGGAATACCTCTTTTGAATTTCTGTATTAGATTCCTGAGGCTGTGAGAATGTGTTTTTTTAATTTTTATTGCCATGACATGCCCATTGTGAACCATGGGAACCTTTCGTAACTGAAATTAGGCTGAAAATAAGTAACATGGGGCCACAATCCTCTCTGGTGGAGAGGAAGTGTGGAAGGTAGATGTACTGTAGTTTGGCTCACCTTTTATGCTCAGGACCGGCTCCAGAAAACCACTCTGGGTTTTCTCCTTAAAGGTGATAAATCCGATATAACATTGTCCCAACGACAGCGTAAAAGCGTAGCATCCACTCTTCCCCACAACCCCGTCAGCACTGTTGCCGTCGTTTGCACTGTTAGCACCGTTAGCTGCTAGCCGTCACCATGTTGAGAGCTGTTTGGAGGCAATAGATAGAACTTTTAAACCAGTATTTCTACAGAGGAACAAAGGCCCCAGCTGTCATTCTTGCTTTGGGACAGTTTGCATCTGGATTCCAAAATGGAAATTTTTGTTCCAGCTTTAAAAGTTAATGAGCTGTATTCCCATTAAAAAGATCGTATTTCCCTGAGACGAGATGAAAGCAGCAGATCATCTGGGAACCAGAGGTTGGTGGGTCTGCACAGAATCGATGCTGGTTTCCAGCTCCTTCCCTCTAATGCTTTAATGAAGGCGCATTTGTGAAAATTGCGAGAACACGTGTCAATGTTTAATCACTATACTGTACTCGGTCCATAAATCAATGAGAACATCACTCGATTCTGCGTGCGGCAACATACCTGCTATTTCTATTCAGAATGGCAATGTGTTGCTGGCATGAGGCAACTGGCAAAAACCCAGCCGGAGAGCATGAGCCTCTGCACCCGGCACTTCCCCCCGCCGGGCTGCAGTGGAGCCACGGCCCTTTGAAGCTCGTCTTCTGAGAGCCTCCCTGTTAAACATTTAACATTTAAAACTTAGGGGTGGGGCGTGGGTTGGGTTTGGAGAGACATGTGTTCACGGTCGCCACATGTTCCCGCATCCCCACATCCACCAGACCCTCATAATCCTACCCGCCCCCTGTTGCTTCATCCCCACTCCTCTTTTTCAACCCATGCTGGCAGAACGAGAGGCATCACAGAGGATCTCAATAATTTAACCGAACAAGTCCTCGGCCCCGGCTCTCATATTGCATGCTTTTGTTTGTGTGCCCCCGCGAATGCGGCTGTGACTCTGAGTACTGAGTGCAGAGGTATTTTTATTTGTTTTGTTATTCACGGCGCTGCACGCCCATCCGTGTGATTGAGGTCTCCATTTGTTTCAAGTAGGGCTGGCCTGAATACCATTTTAAAGGCTTAAATTATTTACTTGTATTTCTGAGCGAATATTTGAATAGTCCTTGTAACAAATGCAAAATGATACACATTATTTATTTACACATTTGCAAGGCCTCACCCTGTATGGCTTTGGCCCTATGCGGCAAACTTTGGTCCGAGTGAAGTTAAAGCTTCATGTCTTAAAGCTGCATTCTCTCTAGTGTCCACCTCTGGTTGTATAGAAGTCTATGAGAAAATGACTCTACTTCTCTCTTGATTTATTACCTCAGTAAACATTGTAAACATGAGTTTATGGTCTCAATCTCTAGTTTCAAGTCTTCTTCAATACAGCATGTTCATTTAGTAGATTATGGTTTAGGGCGGGGCTTACTGTGATTGACAGGTCGCTACCAGAACCATATCCAGCCGTATCCGGCATCACCAAATATGGTAACTTCTGTTCACCCGTTACAAACATAAAAAACATGGCCACGGCCGTAATTCAAGATGGCCACATACCACTGAAGCCACAGTGGTTAACGGCGGTCCGGCTGTAGATACCTGTGGTGTAAGTTTTGATTTGTAGCATCTACCAGTAAATCACCACCGCAGCACCACAGCGATATACGCGCACCAGATGTGTTTTCTTTCTTCTTTTTGCACCTGCAGTGTATTATATTGTCATGAATACTTTACAGGTTGAATTGTGCCTGACCTGTACTTGTGAAAATACAAGAGGGAGGCTACCAAATCCAAACCTAGACAGCTAAATATATCACTCTTTTCATCCTTGACAAACGACACTCCTTTCGTTCTTACCTTTCACAATAAAAGCGCTATGTGATATAATATATTTGCAGACGATGGAACGTTTAAAAATACCAGAGAAATGTGGAAAGCTGCACTGCTGAGAGTTGTGTGTACGCTTGCCAAACGAGCTTCAGTTTGTCACCATCAGCCACAGTTTTTATTCACGTTTATCCGCCTGGATCGCTTTGAGGTCGGAAGTTGTAAATCTCAACCGGGAACACAAGGCTCTAAATCAACTTTAATGGCAAGCTAGCAAAAATCTGCAGCAATAAAACTAATACAACTCGCTACTTTCATCATCATTATCATGTTCTTTTCACAATGAGACGGAGAACATAAAATCCACACTTCCGTTCGCTTGCTGAATTGTCAAAACATATTTTTCCATATATTGCTCTCTGGTCTCCATAATATATATAATATATAATAGATATTTCCAGAGATCCAACGCGTTCCTTCTTATCTTTACCCACAGAGTCTTCTTCCGCCAGTGTGTATGACATAATGCAGTACTCCACAGTGGCATTGTTGGGTGCTGTTTGCCCGTCCGTTTCCCCGCATGCGGGTTCAACAACACTCTTTCCAGTCAAGTCAGCCGCTCTCCGCTGAGCGATGGTGTTTATTCCCGTTTAGCCAAAGGCGGTTGAGCAGCAGCTGAGGCAGTGATCACTAAATCCAAATCCCTCCCGATACTTTACGCAGTCATTATGTTGACGGGAACAGTTGCAGACGTCAATCCTCCCCACAGATTCGGCTTAAAAGCCAATGCCGTTGTTGGATGTTGTCCTCAACTGTGAAGGACCTGCAGTGTTTACAGAATAACTGATGTGTTTTTCTTGATGCGAGCTCCGAACTCTGTAGTTGAGGCTGTGTAGTCGGCAGTCATTGACTTGTGTCTGACATCCCACAATGGGGGAGTTGAAAGTGGAAGTAGACGCGGTTGTTGTTGTTGTTTTTTATTTATATTTCTTATCAAACTGTCAATGTGGCGCTGAGAATTGCTAGATTTCTGCTTATGTCAAATAACTAGCTTTTATTTTTCTTCTTCTTTCTCCCACACAAAAAGCTGTTCCTCTTAACCACAGGAAGAAAAAACAAAAGTACAATTGCTGTTGAATTTGTTGCCTCCGTGTTCAAGACTACAAAGCTGAAGGCCTCTTGAGCAACTATAAATATTGAAACCTCTCTGTTAACGTTTTACATATATATCTCATTGGAGCTTGAAATTGATTTGAAGTTGGCTGAAAGGAGACAAGCATTTTGAAAAGCAAGCCCGGGGGGGGGGGGAGTAGTTGGAGTTTTTTTTATTTTTTTTAGCTGAGATTAACATTCTCCTAATGTAAGATTGATAAAGGCTTGACATATCCTACTGAGCCCTATCTTTTTCCTTCTTCCTCCCCCGGCGAGTCGGAGATGTTAGGCAGCGGAAGTCTTTCTAGGCACAGCAATTTTTGTCCTCTATTCAAGCAAGCTAATGCGTTTCCTTCAGGGTTATTCTACCTTAAATTCCCTCTTTTGCCTCTCTTTACAGGTTTGAAAGTTTAAGCCATTAATTTCCATACAGACAACTTCACCGTGACAAAGAGGCGAGAGGGCATTCTCTCTCTCTCTGTCTCTGTCTCTCTCTGTCGCTGTCTCTGTCTCTCTCTCTCTCTCTCGCTCTCTCTCTCTGTCTCTCTGTGTTTGTCTGTGTCTCTCTCTCTCTTTGACGGTGTTTCCGTTTGTAATTGGTAATTAAGCAAAAGACGAAATGGAGCGCATGGGTCTCTGTGGAGGGTTTTCATGTAGCCTGAGGTTGGGCCATGTCGTAGATGTCTAAACGTTGTCGGTTTGGCTTTTGTTGCTCACCATTCAGTTCAGTTTTATTGGTAGAGCCCAATATCACACATTTGCCTCAGGGGCTTTAAAATCTCCAATGAGGAATAACTCTCCAAAAAAACAAACCTTTAACAGGGGAAAAAAAAGGAAGAAGCCTCTAACCAGTGAGAACACTATTGTCCCTCTGTTACCAGGAACAAAGTCCCCAGAACCCAGACTCTGGACCTGAACCAGGAAGTAAAAGCCCTTTTCATGTTTGCATTTCAACGACATACGAAGAACTCGAAATAGTAGCTTTTTATTTGTGTCGCACAGAATAAGACAACGACACCGGTTCAATGCATGTTCTTTGTAATTCGCTGCTTCTGCGACTTTTGATGTTTGGAGACAAGAAATACAACACAGGGCCTACAAGTAAAGTAAGACTTCTTTTCCTTAAGATTAAGGCCTCAGTTCCCAGAAAGGTTCCTCATAATGGTCCTGTGGTGGAGAAGCACTGCCTTGCTCCTATTTGCTAACCCCCCCCCCCCTCTATTCTCTCCTCAAGCTGGCCATGACGCACCCCAGTCACCACCTCAACTTCGGCATGAATCCCGATCATGCCCGCAACTCCCTCTCCAACTGTGGCATCCGCCAGCCAAAGTACGGAGACAGGAAGGTCCACCACATGTACATGAGGAAGAAAGGTGGGTCACTTTTGCCTTTTGTACTCCATTCTTGTTTCTGGTCTCAGTGTTGAATGACCACTCCGTCTACCACGGACCCTCACCCTCATCCCCTGTGGGGGGATTTGTTTTTTTCAGGCATCAACACATTGATTAACATCATGTCTCGTCTGGGGCAGGATGACCCCTCCCCCTCCAGGTAGGCTGCCCGCAGGCACATATCTGTTCATGCTATCACTGACCGCAGGAGCAATCAAAGGACCGATCCTCGTGATTAATATACCCGGCAGGCCTGCTGACAAGAAAATTAGCTTTAACTGTGAAAGGGAGGGAAAGGAAATGAGCTAATTTTAAGGGGCAACGGCTACTTATTATTAAACGTGAGCTGCTGTTATTCTCAGCAGCTGTGTGTGAGCGTACGTGTGCCCAAAAGTTTTTTCTTTATCGCCACTCCTCCCAACTGTCCTCACATCTCTCCTCCCCTCATCCCGTCTCCTCCCCCTCTCATCCTCACCCCCCTCAGGATCAATCACAACGAGAGACTGGAGTTCCTGGGTGACGCTGTTGTCGAGTTCCTCACCAGGTGAGAAAGCCCTTTTGTGCGTCTTTGATGGACGCAACCGCTAATTGAAGCCGACTACAACGCTGTCGGCCCCCTCTCTCTCCCCCGGAGTGACCCTCTCACTCCAATTCTCTCTCTCTCTGTCTCTCTACTTGTCTACACTACCCCGTGTCTGTCATAACCATGCTCATCTCCATAATTTCGACTCATCCAAGACAGTGATTTAATGGTAATTGGAACTGGGATGTAATCCCCCCCCCCTCCCCTGCCCGCCCTTTAACGGCCTGAAATTCTCCATGACAACTTGCAATTAGCTATCTGGACTTGCTGTCTGGAATGCTGACTGTGTTATTGACTCCCAGGTGAGTGTGGACTTTGCTGCCCGGCACTTACCTAAGCACAGTGCTAATTATGCGGAGCTATTATTAATCTCACACACTACCCACCCGCTGTACCTCCTCCTCTGAGTTGATATTACTTCACGAACATACAAGAAAAAGGCTTCCTCTCTCGCCACAGCAGGCTGTAGTACTTACACACAGACGGTAGAACGAATACATTTTTATCTGACTTCCATTTGCCCGACAGCATAGCTTCTACTACCAAAATCTAATTCCTAACCCTCCATGCTAACACTTCCACCACAGTGAACATTCAGGAGCGGGATTAAACCTTAATGGGAACTGACACTGGGTTACACAGGACACTACTTCAGCTCCTTATGCAACTGGAACAGTGTTACAAAGAAGGTGGTTAGCCTCTGTTTCTCAAGCTATCTCTGGGCATGTTTTGCCACTTTCCCCTCCTTCCTCCCCCCTCTGCTTCTGCCTCCCTTCTTTGATTGTTAGCATCTGACGAGGCATGCTTGGCCTACGCTCTGGCCCTCTGAATTATTTATCAGCCTCTTGTCCAGTTAAATGGGTACAGCAGATCCAGCCAACTGCCTTGTACACCTCCAGCGCACGCTGCCCTTAGAGGCTATCTGGGGCCTCTGCTGTCCAGCCAAGAGAATATTTTGCAAATTTGAATAGCCCCAACACAGAGAGTTAGTGTTGAACAGAAGGGGGTCACGGCATGATTTTATTCTAAAAGGGTCGGCAGATGATGTAAAAAAAATAAGTCCGCTTGCAATATTTGTAATCCTTCTAAAAAAACTAAATATTTCATAAAGAGGAGTATTTGATGTTCAGGTACGTCTTTTTAAAGTGTTAATAGACACTTTTCTTTTTGCTTTACTTTTATCATTATGAAGTAATGTGAGCCTCTTTTTCACTACCCAATTCTGTCTATGATCTCGAGGGAAAATGCTTGATGTATTTACTAGTTTTATTCCACCTTACAGCACTGAGATCAGGCTCTCTTGTTCAAATTGGGATTCTTACGGTTGTTTCTTGCTTTGGAGAGTAGCCAGGCTGCTAACAGAAGCCATGTTGCTAACGCTAACACAAGCAACCAGAAAAATGAACACGGTGCTACGAGAAAGCCAGAAACAAACATCTACGTTTGTTTCTGAGACAAAAGAAACAAACATCTATGTTAGCATTAGCAACATGGCTGAGGCTAGCTAATGCAAACACTAGCAGCCAGAAACAAATATCTATGATTCATTATCCATTTGATAATTGAAACAACGTAAGCTAAAGCCAACCCAAGCAGCTAGAAACAAACATCTGTGATTCATTGTCCCTTTGCTAATCTAACCAATGCTAGCTAAAGCTAACACCAACCCAAGCAGCTAGAAACAAACATCTGTGATTCATTGTCCCTTTGCTAATCTAACCAATGCTAGCTAAAGCTAACAACAACCCAAGCAGCCACAAACAAATATCTATGATTCATTGTCTGTTTCATGATCTAAACAGCAGTAGCTAAAGCTAAAGCTAACACTAGCAGCCAGAAACAAACACCTATGTGTTCTTGTCTGTTTGCTGACCTAAACAAAGATCAAGTTTTCTTGCTGTGGTGAAACTCAGCCTAATGTAATCCGGTAGACAGCGGTGCCAACATTACTACCACTTGGAAATGCTAGAAGGAGGAAAAGTTGAAAGGTTTTCTGTTGCCACTTTTAATTATTAAATTATTACATTCTAAAGCCTAAAGATATGTTCTTCCCATGGAGTTTAAGAAGCACTGCTGCAGAACATGTGAGGAAAAGCACATGAGAAATGGATTACGGATGAGCTTCAGAGAGCTACAGTTTCGATGTTCACTTAATGACCCTGTGATGTACTGCACGGCCAACATGTTTGAAGATCAATTTCTTTGTGGCTGAGATTTCTTTTAAACGAAGGAGCTTTTCATGAATAAACTGAGGTACAATCACGAGGTTTTTGTACCTGAACAATGCGATGTGGTCCAGTCAGCCTCTGTCTCTGACTGACACTTTTGCCAGCAAACTAGTCTAATTATTTTTCATTACACTAAGTGCTTTTTATTAATTCCTAGTACTTTGTTTTCACACTAAGATCACAATACCCTGACAAATAGACCTCTCGTGAATTTGGAAAACAGAACACCACCTGCTTTCCTCTCTTTGCATTGATTAGAAATGACTGAATTAAATGGCCTGTTTTAATTCAAATGAAATCAAATGATACGGTGCGGTTAGGGAGACGCCGGACCGTAATGAAAATGGAACCTGCTCGCCCGGAACCCAGCTGTGGAACCACTGAAGCGCCTGCGGCCATTTCTGGGTTCCAACACGGACCTGGAAAGGCTGGGAAGTCTCTGGGAAATGAATTGGGTGATCTTGGCAAGAATTGGTGAAAACAAATTAAACTAATATCTAACAGTTTTTAATCTGACTATGCATCTTTTTTGAAAGTTGCACACCCACTTTTCCTCATTACACATTCTCATCTGTGTCAGTGTGAGGGGTGGTTGTCACTAGATTTTGCGACCTTGTCATATTTCTCTGCCACTTTTACTGTTGTTTCATGAGTACTTATCTTTGTAGTCAGACAAGAAATTAAAGCCATGAAAAAAATAAAATAAAATCTGAATCCAGTGACTGTTCTAATTCTGTTTTCGTCTCTCTGTCCACAGTGTCCACTTGTACTACCTTTTTCCCGGTTTAGAGGAGGGCGGCCTGGCCACCTACAGAACGGCCATCGTGCAGAACCAGCACTTAGCCATGCTAGCCAAGGTAAACTCACAACAAGGCCTTCCTCTGCCGGTCAGAGCAGTGAAAGGTCTCCCAACTGATGGGAGAATGTGTTTGAGACAGTGTTATTGTTTTCTGCCTCGCCGTTACGACTTTGCTTCTTTCTAAGGGGGCATTGGGGAAAAGAGTAATTTTGTCTTCCTGCCATCCCGACCCGTTTTTGTTTTTTTTTTGCCCCTCAGGTTTGTAATTGGAGTTAAAAGGTTGTTGTTTTGGAGGACTAGACTAGTGCGACTGGGGTCCCTGTGGGCCCCTAGAAGTCTTCCTGAAACACTCTCCAGTTCCTGTTATCGCTAGACCCCCTCGCTTCCCTCCCTCTCTCTCTCTCTCTCGCTGGCGGCGTCGTACAGCCAAGCCGCACTCACTGGCACGTTTGTAAAGAACACAACAATAATCGTCCCGTGATGTGGAGAAAGCAATTAAAAACTTCAATCTTTCATGTTGCTCCCCGCTGAATACAAAGATGCAGCCGCCCGAATCTGCATTAGTGCTGTGTAGCAGTTTGGCTTGTTTCAATTTGCCGCTCGCGGTAAAGTGAGTGTGATACAGTGTTCGACGTTGCCAAGTTGTTTACCAGGCTCCTCTAAAGCCGTCTGCTCAAGAACACTCGCAATTATCTTTCAAAAACTATCTTCAGCGAGCGACGGCACAATCCGCCACTTCACTTGGAAGGCTTAAAAGTCAGAGCGGGTTCCCTCTGAGTTGGAGTATTTATGAATTGTGATTTAATTTGTGTGTGCAATCACGGGGGGTGGGATACCACCAACAGCTATCAGCCGTAATTAAATAGCACCCTGACTGTTTTTTGCTGGGTTTTCGTCTGCCAGTAAAATCAAGTTTGGCTACTTTTGACGTGGCTCAAAGGAATAGTTGCAGAAAGTTTGACTGACCCACAGTCCCGCACATTACACTACTTATTTACATTACATTTCTATAATTGTGTTATTATTATTATTTGATTGAGATAAAAAGATCACTTCATTTAATCCCAGTGGGGAAAAAAAACATTGTAACAACTCCACAATAGAGACCGTGCACAAATTAACTCATTGTTGTCCCTTTTATGTTGTAGCTTTTGTGTGATTGGATGGATATTTCATTTGGACGCGTCTATCTTGCCAGCCTTGGCATCTTGCCTCACCTCCAGAAGAGCGCAGCGTGACTAAGCCTCTGGCTTTATTGTGTCATTTCATCCTCCACAGTTTTGTGAACACATGCGATAACTGTCTTCACGTGGAGCAGCATTGTGTGTATTTTATGATTTGTCAAATATATCTATCAAACTGCTGTCACATAAATCAGGAAACAAATTACATCAGAACACTCAAGGAGGTTCTGCTGGAAAGAAACACAATTCAATAGAAAATATAAAAGAAACGCCTAGAATGAAATAAAGATGGAGACAAAACTAAACTCGCTCAATTGTATACTGTACATAAATACTGCAAGTCATTGGACATAATTATTATTAAAACAGATTTAAAAGCTCAGTTATAACTTTATATTAACCAGTATGAGTGAATATATATCAATTGATGTCAGTTCTTTGTCTTTTCAACGCCATCGGGGTCCGGTGGCGGTGCAGCAGCTTCTCTGTTATGCATACTTCTAGAACAAGAGTGGTTCACCAGTGAAACAACTCACTACTGTTCAGACTGAATGAAGGTCACCACTGTTCTATTTTCCTATTTATCTTGGGATTATCGTGTGTGTGTGTGTGTGTGTGTGTGTGTGTGAGAACATTTTCCTCCTGTGCCGGCTTAGTGCATCATGCCACAGCTGGACAACACATGGGCACATCTGTCAGTGCCATGAAGTAGAACCTTTTCCAGCAAGGGCAGGCAATCTTTTTCATTTCCCCTGAGTTGTTTGCCCCCACCCACCTCCCCCCCTCCCCTTGTTTTCCATAGAGAGCCCATGAAAATGTGCAACACCAAAAAATGCTATTACTTTTTCAAGAGGCTATTACCGGGGTGTCGGTGGCGGCGCACTGATATGAATGTGTTTGTCTTTTACAGAAACTGGAGTTAGATCGCTTCATGCTCTACGCTCACGGGCCGGATCTGTGCCGGGAGTCGGACCTGCGACACGCCATGGCCAACTGCTTTGAGGCTCTTATCGGTGAGATTTCCACCAGACTAAAGATAGAGGCGGGGATGATGGCTGCGCAGGAGAATAAAAAAAAAACAAATGAACTAAATAAGTAAATCTATTCCTACAGGATATATTTACATACGGTGAAAACAAACATTAGGTGGTGGTGGGTTTAATATTCTAGTATTTGCTGGATTCTGCAGCAGCACATGTATTGGTAATGCTTCTACACATAAATGTGTTTAAATCACCTGCTTTTACCTCATGTGCTTCAGCTTTTACCTCATGTGAATCAAACTGAATCTTTTACTAGTTTAATTCAGGTGTGTGTTAAGCTGTTTAAATAGCTGCAGTGGATCTCCCATTAGGCCCCTGGAAACATTACACAGCTGTATTGATCTCGGGGAGGTGTGGTTTGACCTCTGGCTGGACAGGCAATCCCCAGAGCGCCGCTCTCCTTCACCCGCACCAAACGCATACACAAGCTTGCTATTCATCCTCCTCGCAGTTCAGCTGCAGAGTTTGTGCAGCGATTACCACACACACACACACACCAAAACTCTTGGCGGGGACCGTGTCCCTCCCTGCGTCCAACCCCATGGGCAGCGCTAAGCCTCGCTCCCTGAGAGCCGCAGAGTCGGCAGCTTTCCTCATCTTATCGCCATCTTGATTGAACCAGTTCCGCCATCTCCGCGCTCCCCTGATGATACGGATACAGAAAGTGGGTGGCTTTAAAAGAAGTCTTCCTGCACCAAAACAGCAGTGCGCAAAGAGTGGCGGAGGGGGGGGGGGGGGGGGGGGGGGGGGGGGGGGAGTGCTGACTGGCACCGCGGCCCCTGTCGGCCCTGGGGCCCCCCGTACTTGTTTCGGGTTCATTATCAGGCGGAGACGAAGTCCTAATCTATTCCGTCGCAGCGGCGGAGCCACGACACCAGATGCCTGTCTGTCTTTCCTTACCCTCTCTCGTCTTCCATCTCCAAACTTCAGCTTAATAAAAGAAATGTGATGAATAAACAGGGCTGCAGCTATGAAGGAGCCGGTGAGAAATACGCTGTCAGAGAGCACCCTGTGGTGACGGGTTTTGGATTACTAAATATCACCCCATACACACACACACACAGACAGACGCGCTAAGGGGCAAAACATGCTCGCATACACACAGATTTGAGGCGCACAAAGTCAGTTGCGTTGAAGATGCCGTCTGATGTTGCCTCCCTTCCATAACTGAGACTTTTGTCATCTTCATTTTGTTTTGTTTTTAGCTCAAACACCTCCTTTAAGACCTTGTCGTCGTGCAGTCGATCAGTCTCCGCCCTCTCCCGTCTCTAGCTTACTCTTTATGTCCCATCGCTCTCTGTTCCCCCCCCTCTGTGATCTAGAGTTCGGGCTTTATTAGGTGAAAGATGTGCCACACATATGATGAGGCATCATGTCACTCTGTCATCACCCTCCTCACCCTCAAACTCTCTCACCGAGTAGAGCGTTTCCTCCTCGGATGGCTCACGTGCCGCGGGGCTGGTACGATGGCTCACAAACGCCTCGTCTTTTCATCCTCGCGAGCTTATTTTTCCATCTGACAGAGACGTCAAAACCGCCACTTTCCCAAAAGCAGCAGGCGCCGCATCAACAGACGCTGCCGCCTTGTTGTCTGAAGGTACCATCTTTTTTTTTTCTTGCTATTTTAACACAGTTTTTTTTTTTTTTCCTTCCCTCCAGCGTGCACACGCGAAGAATTCAAAAAGGCTCCTTTCCGCACACCGAGAGCTGTGATGGAATACGACATGCTCGTAATATTTCCAAGGCCCCGGCAGATAGCGCCGACGGCTTACTATGCATGTTTTCTGACCTTTGTTTTATTTGTTTCCTGCCACGGTGACCGTTGAACCTGGGCTTTGTTGGAAATGGCAGATAATCTCCTGCTTTGCATGGGCAGAGCTTTTCCCTCCGTGGAGCCGAGAATGTGTCTATCTCCTAACCCCGAGGCAGGGCCATTCTCTTACCCGAGACAGAGGGAGAAAGAAACGGGGGAGAGCTGGCGAGAGGGAGGGAGGAAAGGAGGGATAGCGGTGGAGGAATAGAAAGCAAAGGCATCTGCAATGCAAATGGTGCCCTGCAACCCTGAATAATTCAAAGTGTTGAATGGAAATCTTGCTTTTCTGATCCCCTGTCATTAACTTCTGCCGCAGTGAGCCATTCTCATTTGGGCTCTTTTGGCCTGCGCACCTCCCATTCTGTACCCCCACCCTCCCCCCCTTCCCTCCCTCACCCTCTCCCTCTGTACTTTCGCTCTTGCCCACTTTACCTCTTCGTCTTTAGAAAACCGCTTTCTCTCCCTCCTCTGCTTATTCATAGAAACCCTCGTGCGCCTGTTGCCCTCCCGTTTCCTTCTCAGGTCCTCTCCGCTGATAAGCCACGGCGCTTCCTTCCTTCCCGAACTGTTTGAAAAGAATCGAGAGAAGAAGAAAAGAGGCCCCACTCTGTTTTTTTATGGCCCTAATTTCCTTGTACAGTTGATCTGTGGATTATACGCTGCCAGCAGCCATGGGGGATACAGATGGTGAACCTTTGTGAGGGCCTTCTCTAAGCTCTTCCTATTAAAAGAACGGAGAGAAAGGATTATCTCTCACTTGCTGAATATCAGATTCATACACAATGCAGCCGGTGTATTCATCGAGCGAGCACTGCTCCCTTTGTTAATTGCTGCAATGGTAGCAGCGGTGGAGTTGCTTTTCTTGCACGCGCCCTCTTTTTTTGTTTTGTGTTTCTGCATCTCACCCCCCCTCCCTGCTCCAAGCCTCATTTTTTGAAAAGTAAGATGTTTGATGTCACAATGCACTCAGCCTGCCTTTGTCGCCGCCGTGGTGCAAATTCTATTTTCATGTTTTTTTTTTTGGTTTTGTTTATTTTTCGCCTTTTTTAATGTGTTGCTTTCTGTGTCCGTCTGCCGCTTCAGCCCCCGTTGAGCCGAGAGGGAGCGGCTTAATATATTATTTGATGGATTAGAGCCTGAGCGTTTTTGAATAATTCATTCCAGGTTATTAATGTGACTGTCAGCCGCTGGTGTTTCATGTGCCCCTGACTCTGGCTTTTTATTGGTCACTGAAAGCCCACAGACATTGGAATTCTACTCCTAAACATAACGGCGTACAGTCGGCGTGGCTGATGTGGAGATTCATTAGCGGCTGGCCTTCTCTGGCCGTGACTGATATCCTCTACGCAGCGCTGGATGGAAACTTACTTAGAGTTTGTACACCGTGTTCTCTCTGACCTGAAACTCTCACCAGGAAGTTTCTAATCTATCAGTTTGGGGCTGGGTTGCATTATAGGCTCCAGCTCCATTTCAAAGTTATGGATATTCATTAACAAAGACTGCAAAGAATAGTGTAGTAAGTAATCTACCTTGAACAAACTGGAGTATAAGTGTACTTAACTTTTAGGATCTCAAATACTTTCTAAAGTTAGTTGTTAGATTTTTGGGGTAATGTAAAAACGAACCCAGACGTATTCAAATACTGACTTGGACATTGATTACCAATGCAGCGACGCTTCGAAGCATTCGGGTCAGACTTAATAGGATCTGAATCCTATTTTCCTGTAAGAGGGCACTCGGATCCAAGCTTACCTCACTCGTGGGCCTCCATCGCCGAGCGCCGGCTTCCCCCCGGCAGGGTCGACAGCTCAGCGGGTTGAATGCGCCGCGGCTCTTGAGACTGCAGAGTGATTTGGCCAGAGCATGATGCTACTGCGAGATGAGCTGCAGAGAGAGATGCTAGCATATAATTGCCGGTGGAGTTGGCTGGCCTTCTTTGTGCTGCTGTGTGTGTGTGTGTGTGTGTGTGTGTGTATTCAGGGCGTCAGCTGCAACTTTGCAGGCTGACAGGGTGGACTGCGAAGCACAGATCTCCGTTTAATGATTACGGCAAGTTGTGCAATTGATTGGATCGCTTTGGGGCACACTTTTTTTTTTTTTTTCTTGCACGGACAGCCTGCCTTGTCAAGAGTGTTCTCTCTAGAATTAACTGCATATCTTGGTTTCTTCATCCACGGCCCCTTTGATTGACACCAACGGTGTTGCTTTGAGATTTTTAATACCTTTTTAAATCCCTTGAGGCTCTCCTGGTTTCTCCCCCTCCTGCTTACCTCACACCTTCTCCTTCCTCTTGGAAGAAGTTTTGAAAATCGAATAAGAAGAAAAAAGTTCCAACGACTTTAAGGCCTCCATTTGGGGGAACTCGCATAATCTGCTGTGTCATCAAAACATGAAGAAATCTGCCTGCCGGCCCCACCCACACCCCCCTACCGTCAGCGTTCACGCACATGAAGGAATCATGAGTGATGGTTGAAAGATGTTCAACAACTGGGTCCTAGGAGGGAGTTCTCATCCTCCCACAGCTGGTCTCCAGAGGAAACATCTGCTGCGTAGCAGCATCAAGAACTCTGGTCCACATTATGGCGAAAACCACAAATCTCAGAGCTGAGGCTTAGTGGAAAACTTCCTCCTCTCCAGAGCCTCCTGCGGTCAGCCTCTCGCCCCGACACGCCAAGATAACTCGCTTACTGATGCGTCTGCGAGGGCGGTAGGAGCCCTCCGGGAGGCACAGTCCTTCCTTATCGTAGTACCATTTAGTATTTGCGCCATTTATCGTCTCGCACAAAATGCCATACCAACATGGCAGTTACCTTGGCCTGCTAGCTTGCAAGCTAACTCCTCACACAGATGTTATGTTACCTGATGTGTTTTATCCGGCTAATCTTTTTTTATCAGCCGGGAAGCGAAAGAACGAGCGAGACCCGCTGAGAGTACATCCTGGAACTAGTCACACAGACATCGGAGACGTCTTCCACCACTGTTTGCTTGGCTAGTCTTTCCAGCTACGTATTTTCAGTCTCATACATCAACAGTTTTATGAAAAAATGCCACTTTATTGACGTGCAAAAGTGATCTGTTAAACTGGCACTGGCACAATTCAAACGTGATGAAAGAAATCCGTTGATTACCGATTCGTGGTCCCACGGTGGTCCAGCGGAAGGGGACTTTCCTCTCTATTGTGTTCTGATTCCGGCCATAATGACTCCTCTGTTAAAAAAAAAACGCAGCAAATTGACGAGCTACGTTCATTATTTTACCACTCGACTACATTTGTGCATTAGTAAAGGTCCTCCACATGAGTGAGAGCCTGTGACTTGCCAAAGTAGCTGCTAGGGTAAAACAAAGTTGTCAGGAGGCTTAATCACATTTTACCAACATTTGGCCAATGGCTGGTAGTAATTTCCCACTGTGGTTGCAAAGTAAAGGGCATGCGAGGCAGATCGAGTGGGTGTTCATTTGTGTTTGTCTTTGTGCTAGGTGGGTTTGTTTGTATTTCTTTATGGTGTCGGTTATGTAGGCTGCATCTTCACTGTTTGTGTGTGTGTGTGTGTGTGTGTGTGTGTGTGTGTGTGTGTCTGTGTGTGTAAATGGCCTGTTAGCCATCTGAAAGCAGTTTCCCTCCCCAGATGATGAATCCCTCATATGTTTTTGATGTCGTCCATGAAAACAGTTTGCGCATTTAGACTTTGCAGCCGCGCCCGCGCCCCATTTCCACCGGCTCATTTATGCACATAATAAAAACCTCTGCACGATTGTATACCCAATTTGCCAGGTGGTTATTGCTTTCTAAATTGAATGAGCCACTCTAAGTGTGATGGTTCCAAGTTGTACGCAGCTTAGAGGCACCATGATAGTTCCACTGATTTTAGTAGGAACAGCAGAAGAGCCGAAACAAACAAAACGCACAAAAGGAGAGTTGACTCGTGCAAAGCAGCTGACTATTGCAACCCAATGAGCGGGCGAGGCTGAGAGAGAGAGAGAGAGAGAGAGAGAGAGAGAGAGAGAGAGAGAGAGAGAGAGACACAGAGAGAGAGAGAGAGAGAGAG